>NC_135898.1:48220957-48687605 GCF_964194155.1 Cetorhinus maximus
GTACCTGACAGAGTCAAACACAGCCAAACAAAGCCTGGCAGAGCCAGAGAGAATGAAACAGAGCCTGGCAGAGCCAAAGAGTGCCACACAGAGCCTAGCAGAGCCCAACAGAGCATGGCAGAGCCCAACAGAGCCAAACAGAGCCTGACAGAACCAAGCAGAGCCAAACAGAGCCTTGCAGGGACAAACAGAGACAAACAAAGCCTGGCAGAGCCAAACAGAGCAATACAGAGTAGGCAGAGCATAACAGAGCCAAAAACAGCCTGCGGAGCAAAACAGAGCCATACAGAGATTTGCAGAGCCAAACAGTGCCAAAAGATCCTAGCAGAGCCAGTCAGAGCCAAAGAGATCCAAGCAGAGCTAAACCCAGCCAGACAGGGCCAAACAGAGCCCAGCCGAGCCTGGCAGAACCATACAGAGCAATAAACGGCTTGGCAGAGGCAGACAGATCCAAACAGTGCCAATCTGTGCCAAACAGAGCCTGGCAGAGCGAAACAGAGCCAAACAGGCCTAGCAGAGCCAAACAGAGCCAATGAGAGGACAACAGAGCAAAACAGATACCAGCAGAGCCAAACAGTGCCAAACAGACCCTGGCAGAGCACATCAGAGCCAAAGAGATCCAAGCAGTGCCAAACAGAGCCTTGAGGAGACAAACAGTGCCATACAGAGCTTGGCAGCGCAAAACAGAGCCAAACAGATCCTGGCAGAGCAATAATGAGCCAAACAGAGACTGGCAGAGCCAAACAGTACCAAACAGAGCCTGGCAGAGCCAAAGAGAGCAAAACAGAGCCAAACAGATACAAACAGTGCCAAACAGAGCCTGGCAGAGCCAAGGAGAGCGATAAAGAGCCAAACAGATACAAACAGTGCCAAACAGACCCTGGCAGAGCCAATCAGAGCCAAACAGATCCAAGCAGAGCCAGACAGAGCCAGACAAGGTCAAACAGAGACCGGCCGAACCTGGCAGAACTGAACAGATCCAAAGAGAACGTAACAGAGTCTGGCAGCGGCAAAGTGAGCCAATGACAGCGAAACAGAGCCAAACAGAGCCAAATAGATACAAACAGAGCAAAAGGGAACCTGGCAGAGCCTAACAGAGCCACAGAGAGCCAAAGAGATCCAAACAGGGCCCAACAGAGCCTGGCAGAGCCAAACAGAGTCTCGCAGAGGTAAATAGAAACTCACAGACCCAAACAGTGCCAAACAGGGCCTGGCAGAGTCAAACATAGCCAAACAGATCCTGGCAGTGACCAACAACGCCAAACCGAGCCTGGCAGAGACAAACAGAGCCTGGCAATGCCCATCAGAGCCTAACAGATCCAAACAGAGCCTGGCAGAGCCAAACAGAGACTAACAGAGCATTGGGAAGCCACATAGAGCCAGGCAGTGCCAAACAGAGCGAAGCAAAGCCAAGCAGATTGTCGCAGAGCTGAAAGGTGCCAAACAGCGCCTGGTGGAGCCAAACAGAGCCAAACAAAGCTTGGCAGAGCCAGACAGAATGAAACAGAGACTGGCAGAGCCAAAGAGTGCCAAACAGAGCCTACCAGAGCCTAACAGAGCATGGCAGAGCCCAATAGAGCCAAACAGAGCCTGGCAGAGCCAAGCAGAGCCTTGCAAAGACAAACAGAGACAAACAAAGCCTGGCAGAACCAAACAGAGCCATACAGAGTTGGCAGAGAATAACAGAGCCAAAACCTGCTTGGCAGAGCGAAACAAAGCCATACAGAGCTTGGCAGAGCCAAACAGTGCCAAAAGACCCTGGCAGAGCCAAATAGAGCCAAAGAGATCCAAGCAGAGCCACACAGAGCAAAACAAATCTTGGCAGAGCCCAACAGAGCATGGCAGAGCCCAACAGAGCCAAGCAGAAACTGGCAGAGCCAAGCAGAGCCTAATGGGTCCATACACAGGCTGACAGAGCCAAACAGAGCCGAACAGAGCATGGGGGAGCCAGCAGAGCCAAACATAGCCAAACAGAGCGTGGCAGAGCCAAGCAGTGCCAAACAGAGCCTTGAAGAGACAAACAGAGCCAAGCAGAGCTTGGCAGTGTATAACAGAGCCAAACAGAGCCTGGCAGAGCAAAAGAAACAAACAGAGACTGGCAGAGCCAAACAGTGCCAGACAGAGCCTGGCAGAGCCAGGGATAGCAAAACAGAGACAAACAGATGCAAAGACTGCCAAAAAGTGCTAAACAGAGCCTGGCAGAGCCAAAGAGATCCAAGCAGAGCCAAACAGAACCAGACAGGGCTAAACAGAGCCCGGCCGAGCCTGGCAGAACCAAACAGATCCAAAGAGAGAGCAACAGAGCCTGGCAGAGGCAAACTGAGCCAATGACAGCCAAACAGAGCCAAATAGATACAAACAGAGCCAAAGGGAACCTGGTAGAGCCTGCCAGAGCCACAGAGAGCCAAAGAGATCCAAACAGGGCCCAAAAGAGCCTGGCAGAGTCAAACAGAGCCTGGCAGAGGCAAATAGAAACTCACAGACCCAAACAGGGCCTGGCAGAGTCAAACATTTCCAAACAGAGCCTGGCAGAGCCAAGCAGTGCCAAACAGAGCCTTGAAGAGACAAACAGAGCCATACAGAGCTTAGCAGCGCATAACAGAGCCAAACAGAGCCCGGCAGACCAAACAGAGACTGGCAGAGCCAAACAATGTCAAAGAGAGCCTGGCAGAGCCATGGGGAGCAAAACAGAGCCAAACAGATACAAACAGTGCCAAACAGTGCCAAACTGACCCTGGCAGAGCCAACCAGAGCCAAAGAGATCCAAGCAGAGCTAAACAGAGCCAGACAGGGCCAAACAGACCCCGGCCGAGCTTTGCAGAACCAAACAGATCCAAAGAGAGCGTAACAGAGCCTGGCAGAGGCAAACTGAGCCAATGACAGCCAAACAGAGCCAAAGAGATACAAACGGAGCAAAAGGGAACCTGGCAGAGTCTGCCAGAGCCACAGAGAGCCAAAGAAATCCAAACAGGGCCCAAAAGAGCCTGGCAGAGTCAAACAGAGCCTGGCAGAGGCAAATAAAAATCACAGACCCAAACAGGGCCTGGCAGAGTCAAACATTTCCAAACAGAGCCTGGCAGAGCCAAGCAGTGCCAAACAGAGCCTTGAAGAGACAAACAGAGCCATACAGAGCTTAGCAGCGCATAACAGAGCCAAACAGAGCCCGGCAGACCAAACAGAGACTGGCAGAGCCAAACAATGTCAAAGAGAGCCTGGCAGAGCCATGGGGAGCAAAACAGAGCCAAACAGATACAAACAGTGCCAAACAGTGCCAAACTGACCCTGGCAGAGCCAACCAGAGCCAAAGAGATCCAAGCAGAGCTAAACAGAGCCAGACAGGGCCAAACAGACCCCGGCCGAGCTTGGCAGAACCAAACAGATCCAAAGAGAGCATAACAGAGCCTGGCAGAGGCAAACTGAGCCAATGACAGCCAAACAGAGCCAAAGAGATACAAACGGAGCAAAAGGGAACCTGGCAGAGCCTGCCAGAGCCACAGAGAGCCAAAGAGATCCAAACAGGGCCCAAAAGAGCCTGGCAGAGTCAAACAGAGCCTGGCAGATGCAAATAGAAACTCATAGACCCAAACAGTGCCAAACAGGGCCTGGCAGAGTCAAACCGAGCCAAACTGAGCCTGGCAGATCCAAGCAGTGCCAAACAGAGCCTTGGAGAGATAAACAGAGCCATACAGAGCTTAGCAGCGCATAACAGAGCCAAACAGAGCGTGGCAGAGCAAAACAGAGCCAAACAGAGACTGGCAGAGCCAAACAATGTCAAGCAGAGCCAAACAGAGTCCAACAGAGCCTGGCAAAACCAAATGGATCCAAACAGAGCCAAATAGTGACAAACAGAGCCAAAAAGAGCCTGGCAGAGCTTGGCAGAGGCAAACAGAGCCAAACAATGCTAAACAGAGGTGGCAGAGCCAAGCAGAGCCAACAAGATCCTAGCAGAGACAATCAGAGCATAATAGAGCCAAACAGAGCCTGACAGATCCAAACAGAGCCTAGCAGAGACAAACAGCTCCAAACAGAGCCTGGCAGAGTCAAACAGAGCCAAACAGAGATCGGTTGAGCCAAACATAGCCTGGCAGAGCCAAACAATGCCAAACAGAGTGAAACAGAGCATGGTAGATCCTAGCACAGCCAGAGCCAAGCAGATGCTAACAGAGCTAAACCAAGCCAAACTGAGCCTGGCAGAGCCAAACAGAGCCTGGCAGAGACAAACAGATCCAAACAGAGCCAAACAGAGCCTGCCAAAGCCAAACAGGGCCAAACAGAGCCTGGTGGAGCCTAGCAGAGCCAGTCAGAACCAAACAGAGCCAAACAGATATAAACAGAGGCTAGCAGGGCCAAACAGAGCCTGGCAGAGCCAAACATAGCCCGGCAGAGCCAAACAATGCCACACAGAGACAAACGGAGCCAAAAAGTGCCAAACAGGCCATGGTAGAGCCTAGCAGAGCCAAACAGAGCCAAGCAGAAAGTAACAGAACCAAACCAAGCCAAACAGAGCCAGGCAGAGCCAAGCAGAGACTGGCAGAGACAAACATCCAAACAGAGGCTGGCAGAGTCAAACAGAGCCTGGCAGGGCCTCACAGAAACTAACACAGCCTGGCAGATCCCAGCAGGGTCTGGTGGAGGCAAACACACCCAAACAGAGCTAAACAGAGCCAAACAGAGCCAAACAAATCCTGGCAGAGCCAAACAAAGCTTCGCAGAGCCAAGCAGGGTCTGGCAGAGCCAAGCAGATATAAACAGAGCCCAAAAGAGCCTGGCAGAGCCACAGAGAGCCTGACAGAGCCAAAAGAGCCAAACAGAGCCTGGTGTAGCCCAGCAGAACAAGACAGAACCAAACAGACACAAACAGAGCCAAACCGAGCCAAACAGAGCCGACTAGATCCTAGCAGAGCCAATCAGAGCTTAACAGAGCCAAACAGAGCCTGGTAGAGACAAACAGATCCAAACAGATATAAAAACAAAAACTACTGCGGATGCTGGAAATCCAGAACAAAAACAGAATTACCTGGAAAAACTCAGCAGGCCTGGCAGCATCGGCGGAGAAGAAAAGAGTTGACGTTTCGAGTCCTCATGACCCTTCAGCAGAACTGAGTAAAGTTAGGTGAGGGGTGAAATATAAGCTGGTTTAAGGTGGGTGCGGGTGGGGGGAGAGAAGTTGATGGGGGTGGTGGTTGTAGGGACAAGCATGCAGTGATAGGAACAGATAATCAAAAGATGTCACAGACAAAGGATCAAAGAGGTGTTAAAGGTGGTGATATTATCTAAGAGAATGTGCTAATTAAGAATGGATGGCAGGACGCTCAAGGTACAGCTCTAGTGGGGGTGGGGTGGAAAGACTGACAGAGCATTACAGTTATAGATTTAAAAATAATGGAAATAGGTGGGAAAAGAAAAATCTATATAAATTATTGGAAAAAACAAAAGGGAGAGGGAAGAAACGGAAAGGGGGTGGGGATGGGGGAGGGAGTTCAAGATCTAAAGTTGTTGAATTCAATATTCAGTCCGGAAGGCTGTAAAGTGCCTAGTCGGAAGATGAGGTGCTGTTCTTCCAGTTTGCGTTGGGCTTCATTGGAACAATGCAGCAAGCCAAGGACAGACATATGGGCAAGAGAGCAGGGTGGAGTGTTAAAATGGCAAGCGACAGGGACGTTTGGGTCTTTCTTGCGGACAGATCGCAGGTGTTCTGCAAAGCGGTCGCCCAGTTTGCGTTTGGTCTCTCCAATGTAGAGGAGACCGCATTGGGAACAACGAATGCAGTAGACTAAGTTAGGGGAAATGCAAGTGAAATGCTGCTTCACTTGAACGGAGTGTTTGGGCCCTTGGATGGTGAGGAGAGAGGAAGTGAAGGGGCAGGTGTTGCATCTTCTGCGTGGGCATGGGGAGGTGCCATAGGTGGGGGTTGAGGAGTAGGGGGTGATGGAGGATTGGACCAGGGTGTCCCGGAGGGAACGATCCCTACGGAATGCCACCAGCGGGGGTGAAGGGAAGATGTGTTTGGTGGTGGCATCATGCTGGAGTTGGCAGAAATGGCGGAGGATGATCCTTTGAATGCGGAGGCTGGTGGGGTGATAAGTGAGGACAAGGGGGACCCTATCATGTTTCTGGGAGGGAGGAGAAGGCATGAGGGCGGATGCGCGGGAGATGGGCCGGACACGGTTGAGGGCCCTGTCAACCACCGTGGGTGGAAAACCTCGGTTAAGGAAGAAGGAGGACATGTCAGAGGAACTGTTTTTGAAGGTAGCATCATCAGAACAGATGCGACGGAGGCGAAGGAACTGAGAGAATGGGATGGCGTCCTTACAGGAAGCGGGGTGTGAGGAGCTGTAGTCGAGGTAGCTGTGGGAGTCGGTAGGCTTGTAATGGATATTGGTGGACAGTCTATCAGCAGAAATTGAGACAGAGAGGTCAAGGAAGGGAAGGCAAGTGTCAGAAATGGACCATGTGAAAATGATGGAGGAGTGGAGATTGGAAGCAAAATTAATAAATATTTCCATGTCCCGATGAGAGCATGAAGCTGCACCGAAGTAATCATCGATGTACCAGAGAAAGAGTTGTGGGAGGGGGCCGATGTAGGACTGGAACAAGGAATATTCCACATACCCCAAAAAGAGACAGGCATAGCTGGGGCCCATGTGGGTACCCATAGCCACACCTTTTATTTGGAGGAAGTGAGAGGAGTTAAAGGAGAAATTGTTCAGTGTGAGAACAAGTTCAGCCAGATGGAGGAGAGTAGTGGTGGATGGGGATTGTTCGGGCCTCTGTTCAAGGAAGAAGCTAAGGGCCCTCAGACCATCCTGGTGGGGGATGGAGGTGTAGAGGGATTGGACGTCCATGGTGAAGAGGAAGCAGTTGGGGCCAGGGAACTGGAAATTGTTGATGTGACGTAAGGTGTCAGAGGAATCACGGATGTAAGTGGGAAGGGACTGGACAAGGGGAGAGAGAAGGGAGTCAAGATAACGAGAAATGAGTTCCGTGGGGCAGGAACAGGCCGACACGATCGGTCTGCCGGGACAGTTCTGTTTGTGGATTTTGGGTAGGAGGTAGAAGCGGGCCGTCTGAGGTTGGGCGACTATCAGGTTGGAAGCTGTGGGAGGAAGATCTCCAGAGGAGATGAGGTCAGTGACAGTCCTGGAAACAATGGCTTGATGTTCAGTGGTGGGGTCATGGTCCAGGGAGAGGTAGGAGGAAGTGTCTGTGAGTTGACGCTCAGCCTCCGTGAGGTTGAGGTCAGTGCACCAGACAATAACAGCACCACCCTTGTCAGCGGGTTTGATGACAATGTTGGGGTTGGACCTGAAAGAACGGAGTGCAGTAAGTTCACAGAGAGACAGATTAGAATGGGTGAGAGGAGCAGAGAAATTGAGACGACTAATGTCACGCCGACAGTTCTCAATGAAAAGATCAAGAGAAGGTACGAATCCAGAAAAGATCCAAACAGAGCCTGGCAGAGTCCAACAGAGCCAAACAGAGCCAAACAGAGCTAAACAGAGCCTGACAGAGCCAAACAAGACTGGCTGAGCCAAACATAGCCTGGCAGAGTCAAACAATGCCAAACATAGTGAAACAGAGCATGGTAGAGCCTAACAGAGCCAGAGCCAAGCAGATGCTAACAGAAACAAAAATACCTGGAAAAACCCAGCATGTCTGGCAGCATCTGCAGAGAGGAGCACAGTTAACGCACCGTAGTTTTCTGTTTTTCCAGGTATTTTTGTTTTTGTTTTGGATTTCCAGCACCCGTAGTTTTTTGCTTTTATCTTAGATGCTAACAGAGCCAAACCAAGCCTAACAGAGCCTGGCAGAGACAAACAGAGCCTGGCAGAGACAAACAGATCCAAACAGAGCCAAACAGAGCCTGGAAAAGCCAAACAGAGCCCAATAGAGCCTGGCAGAGCCACACGGAGCCTGGCAGAGCCAAAAGAGCCAAACAGAGACTGGCAGATCCATACAGAGCCAAACAGAGCCTGGTGTAGCCCAGCAGGACAAGACAGAAGCAACCAGACAAAAAGAGAGTCAAACTGAGCCAGAACAGAGCCAACTAGAGCCTAATAGAGCCTAACTGAGCCTGGCAGAGCCAAACAGAGCCTGGTAGAGACAAACAGATCCAAACAATGCTTGGCAGAGTCCAACAGAGCCAAACAGAGCTAAAAAGAGCCTAACAGGGCCAAACAAGCCTGGCTGGGCCAAACATAGCCTGGCAGAGCCAAACAAAGTCTGGCAGAGCCAAACAAAGCTTGGCAGAGCCAATTAGGTTCTGGCAGAGCCAAGCAGATCCAAACAGAGCCCAATAGAGCCTGGCAGGGCCACAAAGAGCCTGGAAAAGCCAAAAGAGCCAAACAGATACTGGCAGAGCCAAACAGATCCAAACAGAGCCTGATGTAGCCCAGCAGAACAAGACAGAAGCAACCAGACAAAAAGAGAGTCAAACCAAGCCAAACAGAACCAAACAGAGCCAACTAGAGCCTAATAGAGCCGAAGAGCCTGACAGAGCCAAACAGAGACCGGCTGAGCCAAACATAGCCTGGCAGAGCCAAACAATGCCAAACAGAGTGAAACAGAGCATGGTAGAGCCTAGCAGAGCCAAGCAGATGCTAACAGAGCCAAACCAAGCCAAACAGAGCCAGACAGAACCAAACAGAGACAAACAGAGCCTAGCAGGGCCACACAGAGCCTGGCAGACCCAAACATAGCCGGCTGAGCCAAACAATGCTACACAGAGACAAATGAAGCCAAACAGAGTGTGGTAGAGCCTAGCAGAGCCAAACGCAGCCAAGCAGAAACTAACAGAGCCAAATGAAGCCAAACAGAGCCAGGCAGAGCCAAGCAGAACCTGGCAGAGACAAACAGATCCAAACAGAGCCTGGCAGAGCCAAACAGAGCCTTACAAAGCCAACCAGAACCTGTCAGAGCCAAGCAGTGCCAATCAGAGCAAACAGAGGCTGGCAGAGCCAAACAGAGCCTGGCAGGGCTTCGCAGAGGGTAACACAGCCTGGCAGATCCCAACAGAGCCTGGTAGAGGTAAACACACCCAAACTGAGCCAAGCAGATCCAAACAGAGCCACACAGAACCAATCAGAGCTAAACAGAGCCTAACAAAGCCAAACAAAGCCTGGCAGAGCCAAACAGAACCTGGTAGAGGCAAACAGATCCAAACAGAGCCTGGCAGAGTCAAACAGAGTCAAACAGAGCCAAACAGAGCTAAACAGAGCCTAACAGAGCCAAACAAGCCTGGCTGAGCCAAACATAGCCTGGCAGAGCCAAACGATGCCAAACAGAGTGAAACAGAGCATAGTAGAGCCAAACAGAGCCAAACAGAGCCTGCTGTAGACCAGCAGATCAAGACAGAACCAAGCAGACACAAACAGAGCCAAACAGAGCCAAATAGATCCTAGCAGAGCCAATCAGAGCCTAATAGAGCCAAACAGAGCTTAGCAGAGCCAAACAGAGCCTGGTAGAGACAATCAGATCCAAACAGAGCCTGGCAGAGTCAAACCGAGCCAGAACAGAGCCAACTAGAGCCTAATAGAGCCAAACTGAGCCTAGCAGAGCCAAACAGAGCCTGGTAGAGACAAACAGATCCAAACAGAGCCTGGCAGAGTCCAACAGAGCCAAACAGAGCCAAACAGAGCTAAACAGAGCCTAACAGAGCTAAACAAGCCTGGCTGGGCCAAACATAGCCTGGCAGAGCCAAACAAAGCTTGGCAGAGCCAATTAGGTTCTGGAAGAGCCAAGCAGATCCAAGCAGAGCCCAATAGAGCCTGGCAGAGCCACACAGAGCCTATCAGAGCCAAAAGAGCCAAACAGATACTGGCAGAGCCAAACAGATCCAAACAGAGCCTGATGTAGCCCAGCAGAACAAGACAGAAGTAACCAGACAAAAAGAGAGTCAAACCGAGCCAAACAGAGCCAAACAGAGCCTGCTGTAGACCAGCAGAACAGGACAGAACCAAGCAGACACAAACAAAACCAGAGACAAATAGATCCTAGCAGAGCCAGTCAGAGCCTGATAGAGCCAAACAGAGCTTGGCAGAGCCAAACAGAGCCTGGTAGAGAAATTAGATCCAAACAGAGCCTGGCAGAGTCAAACAGAGCCAAACAGAGCCAAACAGAGCTAAACAGAGCCTAACGGAGCCAAACAAGCCTGGCTGGGCCAAACAGAGCCTGGCAAGACGAACAAATCCAAACAGAGCCTGGCAGAGCCTGGCAGAGCCAAACAGAGCCAAACAGAGCCTGGTGTAGCCCAGCAGAACAAGACAGAAGCAACCAGACAAAAAGAGAGTCAAACCGAGCCAAACAGAGCCAATCAGAGCCAATTAGAGCCTAATAGAGCCAAACAGAGCCTGGCAGAGCCAAACAGAACCTGGTAGAGACAAACAGATCAAAACAGAGCCTGGCAGAGTCAAACAGAGCCTAACAGAGCCAAACAAGCCTGGCTGAGCCAAACATAGCCTGGCAGAGCCAAACAATGCCAAACAGAGCGAAACAGAGCATGGTAGAGCCTAACAGAGCCAGAGCCAAGCAGATGCGAACAGAGCCAAACCAAGCCAAAAAGGGCCTGGCAGAGACAAACAGATCCAAACAGAGTCAAACAGAGCTTGACAAATCCAAACAGAGCCAAACAGAGCCTGGAGGAGCCTAGCACAGCCAGACAGAGCCAAACAGATCTAAACAGAGCCTAGCAGGGCCAAACAGAGTCTGGCAGAGCCAACCAGATCCAAACAGAGCCCAAATAGAGCCTGGCAGTGCCACACAGAGCCTGACAGAGCCAGAAGAGCCAAACAGATCTAAACAGAGCCTAGCAGGGCCAAACAGAACCTGGCAGATCCATAAATAGCCCGGCAGAGCCAAACAACACCACACAGATACAAACGGAGCCAAACAGAGCCAAACAGAGCGTGGTAGAGCCTAGCAGAGCCAAATGGAGCCAAGCAGAAACTAACAGAACCAAACGAAGCCAAACAGAGCCAGGCAGAGCCAAGCAGAGCCTGGCAAAGACAAACAGATCCAAACAGAGCCTGGCAGAGCCAAACAGAGCCTTGCAAAGCCAACCAGAACCTGTCAGAGCCAAGCAGTGCCAATCAGAGCAAACAGAGGCTGGCAGAGCCAAACAGAGCCTGGCAGGGCTTCGCAGAGGGTAACACAGCCTGGCAGACTCCAACAATGGTAGAGGCAAACACACCCAAACTGAGCCAAGCAGATCCAAACAGAGCCACACAGAACCAATCAGAGCTAAACAGAGCCTAACAAAGCCAAAGAAAGCCTGGCAGAGCCAAACAATGCTTGGCAGAGCCAACAGGGTCTGGCAGAGCCAAGCAGATCCAAACAGAGCCCAATAGAGCCTGGCAGTGCCACACAGAGCCTGGCAGAGCCAAAAGAACCAAACAGAGGAAAACAGAGCCTGGCAGATCCAAACAGATCCAAACAGAGCCTGGTGGAGCCCAGCAGAACAATATAGAACCAAGTAGATACAAACAGAGCCATACCGAGCCAAACAGTGCCAACCAGAACCTGTCAGAGCCAAGCAGTGCCAATCAGAGCAAACAGAGGCTGGCAGAGCCAAACAGAGCCTGGCAGGGCTTCGCAGAGGGTAACACAGCCTGGCAGATCCCAACAGAGCCTGGTAGAGGTAAACACACCCAAACTGAGCCAAGCAGATCCAAACAGAGCCACACAGAACCAATCAGAGCCAATCAGAGCCTAATAGAGCCACACAGATCCTGGCAGAGCCAAGCAGAGACTCGTAGAGACATACAGATCCAAACAGAGCCTGTCAGAGTCAAACAGATCCTAAAAGAGCCAAACAAGCCTGGCTGAGTCCAACATAGCCTGGCAGAGCCAAACAATGCCAAACAGAGTGAAACAGAGCATGGTAGAGCCTAGCAGAGCCAGAGCCAAGCAGGTGCTAACAGAGCCAAACCAAGCCAAACAGAGCCTGGCAGAGCCAAACAGAGCCTGGCAGAGACAAACAGATCGAGGTCGAGCCAAACAGAGCCTGGCAAAGCCAAACAGAGCCGAACAGAGCCTCGCGGAGCCTAGCAGAGCCAGACAGAACCAAACAGATCCAAACAGATCTAAACAGAGCCTATCAGGGCCAAACAGAGCCTGACAGAGCCAAACATAGCACGGCAGAGCCAAACAATGCCACACAGAGACAAACGGAGCCAAACAGAGCCAAACAGAGCATGGTAGAGCCTAGCAGAGCCAAACAGAGCCAAGCAGAAATTAATAGAACCAAACCAAGCCAAACAGCCCAGGCAAGAGCCAAACAGAGCCTAGCAGAGACAAACAGATTCAAACAGCGCCTTGCAGAGCCAAACAGAGCCAAACAAATCCAACCAGAATCTGTCAGAGCCAAGCAGTGCCAATCAGAGCCAAATAGAGCCTGGCAGAGCCAAACAGAGCCTGGCAGGGTCTTGCAGAGGTTAACAGAGCCTGGCAGATCCCAGCAGAGCCTGGTAGAGGCAAACACAACCAAACAGAGCCAAGAACCAAACAAAGCCAAACAGAACCAAACAGAGCTAAACAGACCCTAACAGAGCCAAACAAAACCTGGCAGAGCCAAAAGAGCCAAACAGAGCCTGGCAGAGCCAAACACAACCAAACAGAGCCAAGCAGAGCCAAACAGAGCCAAACAGAGCTACAAAGAGCCTAACAGAACCAAACAAACCCTGGCAGAGCCAATAAAAGCTTGGCAGAGCCAAGCGGGGTCTGGCAGAGCCAAGCAGAGTCAAACAGAGCCCAGTAGAGCCTGGCAGATCCACACAGAGTCTGGCAGAGCCATAAGAGCCAAACGGAGCCTGGTGGAGCCTAGCAGAGCAAGACAGAACCAAGCAGACACAAAGAGAGCCAAACAGAGCCAAACACAGCCAAACAGAGCCTGGCAGAGACAAACAGAGACAAACACAGCCTAGCAGAATCATACAGAACCAAACAGAGCCTGGTGGTGCCAACCAGAGCCTGGCAAAGAGGAACAGATCCCAACAGAGCCATACAGAGCCAAACATAGCCAAACAGAGCCTGGCAGAGCCAAACAGAGCCAATCAGAGCCAAACAGGGAAAACAGAGTCAAACGGAGCCAAACAGAGCCAAACAGAGTCAAGCAGAGCCTGGCAGAGCCAAACTGAGTCAACCAGATCATAGCAGAGCCAATCAGAGCCTAACAGAGCCAAACAGAGGCTGGCAGAGCCAAACAAAGACTGACAGGGCCAACCATAGCCAAACAGAGCCAAAAAGAACCAGACAGAGCCAAACAGAGCCTGGCAGAGCCAAACACAGCCTGATAGGGCCAAACAGAGCCAAACTGAGCCAAACAGAGCCAAACAGAACCAAACAGATCCAAACAGAGCTTGGAAGCGGCAAACAGAGCCAAACAGAGTCAAAAGGAGCCAAACAGATCAAAACAGAGCCTAGCAGGGACAAACAGAGCCTGGCAGAGTCACACATAGCCCAGCAGAGCCAAACAATGCCACACAGAGACAAACGGAGCGAAACAGAGCACGGTAGAGCAGAGCCAAAAGAGCCAAGCAGGAACTAACAGAACCAAACCAAGCCAAACAGAGCCAGGCAGAGCCAAACAAAGCTTGGCAGAGACACATAGATCCAAACAGAGCCAGGCAGAGCCAAACAGTGCCAAACAAAGCCACCCAGAACCTAGCAGTGCCAAGCAGTGCCAATCAGAGCCAAACATAGCCTGGTAGAGACAAACTGAGCCTGGCAGGGCCTCGCAGAGTCTAACATAGCCTGGCAGATCCCAGCAGAGCCTGGTAGAGGCAAACACACCCAAACAGAGCCAAGCGGAGCCAAACAGAGCCATACGGAGCCAAACAGAGCTAAACAGTGCCAAACACAGCCAAACAGCCTGTCAGAGCCAAACACAGCCAAACAGAGCCTGGCAGAGCCAAACAGAGCCAAACAGAGCCTGGCAGAGCCAAACAGAGCCAAACAGAGCCTGGTGGAGCCTGGCAGAGGCAGACAGAACCAAGCAGATACAAACAGAGCCAAACCGGGCCAAACACAGCCAAACAGAACCTGGCAGAGACAAACAGAGGAAAACACATCCTAGCAGAACCATACAGAACTAAACGGAGCCTGGTGGTGCCAATCAGAGCCTGGCAAAGATGAACAGATCCTAACAGAGCCTAGCAGAGCCATACAGAGCCAATCAGAGCCAAACAGGGAAAACAGAGTCAAACGGAGCCAAACAGATCCAAACAGAGTCAAGCAGAGCCTGGCAGAGCCAAGCAGAGCCACACAGAGGCAAACAGAGCCTGGCAGAGCCAAACTGAGTCAACCAGATCATAGCAGAGCCAATCAGAGCGTAACAGAGCCAAACAGGGGCTGGCAGAGCCAAACAGAGCCTGACAGGGCCAACCATAGCCAAACAGAACCAAACAAATCCAAACACAACCTGGAAGCGCCAAACAGAGCCAAAAGGAGCCTGGAAGTGCCAGGTAGAGCAAACCAGAGCCAAACAGAGACAAAAAGACCTGGCCGAGCCTGACAGAGCCAAACAGAGCCAAACAAAGCCAAACAGAGCCAAACAGATCAAAACAGAGCCTAGCAGGGACAAACAGAGCCTGGCAGAGTCACACATAGCCCAGCAGAGCCAAACAATGCCACACAGAGACAAACGGAGCGAAACAGAGCACAGTAGAGCAGAGCCAAAAGAGCCAAGCAGGAACTAACAGAACCAAACCAAGCCAAACAGAGCCAAGCGGAGCCAAACAGAGCCATACGGAGCCAAACAGAGCTAAACAGTGCCAAACACAGCCAAACACAGCCTGGCAGAGCCAAACAGAGCCTGGTGGAGCCTAGCAGAGCGAGACAGAACCAAGCAGATACAAACCGAGCCAAACAGAGCCAAACACAGCCAAACAGAGCCTGGCAGATACAAACAGAGGCAAACAGAGCCGCGCAGAACCATACGGAGCCAAACCAAGCCTGGCGGTGCCAATCAGAGCCTGGCAAAGACGAACAGATCGTAACAGAGCCTTTCAGAGCCTTACAGAGCCAAACAAAGCCAAACAGAGCCTGACAGAGCCAAACAAAGCCTGGCAGAGCCAAGCAGAGCCAAACAGAGCCTGGTGGAGCCAAACAGAGCCAAGCGGAGCTTGGCAGAGCCAAACAGAGCCAAACAGAGTGAATCAGAGCCTGGCAGAGCCTAGCAGAGCCACTCAGGGCCTAACAGAGCCAAACAGAGGCTGACAGAGCCAAACAGAGCTAAACAGAGCCTAACAGAGCCAAACAGAGGCTGGCAGAGCCAAACAGCGCCTGACAGGGCCAAACATAGCCAAGCAGAGCCAAAAAGAACCAAACAGAGCCAAACAGAACCTAGCAGAACCAAACACAGCCTCCCAAAGCCAAACAAAGCCTGGTAGGGCCAAGCAGAGCCAAACTGAGCCACACAGAACCAAACAGTTCCAAAAAGAACCTGGAAGTGCCAAACAGAGCCAAAAAGAGTATGGTAGTGCCAGGTAGAGCAAACCAGATCCAAACAGAGGCAAACAGACCTGGCAGCACCAAACAGAGTCAAACAGAGCCAACAAGAGCCTGTCAGAGCCAATACAGAGACTGGCAGAGCCACACAGATCCAAACAAAGTCAAACAGAGCCTGGCAGAGACAAACAACCCTTGGCAGAGCCAAGCAGGGCCTGGCAGAGACAAGCAGAGCCAAACAGAGCCCAACAGAGCCCGGCAGAGCCATACAAAGTCTGGCAGAGCCAAACAGCGCCAAACAGAGCCTGGAAGAACCTAACAGAACCAAACAGGACCTGGTGAAGCCTAGCAGAGCCAGACAGAGCCAAACAGAGCCAAGCAGAGCTAAACAGAGCCTAACAGAGCCAAACAGAGCCTGGTAGAGCCAAACATGGCCTGGCAGAGCATAACAATGCCAAACAGGGACAAATGGATCCAACAGAGCCAGACAGAGCTTGGTAGAGCCCAGCAAAGCCAAACAGAGCCAAGCAGTTACTAACAGAACCAAACCAAGCCAAACAGAGCCTGGGGGAGCCAAACACAGCCTTGCAGAGACAAGCAGATCCAAACAGAGCCTGACAGAGCCAACCAGTGCCATTCAGAGCCAAACAGAGCCTGGCAGGGCCTGGCAGAGCCAGGGAGAGGCAGGCACACCAAAACAGAGCCAAGCAGAGCCAAACAGAGCTAAACAGAGCCAAACAGAGCTAAACAGAGTCTAACAGAGCCAAACAGAGCCTGGCAGAGCCAAACAAAGCTTGGCAGAGCTAAGCAGGGTCTGGCAGAGCCAAACAGAGCCCAACAGAGCCTGGCAGAGCCAGGCAGAGCCAAACAGAGTCAATCAGAGCCAAACAGAGCCAAACAGAGCAAAACAGAACCAAACAGAGCCAAATAAAGTCAAACAGAACCAAACAGAGCCAAACGGAGCTTGTCAGAGCCAAACAAGCCCAAACAGAGCCAAGCAGAGCATGGTAGAGCCTAGCAGAGACAAACAGAGCCAAGCAGATACTAACAGAGCCAAATCAAGCCAAACAGAGTGTGGCAGAGCCAAACAGATCCAAACAGATACTGGCAATGCCAAACAGAGCCAAACAAAGCCAAGCAGAGTCTGGCAGAGCCAAACACTGCCAATCAGAGCCAAACAGAGCCTGGCAGAGCCGAATAGAGCCTGGCAGGGCCTGGCAGAGGATAACAGAGCCTGGCAGATCTCAGCAGAATCTGGTAGAGGCAAACAGAACCAAACAGAGCCAAACAGAGCCAAACGGAGCCATACAGAGCTAAACAGAGCCTAACAGAGCCTGGCAGAGCCAAACAGAGGTTGGCAGAGCCACGCAGAGCCAAACAGAGCGCAACAGACCCTGGCAGAGCCAAACAGAGCGACACAGAGACAAACAGAGCTTGGTAGAGCCAAACAAAGCCAAACAGAGACAAACGGAGCCAAACAGAGCCTGGTAGAGCCTAGCAGAGCCAGACAGAGCCAAGCAGATACAGACAGAGCCAAGCTGAGTCAAACTGAGAAAACAGAGCCAAACAGAGCCAAACAGAGCCAAGCAGAGCCTGGCAGAGACAAACAGAGGCAAACAGGGTCTGGCATAAACATACAGAACCAAGCAGAGCCTGGCGGTGCCAAGAAGAGCCTGGCAGAGATGAGCAGATCCAAACAGAGCCTGGCAGAGCTAAACAGCATCAAACAAAGCCAAACAGAGCCTGGCAGAGTCAAACAGAGCCAAGCAGAGCCTGGCAGATCGAAATAGGGCCAAACAGAGCCAAATAGATACAAACAGAGCCAAATATGGCCTAACAGAGCCTGGCAGAGCCAAACAGAACCAAACAGAGCCAAACAGAGCCTAGCAGAGACAAACAGAGCCAAACAGAGCCAGCCAGAGAGAAACATTTTTGCTTTGTTACAAACACTGGTTGACTTGTTGAGTTGATCTAACATGTTCTGTTTCAGATTTCCAGTTTCTGCAATATTTTGTTTGAAATGAGCATTTTAATTATGGGTAGAATTTTCGGGTTGGCGGGTGTCCTCAATTGCGGGCCCCGGGACAGCTGGGGGATGGGCCGCCACCCGCGATCGGCCTCTGACCATGATTTCACGCTGGCTGGCCAATTAACGGCCAGTCAGCATGAAAGACGCACTGAAAGGCTCAGCGCTGCCGGGGTGGGGGCGGGAGAAGGGTGAGCACTGAGGTTAGCGCAGGCGCGGGGGAGCACGGAATGAAAGCTCCCTGAAGGCAGGGAGCTACCTCAGTGAGCTGAAGAATTTAAAATCGATAAAGACAGAATTTAATATCTGGAAAAAATGTCCACGCATCAGAATGAATCACTTGTGTGTGCACATTATAAAAATTCTGCACGTAAATTTCTTTTCATTTAATTACAGAAACCTCATCCCATCCTTGGGTGAAGTTTCCTGAAAAAGCCAAAGGCCACCGAGCGATTTACCCGCCCACCAACCATAATGCTGGCAGGCAGTGCAAAATACCTGTTAATTGATACTTTAATGGCCTTAATAGGCCTCTGAATTGTCACCGGTGCACTGCCGACTCCCGCACGTGCCCACTGACTGAAACATTACGTGAATGTGCAATGACATTGGGATGCTCGCCGACGTCAACGCGCGCTATTTCACGCTTGAGCGTGTCGAGCGCACGCCCACACGCTGAGCGAAAAATTCAGTCCTATGTTCTTGAATCTTGTTTATAACTGTAATTTTACATTAATCTGCTGCTGAAAATCTCATCCATGCTTGAACACATACCATACTTACAATTTCAAAATTCTGTCCCGTTCCTATCATATTGGGCTGGAATTTGCTGGAGCAGAGGATCGTGCTGTGTGCCCGATTATTTGGATTTTATTCTGCACCATTCAGCTCAAAATATTTTAGTCCGATAAATTGCTGGGATTGTGAGTTAATTACAGTGCATTAAGGGCATCAGATGGTCTGATGAACAATGAGACCAACAGTGCATCTCTTTAATCAATGAGAATTAATGATTGAGAAATAAATAGAGGAAGGGCTGAGAAAGAGAGTAATTAGAGTGGGTGAACTAGAGTGGGTCAAATTGTGAACAGAAAGAGAAATAAGGAGAGAGAGAAAGAAAGACTGGATTAGGAGAAAGAAAAAATAAAGTGACAGAAAGGAATAGTGAAATTTTCTTTCGACTTTTAAAAAATTTCCAACAATTCAATACTTGAAGGAAAGTGACTCCACACTTTTAATTGTTCACTTTGTGGGTCAGAGAGGCTGGTTGACAGTCATTACTAAATCCTGCAGTTGCTCGTTACTACTCCTGCTGGGAGATCTGCTGTCATTGTATGTCACACACGGCTGCCTTGCACCATCCTCACATGTCGTCTGCAACCGCTCTATGATGTCCATAATCCAACTATGCACAGGTCGACGCCTCTTTCTGCTGCCCTCTACATCGCCCTCTGGAAGAAATCTCTGTAGCTTTTCGGCTCTGATTAAATTCCCAAAATACTGGCATTTTCTTCTCTGGATGGCACTTTTCAGAGTTCTTTTTTGCTCTTGCAATTTCAAACACCTCTTCATTTGTCTTATGGTCTGTATATGGAATTTTAAGCATGCATCTTAGCATCCACATTTCAAAGGCCTCTAGAGATTTTCTTCCACAGATCTTTTATTGTCCAGGTTTCTGAGACATACAGGAAGATGGGTAGAATGTAGCAACCGAGGACCCTTTCTCCTCGTTTCAAGCTTGTGTTTTCTTGTTAACACATCCTTCATCTTCACAAAATTACTTCTGGCTAACCCTATCCTTCTGACTTCGGCATTGCATCTACCATCTTCTATTATAATTTGTTCTAGGAGACAAGCTTATTTACTTTTTCCAGTGTGACACTATCCACTTCAACCTTCAATCTAGTTTATTCTAATGCACCCCATCTGACTACCATTGTTTTTGTCTTTTTTGGTATTCATACTCAATCCATATTCTCAACTTCTAGGTTTAATTTAATCTATGGCCTCTTCTGATTCTGCAAGTAGACTATGTTATCAGCATACTGCAAGTTTATGTTCTTGCCTCCAATTTTTATCCCTGGAAGTACATCTACTTCTCTGAATATTTGTTCTGTGTACAGATTGAAGAATTTTGGTGACAGTACACATCATTGTCACTTCTCTAATATAAAAGCAAAATATTGCTGATGCTGGAAATCTGAAACAAAAACAAAAATAGCTGGAAAAACTCGGTAGGTCTGACAGCATCTGCGGAGAGGAACACAGTCAACGTTTCGAGTCCGAATGACTCTTCATCAGAACTAAAGGAATATAGAAATGTGGTGAAATCTGTTGTCTATGACATCTTTGGCAATCTCTTCTTTGCCTCCACCTATCACTGGCCCTCTATCCAGATCTACCTGTCCCACATCCCCTTCAACCAGCTTATATTTCACCACATTTCTATATTCCTTTAGTTTTGATGAAGAGTCATTTGGACTCGAAACATTGACTGTGTTCCTGTCCACAGATGCTGTCAGACCTGCTGAGTTTTTCCAGCTATTTTTGCTATTGTCACTTCTCTCTTTGCTTGAAACATATCTGATTGCAAATATCTCACCATTAAAGGGGTAATAATGCAATTGATTACTAGCCTTAAGTTTCTGTAGTGAATTTATAGGACAATTAATGTGCAACTGCAGCAACTTCATAAAACCCACAGCGAGTTAAAGGGTGAGAAGTCAATTTCAGAAAGTGACAAAAATCATCCAGCAACTTATGGTTCTTCGCAGGATCTCTCTTCTTCATCACATTTCTAGATAATTTCTACATCAATACCGATGTGTGCCATTCACACGGTTATTTTTCAGAAAATTCCGGCATATTATCAATCTCACAATTAATTCAAGTAGCCTAAATAATAAAACACAATTTTGTTGGAACCAGGACCTAAAGTGCTGAACACTCCATGCAAAAGACATGTATGACAGGGTGTAGAATATTGATTAGAAAACAAATAATACATGGATTCTTAATACTGTAATGTGCATGTACCATTAAAATAATGATTGTCTCAGAACATAGTTTATCACATTAATGGTGTAATTCATTTTGTGAAATTAACATGTGTTTTTAATAGAAATAATTCTTTGCAACATCATTTTACTAATATAACTAATTGATCCCAAACTGATACATTTTTAATCCCATGCTTTAAATAGAAATCGAGAGAGTAGAGCAAAGTAATTTTCTAAAAGGTATAACAAGAATTATTATTGGATAATTAGCAGTTCAAACGGAGGGCAGCTGAGCTAATTGAGTGAAGACTTGGAGTTTGGTGAGAGGGGGAGTTCAGTGAAGGGGGAGTGGAAGGTGTTTGTTTCCTTTTTCTATCTTTCTCACCCCATAGGAATTGCTCTACTACAGGGAAAGGAGCCAGCTGTTTGGTGAGTATCTGGTAAGTGGTTAAGTTCTATTCTATCCCCAAGATTTGAAAAATTGGTGGTAAAGTTAATAAAATATATAAGAAAACAGCATTAAATAAGTGGTTAATATAATTAAGTAACTATTTTAAACACATTGAGGATGGCAGGACATGTGATGTGTCAAGGCTGCAGCATGTGGGAGCTCCTGAATAACATTGTGACCCGGGTCAAATACGTTTGCAGTAAGTGTTTGCGGCTTGAGGAACTTCGACCCAGACTAATTGAGCTGGAGGCTGAGCTGCAGACTCTGTGACAAATCAGGGAGGGGGAAAGTTACCTGGATGCTTTATACCAGGAGGCAGTCACACCATTTAGGATAGGGTCTTCTGATTTAGTCAGGGACAGGAGGGTGTGACTGCAAGTGAGGCAGGTAAGGGGACTGAGAGGGCAGAAGTATCAGCCTCTGCAAGTGTCCAATAGTTTGAGGTTCTCTCAGCTTGTTTGGATGAGAATGGGGGCCGCAGGGCAGATGTGCAAACTGACCATGGCACTGTGGTATAGGAAGCCATTCAAGTTCAAAAAGGAATGTAGTGGTAGTAGGGGACAGCATAGTGAGGGGGATTGGCACAGCTCTCTGCAGCAAAGCAAGAGAGTCCAGATGGCCATGTTGCCTGCCTGGTGCCAGGGTTCGGGACATCTGCTCAGGGCTGGAGAGGAACTGGCAGTGGGAGGGGGAGGATCCAGTGGCCGTGGCCCAAGTAGGTATCAATGACATAGGCAGGACAAAGAAGGAGGCTCTGCATAGTCAGTATGAGAAGCTAGGCACCAAATTAAGAAGCAGAACCTCAAAGGTAATAATTTCTGGATTATTACCTGAGCCACGTGTAACTTGGCATAGGACAAATAAGATGAGAGAAATGAATGCGTGGCTCAAAGACTGGTGTGGGAAAAGTGGGTTCTGGTTTGTGGGGCACTGGGACCAGTATTGTGGAAAGTGGGATCTGTACTGTTGGGACGGTCTACAACTGAATGGCGCTGGGGTTGGTGTCCTTGCAAGCCTCATAACTAGGGGAGTAGAGAGGGTTCTAAACTGAATATTAGGGGCTAGGGATCAAATTTGGGAAGATGTGATAAACCAAAGAGTAGACAAGGCAAGAGAGAAAGGTGTTAATATGGGAAATGATAAACAGACCATTACAGGAAGGGACAAAAAGTACAAATCTAAGAATAATTCACCAGATAAGTGTAGCTGTTACAAAAATAATAAAAGGATAAAACTAAAAGCTCTGTATCTAAACGCACATAGCATTCGAAACAACACAAATGAACTGATAATGCAAATAGAATTAATAAATACAATCTGATAACCATTACAGAGAAATGGCTACAGGTTGATAGATTGGGACCTGAATATTGAAGGGTAGGTGACATTTTGGAAGGACAGGAAGTTATGAAAAGGTGGAGGGTGGCTCTGTTAATTAATGAATGTATTAGCACATTAGAGAGAGATTACCTAAGTTCAGGAAACAGGATGTCGAAGCGATTTGGGTTGAGATGAAAAATGATAAACGCAAGAAGTCACTTGTGGGAGTGGTGTACAGGTCCCCTAATTGCAACTACACAGTAGGAGAGTATAAAAGGAGAGATAATGAGAGTTTGTCAGAAAAGTACACAATAATCATGGGGGGTTTTAATCTACATACAGACTGGAAAAATCAGATGGGCAAAGGTAGCGTAGATGAGGAGCTCATAGAATGTTTTGGGCTAGTTTCTTAGAACAGCACATTCTGGAGTCAACCAGGGAGCAGGCTATATTAGACCTGGTATTGAGCAATGAAATAGGATTAATTGATCACCTGATAATGAAGGCACCCCTAGGTAGCAGCAATCTAATATAATTGAATTTTATATTCATTTTGAAGGAGAAACGAGTGTGTCCAAAACTAGTATTTTAAACTTAAATGTGGGCAGTTATGAGGGCATGAAAGCAGAGCTAGCTAAAGTGAACTGGCAAATGAGGTTCAGGGATATGTCAATAGAGGTTCATTGGCAGATATTTAAAGGGATATTTCAGAATACATGGAATAGATACATTCCAATGTGAAAGAAAAATTCCTAGGGGAGGGCCCACCATCCATGGTTAATTAAAAAAGTTAAAGACAGTATCAAACTTAAAGAAAAAGCATATAATTACGTAAAGACAGGTGGCAGGTCAGAAGACTGGAAAGAATATAAAGAACAGCAAAGAATGACAAAAAGATTAATAAGGAGGGAAAAATAGAGTACGAGAGAAAGCTAGTTAGTAATATAAAGATGGATAGTAAGAGTTTCTATAGATATTTAAATAAGAAAAGTGTTAACAAAGTGAGTGTTGGTCCTATAGAAAGTGAGTCTGGGAATTGATAATGGAAAATACGGAGATAATGGATGAATTAAACAGTATTTTGCTATGGTTTTCACTATAGAGCTCACAAGTAACATCCGGGAAATAGCTGTAAATCAGAAATGGAAGGGAGGGAGGAATTTGGGAAAATGACAATCACCAGGGAAGTGGTATTGAGCAAACTGTTGGGGCTGCGGGCTGACAAATACCCAGGTCCAGATGGACTTCATCCTAAGGTTTTGAAAGAAGTGGCTAGTGAGATAGTTGATGCATTTGTTTTAATTTTCCAAAATTCCCTAGATTCGGGGAAGGCTCCATTAATTTGATAATCGCAAATGTAACTCCTTTATTCAAAAAGGGAAGGAGACAGAAAGCAGCAAACTACAGGCCAGTTAGCGTAACATCTGTCATAGGGAAAATGTTAGAAGCTATTATTAAAGATGTTATAGCAGCACTTAGAAACATTCAAGGCAATCAGGCAGAGCCAACATGGTTTTGTGAAAGAGAATCATGTTTAACCAATTTAATGGAGTTCTTTGAAGGAGTCACATGTGCTGTGGATAAAGGGGAACTGGCGGATGTCCTGTATTTAGATTTCCAGAAGGCATTTGATAAAGTGCCACATCAAAGGCTATTGCGGAAAATAAAAGCTCATGATATAGAGGGTAACATATTGGCAGGGAGAGGAGGTTGGCTAGCTAACAAGAAACAGAGAGTTGGTATAAATGGGTCTTTTTCGGGTTGGCAGGATGTGATGAGTGGTGTGCCACAGGGACCATTGCTGGGGCCTCAACTTTTTACAATTTATATGAATGACTTGGATGAAAGGGCCAAAGGAAAGTTTGCTAAATTTGCTGATGACACAAAGATAGGCAGGAAAGTAAATTGTGAAGAAGACTTTGTGAAGATTCGTGTTATGCAAGGGAATCAAAGGTTATTCGGGTTAGATGGGGATGTGGAAATGGAGACACAAGAAGATCAGCCATGATCTTATTGAATGGCGAAGAAGGTTTGAGGGGCCGAATGGTCTATTCCTGTTCCTATTTCTTATGTTCTTAGGACATAAGGAGGCTACAAAGAGATTAAGTGAGTGGGTAAATATCTGTCAAATGGGCTATGATGTGGGCAAATGTGAAATTGTCTATTTTGGCAGGAAGAATAAAAAAGAAGCTCATTATCTAAATGGTGAGAGATTGCAGGGCTCTGAGATTCAGAGGGATCTGGTGCATGAACCACAAAAGGCTTGTAGGCAGGTACAGCAGGTCATTAGGGAAGCTAATAGAATGTTATCATTTATTGTGAGGGAAATTGATTACAAAAGTAAAGAAGCTATGCTTCAGTTGTACAGGTGATACCACATCTGGAGTATTGTGTACAGTACTTGTCTCCTTAAGGAAAGATGTAAACGTATTGGAAGCAGTTCAGAGAAGGTTTACCAGGTTAATACCAGGAATGGGTGGGTTGCCTTATGAGGAAAGGTTGGACAGGCTAGGCTTGTATCCACAGGAGTTTAGAAGAGTAAGAGGCAACTTGATTGAAACCTTTAAAATCCTGAGGAGTCTTGACAAGGTGGATGTGGAGAGGATGTTTTCTCTTGTGGGAGAATCCAGAACCAAAGGTCATTGTTTGAAAATAAGGTGTTGCCTGTTCAAGACAGTGATTTTTTTTCTCTCAGATGGTAGTGAGTCTTCGGAACTCCCTTCCTCAAAAGACAGTGGAAGCAGAGTCTTTGAATATTATTAAGTCCGAGCAAGATAGATTTTTGATTAACAAGGGGGTGAAAGGTTATCGGGGGTAGACAGGAGTGTGGGGTTGAGGTTTCAATCAGATCAGCCAGGGCCGAGTGGCCTACTCCTGCTCCTAATTCGTATAAGTGTATGTATGTTCGTATGTAGTTCACAAAATTATTCAGATGGTCCTTGCTCAATTGCCAAGTCTGGGAATGTTTTTCCTAAAATGATTTTTTAAGTGGAATCACTTCCAAATTATAATCTACTTATGCTTTGGGTGCACTTTTGTGCTCAACCAGGTGAGGAATGAGAACGACCACTGACTGAGAGTGGGGTACTTTTCCATTTTTGGTTGCCCATAATTATGAAGCATTTCCAAGTTAGATGTTGAAAGATTTTTCTATTTTCCTCAAACAATTAACATCCCTATTCTGATGAAAGCTCATTGTACTGAAATGTTAACCCTGTTTCTCTCTTCACAGGTGCAGCCTGATCTACTGCGTATTTCCCAGCATTTCCTGTTCTTTTTATCTATGCCTCAAAATTGATCCCAGTAAGATACGAAAACATCTCCAACCATGTAAACTCTTTCTGCTCTTTCAGTTACTTTAATCTCTGGTTGAAATAGGGTTAATTAATACAAATAAGCACTGTTGGAAATTTTGCACAATTAATATGCGAAAACAGCATACCAGGCCCATGCATTACTGAGTTTCAGAGCCCGCATCTGGTCTAACATATTAAAATCATGTCCTAAATATCAAGTACCAAATGTCCTTCGTCACTTCCACCTCTGCTGAAGACCACATTATGGCTTAATTGCCTCGAGACTCTCCTCACATAGAGCCTAGGCTTCACCTTACATAAAGTCCAACTCATGCAGCACACTGCCACCTGCATCCTATCCCATACAAAGTGTTACTCCATAGCCTGGAACCCACCGACTCTTCTTCTGGCTCCCAATGCAATGATTTCAACATCCTCTCCCTCATTTACAATCCTCCCACCCTCCACCCCTTGTCACCTTTCATCATTCTTCCCCTGCAACTTACTCCAGCCCAACATCCCTCCTTCTGCTCCATGCCTGCCAGCGTTTTCAGCTATCATTCACTACACCTTGCAATTCTCTTCTTACTCCCGTCTGATCCCTTCTGCCTTGTTATGTTGTTT
Source organism: Cetorhinus maximus (assembly GCF_964194155.1). Classification (NCBI taxonomy): domain Eukaryota; kingdom Metazoa; phylum Chordata; class Chondrichthyes; order Lamniformes; family Cetorhinidae; genus Cetorhinus; species Cetorhinus maximus. The sequence continues at coordinate 48,247,118 of NC_135898.1, forward strand.
CCCACCTTAACAAGCCTTTTCACAGCTTATTTCTTTGGTCATCACCCCACCGCCCCACCACCCACCCCCACCCCACCAACAAAACTCTTCTCCCAATGTCTGATCTCCTGTGTAAAGCACTGTGAGACAGATTGATATGTTAAAGGATGTATATGTACATGTTCTTGTGCATTTGGCTATTTTGCTTGCATTAATGATATTAGGGGCTTGTCCTTAAGGTTTATTACAAAAAGATGGTAGTTGGTGCATTACAGTTTACTCAGGGAGCCTGAGTTGCTGTGACAATGTATGCTTTTACATGCATATTGTAGCCTGGGGCTATAGTGATGGTAGAGGCTCCAACATTCTTTCCATTACATGGCTGACCAGGAACCTCTCCCATTCTTACCAGCTGCCATTGGTGTGTTCTGGAAGGATTTACATTGATACTCAGCCTGTTCGGCCATATTTTGAACGAACCTTCCTTGGCCACCAAGTCCTGGGCTGGGGCTTGAGACCAGAACCTCTGGCTCAGAGGCAGGGATGCTACCTGCTGCACTACAAGATCTCTTACTAATATATATAATAGATATCTGCTCCTCCTTTTATCATGTGCACTATCGCTAACTCTCAAATGTAAATTGGGCCCCATAATCGTTTCAAGAAAATCCTCAAATTGCTTGTCATAGTCAATCCATAGGCTTTGGATGCCATCCTGTGGTTAGAAGAAATGCTTTAATGTTTGTGAGAGCAGAAGAGGTTGCAGAGGGACAATTTGACAGAATTTTGTTTTAATTAGGAAGGGATTGGACAACACGGACTAATTAGGCCAAAAGATCTACTGCTGCAATTCAATTTCTTTGTAATTCTATGTAACATAAAAATAAATTCTATTCTCATTATATTACATCTTGGGGAAAATATTTATACTTCAGAATCCCCAACCCAGTGGAATGTTCCAGACCCCCTCCGCGGTGTGTTTAATGGTAGGCGGGGGCAGGGGTCAATTTGGCAGAAGCCGTAAAGTTGGTTTCCTGTGGCTCCTGCCTGTCATGGCGGATCAGCATTCCCGCCAGAGGCGAGGATCCATTTTGCACCCTGCTAATGGGACGCAGTTGAAGGCCCGATCGGAATCTTCCCCACCCCACTGCCCAATCATCCATGCCACCAGCGTGTTTTCACGCCAGTCCAGAACACGTCCGGGCCAATGTGGTGTGCGAATGTCGGCACTTACTTGAAGAAGGCCTGGGGCAGCCTGCGGAGATTGAGATGGAGGCCTCCAGTGACCGTGGACCCTGGAACACCACGTGCAGCAGTGGGTGGGTGGAGCATCAACCACGTGGGTCTTTTTGGCACAGCAGCTTCCAGGGTTTGGATCTTAAAACAGCATCTTCTTCCAGGGTAGAGGGGAAAGGGGTTCAGAGGGAGGGGTCTGTAGTGTCAATTCAGGGGTTCTGGGGGGGCATACTCAGGGAATCGGTGAAAGGAAGTGATGGTGAGTGTATAGGAGGCAGTGGGAGCTTGTAGGGTGGACAGATGAGGGTCCTGCGATGGCTGCTGAAGGGCCGCTGAGGGTTGTTGGAGGGGGTGCAGAAGAAGAGATGGATTCTGGGGGTCAGCAGAATGGGGGGGCAGATCTACAGTCTGGGAGGGTGAGCTCCTCAGGAAGGTAGGGGATGTGGACAATCACCTGTGTTATGACGTGGCAGGTGATATGTGCCAGGAGGACGAAATCCACAAGGAAAACTTGGTTGTGCTCTCACAATGGTTTTGCAATTTGCATTTATTACGAGAAAACGTGTGCACTGAATTCAAAAGTAATGAGTCCACCAAGGCCTTTAGAGATTTAAAAAATTAAATTAAAATATTTATTAACAAAAGCATATGCATGAGTCTACAATCACTTACTATTATAATAACTTCTAAAATTCCTAATTAGCTTGACTCCCAGTTTACCCCCTTTAAAGCAAAGGTCCAAAATAGATTTTAGATTTAAAACAGCACCAGCAGGTTAACACAGTACCCAATTGACAGTGGAATTCCAAATAGCTTTCTCCAACTTCAGTTTCATTGTATAACAGACTTATGCACGAAGGCTGAAGGCTTCATTATGGCTCTTTCACACACTCCTGTTAGATCTTACATGGCCTTCTTCCACATAGCCTTTCATTCTCCTTTATATATGTTTCATTCTTTTTAATAGGTAAGTTCTATTGTTCCATAAGTCTTTGAAGCTGTATGTTGCTCATAATATAAAAATTTTCATGTTGCCAATATTGTCAGTAACCTTTCAGAAAAACAAACACATCCTTAGCCTTGCTTACCTGGCTAGTTGTAAACAAATTAAAACCCTTTTGAAATCCAAATCCCTTCATTTATCTAAAAATGGAAATTCCCTTCACACTTTACATGCTAAACCAGCATCCATGTTTCCTCATTAGCATGTCAAGTACATTTCTACGCTTAGCTTCCTTTGATAAGTTAGAGCTTGGCCAGTCACCATGAAATCACAGTCGGGGGCCGATCGCAGTAGGGTGTCCATTTCCTGTCCACTCCCGAGCCCGCCGATCACATGGCCCGATCAGTGAAAAATTCAGGCCTAAGTAACGTTCCTTGTTCTGTATGCGTGGTTATGTGTCCAGCTGTGGTGCAAATAAACCTGCCTCACATCCATCCTCTTTTTTCAATTCCAAAACAAGTAAAGGGAAGTATCAAATTAACACCCATCTTAAGAAATTAGTTTTAATTAGAAATTAGCTAAAATCCAACAAAACAACTTTAAGTAGTGATTTTTAGTGCCATATGAACTGGTGATTATCACATTGCTGCTTGTGGGACTTGGCTATGTGCAAATTAGCTGCTGTATTTCCTCTGCAGGCTTTCAACAGTGACTATGCTTCAAATGTGCTTCATTGGAGGTAAAGTAATTTGGGATGTCCTGTATATAAATGCAAGCTTCTTTCTTTTAGACATGCCTTCTAATCATACAGGTAAGCATTGCATACTCTCTGCAAGAACACCAGGCAATCACGTGTGACCTCGTTTCAATACCACCACATGACATTATATTATTAAATTGAAGCTGTTCCACAGAATGAGACTGAGACATTAGATCCCATGTGATTCAAGCAAGGATCATACAGTTCGCCTAATCTCCCAGCCCTTGCTATCCTGTAGGATGTGAATAATCGCAGTGTGTACCATCTATAAGATGCACTGCAGCAACTCACCAAGGATCCTTCGACAGCACCTTCTTAAACCTGTGACCTCTACCATCCAGAAGGACAGGGCAGCAGCCACATGGGAACGCCACCACCTACAAGATCCCTCCAAGCCACTCACCATCCTGACTTGGAAATATATCACCGTTCCTTCACTGTCGCTGGGTCAAATTCCTGGAATTCCCTCCCTAACAGCACTGTGAGTGTGCCTACACCATATGGACTAGAGCGGTTGAAGAAGGCAGCTCACCACCATCTCAAGGGCAATTAGGAATGGGCAATGAAAATGCTGGCCCAGTCAGCGACACCCACATCCCGTGAAAGAATAGTAAAAAAATCTGAAAAACACAGCAGAATGTTCCTGTGGATGGCTACCTGCAGAAATTTTACCCTTGTCCCCCTTTACCGACTCCCCCCACCCTATCCCCACCACACCCCCACCCCACCCCCCCCTCCCCCCAACTTGGAACGTACACGGCCAAATAAAGCAGGAAAGGATTAGGAGGAATCAATCAATTGTTTAAAAAAAACTAAAATTCAACAAAAGAAGGGCAGATAAATGTTACAAACAAGTAAAATAGACACAGAAGCAAGGAGGTAAAATAAAAATAATTGCACATTAGTTCAAGCCAATAAAAATTAAGGAGACAAGGGTTTCTAGAAAAAATCTCAAAAGACCAACATACCTGTGTTTATTTTACTTTTATTAAGATATTGATTTACTCTTCATGCTTCTGGGAAGTTTCTCCTATAATGAGAGTAGTGAGGGAAGGCACTGGGACCTTCTACATAAGATAAATTGTGATGAAGCATTAGAATCTCAAACCTGCCTCCTTCCCATTAAGCTGTTTCTTCGATAAGAAGTGAGGTCTCAGCCTCTTACTTGGCTGCTCAACCTTTCAGCTGTTAAACAGCCTTGATATATTTAAAAATGTTCCAGGAAATTGTCGTAAACTTTTCTTTTGCAACCTTATTAATGACACTCATGGATTTATAAATAAGCACTCACACAAGATGTACAATATAAAAAATAATGTATTAGTATGGTTACAGCAGTTATAAGAATTACATTGCTTTTACTTAAAGCAAATGAACAGCGCTGTGATTGATTTAAACCTCTGCATAAGAGAAGGTGCATCTTGATTCATGTATCTTGGCTGCCATCTTGTGGGCATAACGTAAACTTCCCTTCAACCTAATTCTTAAAAATGGGAGGTGGAATGGAATCATTATAGGCTGCGTTTTCTGCCAATGACCACATGAGCAGTTGTACTCCACGACACCATTGCGAGTGACGGAGTAGATGGGCAGTGGCCAGGAGCAGAGAGGCTTATAAAACAATTATTGAAGCAATTTTCCCATGAATTTTGTAAGACATTTTAAGCAAATACAGACACTATAAAAAAACCACTGGGCAAGGCCCTGTCTCCAAATCAGTAAAAAAAAAACTCACATTGCACCCAATAATGTTTGTCCCACACAACAAGCATTTAAATGACTTTCAGCACCTTCCCTGCAACTTAGGTCAATGTGTCCAGTTTCACGAATTTGAAAATGCATCAATTTGTTGCAATCAATACTGGAGAGGCAGCTATTTACCCTAATTACCCTGAACTATATTTTGCCAGGACTGTTGAGTTGAAGGAGAACTCCTGCTCCCGCCATCTCCACAGAGGTTTTTTTTAAAGGCAGGTTTTGCTGGCACTGTGACATCATTTGTTTACTGCGCGTGCGCGGACGGGTATTGGTGGCCATTTTGTGCGGCCACCTTGCATTGGCAGGAGACGGTGATTATTTATAAGCAACCTGATTAACCTAATCAAAACTTCTGTCATAAAAGCAAAACGCTGCGGGTGCTGGAAACCTGAAATAAAAACAGAAAGTGCTGGAAAAGCTCAGCAGGTCTGACAGCATCTGTGGAGAGAGAAACAGAGTTAGCCAATCGAGACTGTATGACCTTCTGTCAGATGCTTTTAATGACATTGGTTTAGAAAGTCTGATATGGTGTAGAGATAGCCAGAACAGCATAACAATGTTAGAGAAAAGTGAATTACAATTAAAAACTTCAAACAAGACATGGGCTTTGAAGTTAATTATTCAGTTTTAAAGTTTTGTTTTAAATCATTATTGAACTTGGATTAAACACATAAGCAGTGAAAGCCAGTTTAAATTTTAACACAATGAAGGCAAGTGATTTGATTTGCACAAAATATAGCTATTAGTCCAATAAATCAAATAAAACAAATATCTTTTAGAGCTTGTCTCAGTTTAGGTTATTTCCTTGCTGCTTGAGTGCAATTGGATTGAAATCTATTGAACTTGCTATATAAATAAGCCAGAACACTATTAAATGTGTTCAGTGAGAAAAGTAAAACATTAGCAATAATACAAACACAAAGAAAGGGTTACTTTACTAAAAACGACTGCTGTTTGATGCCAATTATATTCATCCTTAATCATTCTTTAACTCTTGTAAGCTGGGCTCTGGTGATCCTCTTACCTCTGTCCTGCCTCTGTCCTGCCTCTGTGCTGCCTCAGTGCTGCCTCTGTGCTGCCTCAGTGTTGCCTCTGTGCTGCCTCAGTGTTGCCTCAGTGCTGCCTCTGTGTTGCCTCTGTGCTGCCTCAGTGTTGCCTCTGTGCTGCCTCTGTGCTGCCTCAGTGTTGCCTCTGTGCTGCCTCTGTGCTGCCTCAGTGTTGCCTCTGTGCTGCCTCTGTGCTGCCTTAGTGTTAGCTGTGGTTTAGTTGGTAGCACTTTCACCTCTGAATCCAGGAGGCTGTGGGTTCATAGCGCATGTCAGAGATTTGAGAATAAAATTCTGGGCTGGCGCTCCAGTGTAGTACTGCAGAAGTGCTGCATTGTTAGGGATGCATTCATCTACATGTTACCAACTCATACTTATGAGTCTTGAATAAGTGGTATCAGTGTAAACCAGTGCACAATGATGTGACAAAAACACACAATTAAAAATATAATAATCTTTCTGTCATTCTATTCGCACTGTGTATAGAATAAAACAGAGAAGATAATTTCATAGATAAAGTCGTAACTGATAATATATACATTCATAAAGAAAGACTGATAATCCCCTTCTAAAATTCTTGGAGGTCATTTGGAAATATAGGCTGGGATTTTCCAGCCCTGTTGCGGGTGGGACCCGCCACGGGCGAGGCGGTGCCCCTGCCAGAAGTCCGGTGACTTGCGGCAGGACTGGAAGATCCCACTGGCAGGCGGGTGTGGAAAATCCCGCCCATAAGATCATAAATGGAACGATGAAGGAGATTGACCCATAATAATTCATGTGTTTTTAGTTTCTGAAATACTGCTGAATCTATAATATGATTATTTAGTCTTCTAAAATGTTGAGTTCCCTAATCAGTGACAATTACAATAAAAATAAGAGACAACTAGGATGGTGACAGTGAGCTGCAGGTCCAATGCATTATACCATGTTGTGAAAGAGGCTGTTCATGCATTTGAGTCCAGACTCATAGGCTAGAATTTTTACTTTGTTGGGCGGGTGAACACCGACCCGAATGAGGGTAAAAAGACGCGTGACGACATAGGGCGAGCGTCCTGACGTCATCGCGCACTTGTGCGCTATTTCAGTCACCGGGCGCAAACGGCGTGCCCACCGACCAATTAACTGGCCTATCAAGGCCATTAAAGTTACAATTAAATGTCATTTTTCACTGCCTGTCCAACCTTACGGTTGGCGGGCAGGCGAAAAGGCCAAGCGGCCTTTGCACTTTTTAGGAAACCTCATCCACCGGCGGGATGAGGTTTCCAACAGCAATTAAAAATAAAATAAAAATTTTAACATTTCATTAATAACATGTCCCTGCTCATGTGAGAGTCACATGGGGGGGAGGGGGCATGTTATTTTTAACAGTTTACAATTTTTTATTTTTCATTTTCAAAACTCTCCATCTCCCTGAGGCAGCTCTGTGCCTCAGGGGGCTTTCCCCGCTCGCGCATGTGTGAGCTTGTGCGCTCGTCCTCCTCCTCCCCCTCTCCACGCACCCCCCCCCCCCCCCCCACCACAGACAGACAGCGCTAGGCGCTACAACACGCGTTCCATGCTGGGCAGGCCTTAATTGTCTCGCCAGAGTGAAATTGCCACCACGGCCCGATTGCGGGCGGCGGTCAGCTTCCCGACTGCCCCCACCCACCCCAACTGTGTCCGCCCGACGAGGGAAAAGTTCTGCCTGTAGACTTCTGAGTCTCATCCCGCTACCAAGAAGGAAGCCACGAACAGGGAACAGGTGCTTTCCTATATGAGGAAAGAAAAACTGGAAGACCAAAGTGGAGCAATAGCAATGGCCAAAATATTGGTTTTCCTCAAGTGAAGAATGTTGAATGATGGGACGATACTGCACTAAAACTGTTATAGAAAAGAACGAAGGATAGATAACGTTACAGATATAATATGTCATTATTTACCTGGTGCAGCCCCGACGCATATGTAACTTGCCCATTTTGTGATAAAACCGTGATAAACCCATTTAGCGTCTGAAAATTAGAAAGCATTATAATATATAAAAAATACATTTTACAGCAATAAAATATATTAAAGATTTTGAATTTGATTGAAAAGTAAAACTACATTAAAATGTTGCTCTCTAAGTATCATAATTTTATTGTCTCAAAAATAGTTCACATTGGTAAACATAGGCATTTATGTAGCACCTGATCACATAGGAATATGCCGCAGTGTATTACTTCTGAATCATAATATCTGTTATGTCAGCAAAGTTACAAATATAATACATACTTCCCATAAATGAAATAAAGCAAACAGCCAAATTAAGATCTGGTACATACTTAAAACAAAAACAGTCCGTGGTTAATGAGATCATAACGTTGGGGTATCGATAGGAAAATGGAGGAGTCATGATGATGTCACTGGGCTAGTAATCCAGAGACCCAGGCTAATGCTCTAGAGACATGGGGTTCAAATCTCACCATGACAGCTGGCGGAATTTAAGTTAAACTAATATAAAAATTGAAAGCTAGTCATTAAACTACATTGATTGTATTTAAAAAGCCCCTTAAGGAAGGAAATTGCCATCCTTACCTGGTCTGGCTTACATGTAACTCCAGACCCACAGAAATGTGGTTGACTCTTAACTGCCCTCTGAAATGGCCATGCAAACCATTCAGCTCAAGGGCAATTAGGGATGGGCATCAAATGCTGGCCCCCTCAGGCATACCCACATCCCATGAAAGAATAAATAAAAGGAAATCTAGAATGGTAGCACTAATGAAAATCCAACTACAGTGGATGCTGAAAATCTAATATTAAAAACAAAAAATGTTAGGAATACTCAGCAGGTCTGGCAGCATCTGCAGAGAGAGAGAGAGAGAGAGAGATAGAGATTAAGCTTTCCCCGCCAGTGGGATTGAAGGCTGGAGTATCCCTGCCTAGGCTGGTGCCTGGCTGGCTGGGGTGGGGGTGGGGGTGGGGGTGGGGGAGGGGGATTGGGTGGGGAGGGGTGCTATGGCACCCCATTAAATCCAGTCCAATGTTTCTGGTCTGTGAGCTTTCATCAGAACTGGGAATAGTTAGAAACATCATAGGTGTTGAGCAATCAAAAGGGGCGGTGGGTAGAGTGGGAAGTAGAACAAAAGGGACAGCTTGTGATTGGGTGAGTGGCAGGAGTGATTTAATGTCAAAAAATGGTGCAAGGACAACACAAGCAGTAATGGGACAAGTAAAGATGCAAAAGATGAGCCTAGAAGAGGTGTGAATGGCAGGATCCTGAGTAGCTGCTGTCCAAAGGCAAAGGAAATATGAGAAAAATGAGAGAGAAAAAAACAAACCAGTAAAGAAGCAGGAAACAGAAAAGAAGCAGAGTTTACAATATAAAACTGTGGAACTCATGAACTGATAATGAGAAATCACACTATATTTTATTTTATGTTGTATTCATCGGAATTAATCACATTTTTTAATTTAAAAAGTCTTTTAGAAAATCTGTGTTTTTCCTATGATAAATCTACAGTAAGAAGGTAAAGAATAGTTAAGTTCCCCCATTGCTTAATACTTCTTTCATTTCAAAATATATATCAAGACCAGCCAGTGTTTAAATGCTTATGGGTATTTATTTATAATGGCTTTCAAGATGACAAAGACAAGAATCAAAAATACTTCCATTAGTATAAATAAGTGTTGATTCATTTATTTATTGACAGAAGCTTTTCGCTGATGAAGAATGGACTTTGTATCCAGTTTAGAGAACATTCATCTTCCCTTTGGGTTTGGAGCTTGTCATCCTCCAAGTGCTCATCCTCTGTATAGAGTTGGTACAGTTGCAGAAACCCTTTATATATATAAGCAAACATTAAGAAGATGCCTGAGATAATAATTGCAGATCGATGTTTCAAAGGATTTATTTTCTCAGTACTTTCTACTTGACTGTTTTGAATACTCTTTTCTCTTTTTAAAAAAAAAGTTTGTAATCTTACCTGTAGGAATATGCCTTTAAGGAATATCAGCATGACATCACTAGAGGGAAATGTGCATGTGATCGAGTCTTAGTTTCACTTTTGCTTCGAGCAGAGCACACACACACATCTCAGGTGTCTTTAAGCTTTATACCTATGTATACCATTCTCATGTGCCTAGCCTTATTAAATGAATACACAATGTGTTTACCAAATCCCTTATGAGTGGCTGGTGCCTATTAAACCATTATAGCAACACTACAATAACTACTATAAATAGACTGCACAGTTATTGCACAACTTTTACAACTTTTTAAAAATTGCTTTAAACACATTTGTTTCTGTAAGTGATGGAAACTATCACCTCTCAAGCATGCAAAATTATCAAAAGGCATTGATGGTAATGTTATATTATAACACATGATTATAACACATATTGTGCCTTATGGTTTGAAGCATTTCAAAGTGCTTGACAAATGAATTGTTGATGGGCAGTGACTGCAATGCCAGTAACATTTAGTGTTAGCACTTTCTAGAGTGATACTAACAAACCCCATTTGAAGTGCAGCTATTATATCCTCAACTCACAAGACATGAATCCATAAACCTCTCTATTAAATCACCTCAGCCAAACAGATCTGGAGTATTACCGGTATCCTCAACAAAACATCCCAATCGAGCTGCTTTGAAAATAAGTGAAAAAGTGTATGTGTATTTAAATCGACTGTAAAGATAATGGTTTATAGAAAATAATCACATTGAGTTAAACGTAATCAATAACTGGTGCCTGCCTGCTGCTCTCCAATGGCGTTTGATGGTTTCTTTCCCCTACACCCGGACTCACATTCTTGAGTGCAGTGAATTCATTTCTGCAATTCCACTGCCTGAAGAAAGTCTGATGTTAATACGGAATCATTTCAATCCTGAATACTTGTTCTCCTAAATTTGCAGTTGCAATCACTGCACTTAAATGATTTATTACCTAGAATACAACTTTCCATCTCATGCTATTTCGCACAATTGTCACTCAGAATGAATGTATTTTTGTAACACATTACAAACCTATCTAGCATAGCAAACAGTGGGCAACTGTATGTTTTCCAATTTTACTGTTTTACTTTGAAAACAAATCATTCAAGTTAATCCAGAGCAGTTTAGTTGTTGAAAATTAGTTACATGTGCTATGTATTTCTTAAACCATCAGAATTACATACTAGAATTACAGTACTTTTGCAAAGATATAGTGTATTCAGTAATATTTAACGAGATATATTTAGATGAACACGTTTTTAGTGTTATTTGGTGTCCCTTGTCATCTTTCTAATAGAATATTTTTGCTGTAACGTGAAAGCAAACTTTCATGAGATTATCAGTCGGAACACAATCTGACTTCCGATGGAAAGATGTTCTGCCAATGGAAAGCATGCTCTCTAGATCTTTGATTTGTTCTCAGAGTTTGATCTGGTATCATTTGGATTTGTATCTGAAAAATAACAGAACAAACCCAGATTTAAACCTGGCATTTAGCACGTTTTGAATTAATCTGGAGCTTTACTGACCTACAAGCATTCTGGTTGGGCGAGGGAAGTGGCCACACATTCGGGAAACCTGTAGAAAGTGACCATCCCTCTGCAACTGAGACAGTTCAGACACAGCCACATTGAGATGATTGGGGTCGGGGTCCTAGCTTATCTGCCCACTCAAGCAACGCAGAGGCATCAAAGTGCCACCAGTTCTCCAGAGCTCCTCCACACCACTGTCCCACTGGCACAGACTGCACGTTCATGAGCATTTTAGGGGACAGCAGAGCAGTTGGACTGCACACATTGTACAATCTCCTCACCAACGCTGGCCATGTAGCAGTCACTGGCGGAGGTGGAGGTGCTCACAGCCCCTTGCAATGTCAGCATCCCAGTTTAGACCAGTCTCCCCATGGTTCAAGCTAAGAGGGCAGCCATAAGCACATTAATCTCTGGCCATCCAAGTGGTGGCCAGCACTCTCCAGGAAGCATTAAGGGGGCCATCACACTTATACCAGGACAGGTTCTTAGTACACCCATACTAACCACATGTCTCTCTCTTTCATCCTGCAGGAGGAGTACATTAGGATCATGGATCCTGGTGACCTAGCTGTATGCCTGATGGCCTACAGAGTGTGAAGAAGACAGAGGAGAGGGCAACTGTGCAGAGGCAGGAGCAGCAACATCAGGAAGAAGGGGTGGCTGGGGCTCTCACACAAGCCACCCAACAGAACATTTAGCGTGCCTAGCGACACCCAGGGTCTCTAGATGCCGCCTTTCATTCTGGCAGATGACCAGGAACCAGTGTCGCCAAAGACTGCGCATGTCTATGGAACTAGTCGATCACATCTGCCACCTGCTGCAGGATTTGGCATCACGGGGGCATAGAGGGCATCCACTGCCAGTGGCCGTGAAAGTGACTGCAGCGCTCAATTTTTATGCCAGTGGCTCCTTTCAGGGCTCCACAGGTGGCCTCTGTGGGATCGCTCAAGCCTCCAATGACAAGTGCATCTATGAGGTCACGGATGCCATCTTTGCGAGGGCACACAACTTTGTGCATTTTGCCCAGAACCAGGGCAGCCAGGATGCAAGGGTGGTTGGATTCACCCAGATTTCGGGTTCCCCACAGGTTCAGAGTGCGATTGACTGCACTCATGTGGCACTCAGATCTCCTTCACAACACACGGTGACTACATCAACCGCAAGGGATTCCATTCGCTGAATGTGCAGCTGGTGTGCAACCATGAAACGCACCTTGCAGGTGTACGCACGGTTCCCAGGGAGTGTCCACGATTCCTACATTCTCAGTCGGTCACAGATCCCTGGCGTCTATAGGGTCTACAGAAGCTGCAGGGTTGGCTCCTCGGGGACAAGGGCTACCCTCAGAGGATGTGGCTGTTGACACCCATGCGGCGGCCTTAGACTGTAGCAGAGCGACGGTATAATGTGGCTCATGCTGCAGCTCGCACCCTGATGGAGCAGGTCATCGGGATGCTGAAAATGAGGTTCCGGTGCCTGGACCGGTCTGGTGGAGCCCTGCAATACAGTCCGCAGAGGGTGTCATGCATCATTGTCGTTTGCTACGCCCTTCACAACCTGGCGCTGCAATGGGGAGAGGAGCTCGCCGAGGAGGAGATGAGGAGCTGCACGTCTCCTCCAATGAGGAGGATGCTGACGGGGATGAGGGTGAGGGGGTCCTCGGAGGTGATGATGATGGGGATGAGGCTCTCGCACTGGCTAGACGAGGCAGGTGCACTTGGGAGGCCCTCATAGCTGCTAGATTTGTGGAGGATGATGACGACATGCAGTGAGGAGGAACCATAGATCCTCACATTGCATCTGTGAATGTTTGACTCCAGTCTGGCTTATGGCAGTACAAATACCTCCTGTGATAATGCTTCTGTCATGGATTTGCAGTGGAGGCCCTAGTAGTCATTCAATTGCAGGAGGATGATGACAACATGCAGTGAGGATGCTCCATAAATCTTCACATAGCCTCTGAGAATGTCTGACTCCTGTCTGGCCGAGGGCAGCAAGCTTGCGCTCTGTGATCATGGTCATATCATAGAGACACAGCCATGAAACTTTAGAAACATCTGATGCTTTGTCTGCCTTCAGCACCTGAGCCCTTCAGGAGTACAGCATCAGTGGTTACAGATGCTGGTGTGATGGGGGCCAGCACCTCCATAAATGTGCTGAGAGCACAAAGGGAAAATGAGAGGACTCTGTGACGCCTGCCCACTACATTCTGGCAGCAATGATAAGCACCATCAAGGTGCAGGCATCAGTAACGTGTCCAGGGAGTGTGAGGCTGGACCATCACTTTAGTTGGAAGGCTGCACAAAGCACAGGGAAGAGGCCTGGACTGAGACACTTGCCTTTTATCTTGTGCAGAAAGATTTCACATCTGAGTGACAAGAACACTGCTCATCAGAACAAGGAGCCATAGGCAGGGTGACATTATTAGGAGTTTATTGACAATAGTGAACATTATGTACAAATGATTAACACCTGTGCCCAGGCTGTGTAACTAATTCTCCTTAACTTTCCTAACCCTGCCTCTACGTCATGGTGCTCCCCGGACATCCACAGCAGAGGTGGAGGCAGCCTGCTGCTTGCTACGCCCTATCTGTGATGACCTTGGCGGGCATCCTCTGGATGGCCAAGACTTGAAGGGCTCTGGCCTGCTTTCAAGGTCCTGCTGTGTGGCAGTGGCACCCTCCTTGGCCTGTGGAGCTGGATCTGCTGAGGTCACAGGAAGAGGGGAGTTGGATGGACCGGACACTCTTGGAGTCACTTGGATGGATGGGCCCGGAGTGTGCACCTTCTGATCCTCCTCCCTATGGGTGCCCGAGGGCCCCTGTCTGACTCTGTGAATGGAAGGGGTAGCTGGAGTGAGATCAAGCTGCCCCGCACCCTTCTCGCGTACACACTGTTGGAGGCCAACTATGGCATCAGCGATGGAGTTAAGCCTGTGCAGCTGTGCAGGAGTGACGTCCTGGACCAAGGTCTCCATGGCAGTCGCCATCCTACCAGTGTTGACCTCAGTACATTGCAATGCTGGCGCTATCACCTCAGCCTGAAGACGGACGGACTCCTCCATCGTGCTATGCAATCTGAGGAGTCCAGCGGACGTCCCTTCCTGATGTTCCCAAGCTTGACTTTGCAGCTCCAGCATGACCGAGTCCAGAGGCTCATCATCTGACTCTGACTCAGCAACCTTCTGGCCTCCAGCACTCCTTCGAGTGCTGGGGACCTGGGAAATCCCTGCCTCTGCCTGCTGTGGATCAGAAAGTGCGATGTGCTCACCAGATTGTGATCCCGAGGCTACTCTAAAGCTAGGTCCCACTGAGGTGTGTGTCTCTGCGCTGGTGGAGGGTGTGGGTGAGCGCTGTGATGGGACTTCAGGAAGGGTGCCTTCAGATTCCTCTTCAGAGGTTTCTTCTGGGCTTGATTGGAGGCCCTGGGTCATGGGCTCTGTCAGCTGTTTGGCAGATGTGCCTGCGAAAGCAAGGGGAGAGAATTAGTGCATGGCAGTGGCCTGTGAAACAGGACACATCACTCACAGCATGGTTGGCTGATGGAAGTTGCACTGCTGGATCCTCACTTGGTAGAGCACCGCTGACCTCACCGTCAGCACAGGACCGGTCCCGGTCATCGCCGGCGAGCTGGATGGCTCTGTTTTCAAAGTCCATGAAGACATTGATTTCATGCTTTCCGCCACTGGTCTGTGACCTCTCTCTCTTGTGCACCAGCTTGTCCTGCAAGGATAGAGATGGAGAAAGTGTAAACAGGACACCTGCCGGGCCAGATGACAAGTATGCCTGGCCTGTGTGGGTGGTGAGTGGTCCCACGGAGAGGATGAAGACAATGAAGGTGTGTGTGAAAGAATGAATCTTGATGTCCCTTGCACTGGCAGTGAGTGGGGGCCCTGTGGATGTGTGATGGGCTTGTGAGTGTGTGAGTTGAAAGTGATGAAAGGAGTGACTTACCCTGGTGGAATGGAGGAGATCATTCATCCTCTCATGCCACTGGGTGGCTGTCCTCTCCTGAAGGGCGATGGTGCTGACCAGCACTGCCCCCCAAGCCAGATTGGTCACGTTGCTGCCCATCCTGCAGCCCGAGCGGGGGTAAATCCTGCCGGCCCCCACGGCATCCAAAGGTTGCTCGAGAGGCCTGTCATTAAACTGGGGGGGCTGCAGTCTTCTTCAGTTTCAGGGCCATGTCTTCCGAGCAGCAGTGTTGGTCTGGAAGCATTGAGATGTGTGCTTGTGGCTGGACTTTAACCATGGCGCCCGGCGTGATGTGACGGCAGGGTGAGGGCAGGCAAGTGAACGAGAGCCCACCCACCATGGAAACAGCATCTTTCCCGGGAGTGCAAAAATAATTAGGTGGTTTTGGGACGCATGGCATGAAAACCCGTCATCGCAGCCAGTGGGTAAAACCCCGCCCACTACCACACTTAGTGCAAAATTCCGCCCCCTGTCTCTCCCACACTGACTGCTCCAGCTTCTCCAATTATAGACTCCCTCTCTCTCCCAGAGACTGGAGGATCAGCAAGAGCAGGAGGGAGGGAACCTGTCATTGGAAGTTGATGAGCAGTTATTCTTGTTGTTCGCACTGTCAACGTGCAATTCAATTCAATTCAATTTATTGTCCATGTGGAATTTGATTAGGCTACATTGCTCATATATTAAAAAGCACGCATAAATGAATAAAAACACTAAAAAGAAAATAAATTACCCTATCACAAAAGTCTAACTTTGATTAAAATATATTCAAAACTATTCCAGTGTATTAAAATAATTAGTCGGTGAGTCCTATCATATCCTCACCCATTCGTTAAGCTCCTGTTCAGGGTTCTTACAGAGCAGGGCAGGGGGTCTTGTGGCACAATGGGTAGCATCCATATATCTAGGCCCAGAAACTTTGAGTTCAAGTCCCACTTGATGGCCATGATGGTGCATTCATAACATGGCCAGACAGGTTGATTATCAGCCTGTAAATTATTCTACTATGCCTGATGGCAAGTGGTACAAGCAGGAGAATTTACTAGTCAGCCAAAAGGCAACAGCAAACCACTACAGTGCTTTTTTTTCTTATTTATTCATGGGATGTGGGCTTCTCTGGCTGGGCCAGCATTTATTGCCCATCACTAGTTGCCCTTGAGAAGGTGGTGGTGTTGGTGTTGGTGACCTGCCTTCTTGAACCGCTGCAGTCCAAGCTTAATCATGAACCAATCCAATGGAGGTTTGTAGTCACCAACACTCTCTTTGGGCAGGGTACCTAAAAGAGGAGGAAGGTGGAGAAGGGCACAAGTAAGTTCAACCCACCTGAGACCTTTGGCTGCACCGTCACCCACCATTTTGGCCAGATGCACAACGACCAGTTCAACTTCCACCATGATGTCGAAGACAAGAAGATAAGTAAGAAAAAAGAGGAAGTAAGAGGCAGGCCAAAACCCAGAGTGGAGTAGGGGTGGGATACTGTACTGGTATGGGGTGGGGTAGGAGTCTGTGCCTGGATGGGGTGGGGTGGGGTGGGACTCTGCACTGGGGCAGGGTGGAACACTGTACCGGGGTGGGGTGGGACACTGTACCGGGGTGGGGTGGGACACTGTACCGGGATGGGGTGGGACTCTGTACTGGGATGAGGTGGGACTCTGTATAGGGGTGGGGTGGGACACTGTACCGGGATGGGGTGGGACACTGTACCGGGATGGGGTGAGACTCTGTACCGGGATGGGGTGAAACTCTGTACCGGGATGAGGTGGGACTCTGTACCGGGATGGGGTGAGACTCTGTACCGGGATGAGGTGGGACTCTGTACCGGGATGGGGTGAGACTCTGTACCGGGATGAGGTGGGACTCTGTACCGGGATGGGGTGAGACTCTGTACCGGGATGAGGTGGGACTCTGTATAGGTGTGGGGTGGGACACTGTACCGGGATGGGGTGGGACACTGTACTGGGATGGGGTGGGACTCTGTACCGGGATGGGGTGGGACTCTGTACCGGGATGGGGTGAGACTCTGTACCGGGATGGGGTGGGACTCTGTACCGGGATGGGGTGGGACTCTGTACCGGGATGGGGTGGGACTCTGTACCGGGGTGGGGTGGGACTCTGTACCGGGGTGGGGTGGGACTCTGTACTGGGGTGGGGTGGGACACTGTACCGGGGTGGGGTGGGACTCTGTACCGGGATGGGGTGGGACACTGTACCGGGGTGGGGTGGGACTCTGTACTGGGATGGGGTGGGACACTGAACCGGGGTGGGGTGGGACACTGCACTGGTATGGGATGGGATGGGAGTCTGTGCCTGGATGGGGTGGGAACTGTACCGGGATGGGGTGGGACACTGTACTGGGGTGGGGTAGGACACTGTACCGCGGTGGGGTGGGACACTGTACTGGGGTGGGGTGGGACTCTGTACCGCGGTGGGGTGGGACACTGTACCGGGGTGGGGTGGGACACTGTACCGGGATGGGGTGAGACTCTGTATAGGGGTGGGTTGGGACTCTGTACCGGGATGGGATGGGGTGGGGTGGGGTGGGGTGGGTGGGGTGGGGTGGGGTGGGAGTCTGTACCGGAATGGGGTGAGACTCTGTATAGGGGTGGGTTGGGACTCTGTACCGGGATGGGATGGGGTGGGGTGGGGTGGGACTCTGTACTGGGATGCGGTGGGACTCTGTACTGGGATGGGTTGGGGTGGGGTGGGTGGGGTGGGGTGAGACTCTGTATAGGGGTGGGGTGGGACACTTTACCGGGATGGGGTGAGACTCTGTACCTGGATGGGGTGGGGTGGGTGGGGTGGGGTGGGACTCTGTACTGGGATGGGTTGGGGTGGGGTGGGTGGGGTGGGGTGGGACTCTGTATAGGGGTGGGGTGGGACACTGTACCGGGATGGGGTGAGAGTCTGTACCGGGATGGGGTGGGGTGGGGTGGGTGGGGTGGGGTGGGAGTCTGTACTGGGCCGGCTGTTGCTCTGGATGTGCAGGGTTCTCTATGTTTGAGAAATCCAGTCCAGGATTGTCATGGCAACAGCAGGGACCCCTCCCTCTTTTTAAGAGGATCCCATGCGCATACTTTTGAACGCGGAACCATGATGGACCTTGTGATATGTAAAATTGTGAGGGATAATACACAGTCGGAGAACATGGCTACCCTCATCCCCACAGTGTTGCATGAAACTGAGACTTTAAGGGCAGGATTTTACAGCGTGTCTGCCCCCGGCGGATGCGGTGAGCCATTTAAATCTCCATTTAGTTCGGTGGGACTGTAATATCCCGCCAGGCAGGCGGGGCTTAAAATATTGGCCTTGAATGTGTTGATTCTGGGCTGTAGCATAATTCCACTGAATCAGTCAAGGTCAGTCAGTTCAACAGAGATAAGCAATTGAATCTGGGAGCATCCTGACTTGTGAGACTAGTAGATAGATTGCGGGGCCTTTGGGATCATGACTGCAAACTTGAAGTAAATGAACCTGTGGTAGTGGGTGAGGAGGCAATGACAAATAAGAAAAAAATGATCAAAATGCAGTAATTCATTTGGTTTGTCACTGGCTTTCATTTGCATCAAGCTGTTGAAATTTGAGATGAGTCTGATCTTAGTTTATTATTATTATAAATTGGGAATTGTCGAGAGAATTTGAGAGAAAAAAACAGGAACTAAGGAAGAATAGTATCCTGAACTCCTCAAGTTAACTGCTTTGAATAACTGGGACTGACTCATCCTGTCTTTATAGACAATGAATAGAGATTTTTCAGATGGCAACCTTAGCTCATAGCTGACACCTCAGGCCCTTGCTGAAGCTTCCCTGCCTATGATGTACATAGACCAGCAAGGCCATGTTCTGTTGCTAGTAAGGATTTCATCCTGTATTAAATGCAACCTACATGAAAAGCTGACATGTTGGAATGCTGAGGACACTTTGGTGATTTTGTACAAATGCATTGGTCCTCAGTCTTGATGGTAATAGAAGGTAAACAAAAGCAGCACTAATGTTTCTACTCTCTTGAAGTCTATTAATTTCACCCATTTAAAGTGGCCTAGAAGCACTTGCATTTCACTGTCGATCATAAAAAATGTTATAATTTCCAGCTCTTCACACTGCAGTGACTTTGTCACTTTGTGCTATAATGTGTACTGGATTCCTCGCCACAAACAAATTTCAGACATTCTAGTTTTTGGCCAATAATTTTCAGACCTTTTTGATTTCGGCCACTCTCACCTCATGAAACTACATAAGTAAACACACTAGCTTCAGCAGTGGGAATGAAAGGTCTGGATCTACTGATATGTTTGCATCCTGCCATACATATAGATTCAGATTGCTGTCCTTCTCAAAATTTCATATTGTAAGCCGCATTCTGTTTATGCAACAGTTTTACTCATTTGTACATCTACGTGACTATTCCAAAACTGTGAACCAGTAAATAAAAGCAAAGAACATAATTTAATCTAGCCCACACTAATTATTGATTGTGTAAATTGTGCATAAAATTATCTCATGGCTGTTGCAGCAACACATAGTATTATATGAGCCATACTACACATTACAATGTGCATTCCTTTCAGTATTGCACAATATTCATTTTGAAAAGTTAGTTGTGGTGGGCGCAAGGGTGGGTTTGGAGGGGTGTGCGTAGATGTGGTAGTGCAAGGCTGAAGGTTCTCTTAGGGAGCCTAATACTCTTGCACCGGCCCTGGAGAAGGGCCACATAATCAAAGGCTACGTCCTCAATTGTGGCAACTTAGAACGAAAAGATCAAACGTCAACTGGGATTCTGAAGAGAAGTGGGGAGCAGTGACCCTCGATGAACCTGATGGATGGTGAACCTCATGATCCCCAATTCTATGGACATGATCAAAGCTGACAGGGAGCTAATTGAGAGCCAGGCGATTACAGGAAGGGCAGAGGTTGCTCAGTCCCTTACCGTGGAAAGATAGATTGCTTTCAGTGCGGCAATGCATGACAAGGAAATTGCAATGGAAGCGACCTGAACAGGGCACAAACAGTGCACAGCTCAAGAAGGGGGCAGTGTCTCAATTATAAAGCTACCCTGATTCAATGGTTACCAACAAAAAAAGTCTGAATAAGCCATCCCTGGGATCAGCTCGGGATATTTTCGATCTGTGTGACGTTATTGTACCAGTTTCTTCCCTCTCAAGAGAATCAGCAGCCTCACATGACACAGGGTTGGGAGGGGAAAATGAAGGTGAACAGGTAATTTCATGACAGCAGCATAGCAATCATGCAGTCAAGAGAGTGTAAATCTCAATGGACGAGTAATTCACTCTCTGCATTAAATAACCTAACAAATTGAAACACACTTTTTGAATAACATGTGTGCATAATGTACAGAGTAAGATAGACCGGAGAGAAAAAGAAACAGACAGTCAGACGCTATTAGTCAAGTCCAAACATTTCAGATTTCTACATTTATTTAGAGAACATCGACTTTAAGCTAAAGTCACGACCTTCAGCATTAGTTACCCACCTCATTTGATAATGACATTCGAAAATGGCCGAGACTGAAGTGTATAGAAATATATCAAATTCGTTGTCTCATGAGCAGCTTGTGCACTGGTGAAAATGCCTGGCTCAGATTCAGAGTGTGAGTGGCTGTTTTTATGTTTGTCATTTGCTAACATCTGGCTACTTGACAAACTAAAGATTTTGATTGACACAATTTCCAGGTCAATGAGGAGCGGGATCAGCCCATGGACCACCTCAAAAGATCTAGATATTGTGCATAATTAACTAGCAAGCGACTCACTTCACTGAGAATTTACTTTCATTGATTATTATTCTGCAATCCTGAAAAGAATCGCTCACTTTTATAACTGCATTTCGTCCTGTTGCAGATGTTCCGGCAAAGTTCAGCCGCTACACCATTGACATAGAAACCGTGAACAATTAGATTGAAAAAAAAAGCAGCAGTGCTATGGGGCAGGATTTGGCGCTGATGTGACAGGCTTGCGCCCGACCCGATTCGGCATGAAATCAAGTGAGATGAAGTCAGGCGAGCGTCCCGATGTCATCCTGCGCTCGCGCGATATTTCCGTTGGCAGGCACGTGCAAAAGCGTGCCCGCTAGCAATTAAGAGGTTAATCAAGATCATTAATGGCACAGTTGTCTTTAATCTTACGTGGTCCGTCCAACCTTATGGTTTGCGGATGGGCGAATCAGCCAGGCGGCCTTCATATTTTTCATGAAACCTCATCCAAGGGCAGGATGAAGTTTCCGTGATGAAATAAAATAAAAATAAAATTCAGTGGACAGCATTTTCATCATGTATATTTTCAGGTGCCTGACTGGGATGCTTATATTTTGTTTCTGCTTTTCAAAACTTTAGTTCTAATTTTTCAGGCGTTCAGCTACCTGAGGCAGCTCTCTGCCTTCAGGGAATTTTCTCTTAGCGCTGGCCCATATCCGCATTGATGTCAGCGCCCGCCCACATCCTGCCCCCACGCGGGCAGCGCTGAGCTCCTCAGCGCGTGCTTCATGCTGCTTGGCTGTTAATTGGCCAGACGGTGTCAAATCGCAGTCGGGAGCCGATCGTGGTTGGTGGTCCGTCCCCTGGCCAATCCCAGAACTGCCAATTGCGCCTGCCCGCCGACCTAAACATTCTGCCGATGGGGCCAAATCTTTCAGCCTCCAGTTGTCAGAGACCGTACGGCTAAGATGCGTGTTGGGACCCTGTGGAAGCCCTGAAGCACTGACCGATGTGGGAATTGTTTTTGAAGTTTCAACTTCCGATAAGCAACTCCCCTGCTCCCTGGACCCTCAGGGAATGTCTCCGACTTAAGTTACAATCAAACACTTGGAAGAGATCCACAGTCCTTACCTGGATAGTTTCCCAGGAAATGGTAGACGGATTAAACCTAGTTTACCACCTGGGTAACTACAAAATCCACTCCCCAGCCACCCTTTCTTACCATCCAACTAGCCCCCTGACACCATGTCTACTCTTGATCATCTGACTATTCCCCCCCCAACCCAGCCCAGCTAACCTCCGGCCACTGGGCTACCCCCCGACCACCCGACTATCCCTCACCCGACCCGACCCAATTGCCCTCTGCCCGACCACCTCAAACAACCCAATTACCCCCGATCCATCCTGACTAGCATCCCCACCACCCCCCCCGACCAAACCCCTGCCCCGACCCAACTAACCCCCCAACCCAACTACCCACCTACCCCCCTATCAGCCATACCCGCTACTCACCTACTGATTTACCCAGCTCACCCGCTTACACACCTCGCCCACCTACCCACCTCACCCATTTATCCACCTAACCCCCTACCGCACCTACCTCCCTACCCCACCTACCTACCTAACCCTCTTAACTGCCTCACTCACTCACCCATTCACTAACATTCAAACTGAACCTTTAAACCTACCATATGGCAGATAGTGCCATAAAAAGTGGGTGCATCTTCTGCTCTTGATGTGTTGTGATTGAGCTATTGGCTCATTGGGAGCAAAAAGGGCAGAGTTGGAGAATAATCCAGTGTCAAGGGATATGTGTTGTGTCAAAGAAATACATTGGCTGAGAAATTGCTGGAGAGCCAATTTTTTTAGCTGATCCTTCAGGACTTGTTATATTTGTGCTAATTTCTGGAAATGAGAATTGATAATAGATGGGGAACAAGGTATCTGGGACCTCCTGAACATTGGTCCAATAATTTAATCTCCATTACCAATGAATCTTAAACATAGAGAAAGAAACAGAGTGAGGGAAATAGAGTGAATTAGAGTCCAATTAGATACAGAAAGAGAAAGTAAAAGGAGGGAAGAGAGTGGATGAAGAAAGAGGGAAGAAAGAATCAGGAAGAAAGGAATAAAGGATTAAAATATTTAAAATGCACAAAATTTAAGAAAAAACCTCTAGGAACAATTCACTATCACAGTTTCAATTTTTCCGTCTGAGTTTCTGAAGTTGAGTGGCTTGTCAGGACTATAAATCGTGTCATTAACAAGGCCTTTACAACACGACGTACCAGCCCTGAATGAATGCAATGGGATACATTTTTATTTACAATGCAAATCCAGCAATTTCTTGAAACTCATGGGGAGGTTGAAGATGAGCTTCCATTTTACAAGGACAATAACAGCCTGGTGATATTGTCCAGCATTTTGCAATGATTGACAACTCACAGCACATCGCTTCCTCGTCACAATTTGCTGTGTTTTTATGCACTGATAGTCGTGGTAACATGAACTCACCATTATTTTTTAAGCAATTTCTAGGCCATGATATTTCCTCCCATTATAAAAGCTGTTCAATTGTAACTAATTTATGTGTAATATAAACAAAGTATGTTGTTTAAAATAAGAGATCTTGATATGTTGCATTAATTTACTGGGATCTGTTAACACAAGTGTTGCAGCATACTCTCTGGAGACACTCAAGCACATGATACAGTTATAAGTATGAGAGTCTCACCAAACACAGCTAATTATTGGAAAAAAGGATCAGGCATAGGCCATTTAGCCTCTCAAGCCTATTCTGCCATGCAGTGGGGTCATTCTGTGACCCAATTACATGTACCCACCTTTGCCACATGTCCTTTAATACCTTAACATAGTTGCTTAACAAATTAACCAATTTCAGATTTAAAATTAACAATTTTCCAAGCATAAATTTCCATTTGCTGAAGAGCTCCAAATTTCTCCCCCCACTTTGTGTGTGGAAGTGTGACCCAACTTCACCCCTGAAAGGCCTGGTTCTAATTTTTGAACGATGACCCGTGCCCCCCTAACCCGACTGCCCAACAAGAGGAAATGGTTTCTCTCCCTAACCACCCTATCTGTTTCCCATAACAGCTTGAAAACTTACGGTGGGGTTTTCCGCACCCGCCCACTGCCAGGATCTTCCGGTCCCACCACATGCCAATGGACTTCTGGCTGGCCTCGCCCGCCCACGATGGAGCCAGAAAACCCCAGCATTAAATCAAATCATCCCTCAGCCTCCTAAATTCAAGGCAATTCAATCCTGTAGTTTGTGTTGTCTCTCCTTGTCATTTAACCCTTGAAGTCCAGGTATCACTGGAAAATCTACCCTATTCCCTGCAAGGCCAGCATATCCTTCCTAAAGCATGGTGCATGGAACTGCTCACAGTACTCGAGGTGTGGTCTAACCAGGCTTTGTATAGGTGAAGCTTGTCGTCTAATCCCTTGAATTCTAGTCCACTAGCTATAAAGGTCAGCACTCCGTTAGCCTTTTGATTATTTTTTGTACCTGCCCATGATATTTTGATTACCTATATGTATAGAAGAATAGAAATTGACTGACCAGAAACTGGCCATTTGGCCCATCATGCCTGTGCTGGCTCTGTGAAAGAGCAGTTGTGCTTAGTCCCACATTGCTTTTTGTCCTAGTGATGTATGTTCCTCATCCTCAAGTTCCTATCCCACTCTCTTTTAAAACTATTCATGGAATCAGTTCCCACCAGCTTTTCTTGATCCTTTGAATACGGAGACTGGTGGGGTGAAAAGTGAGGACAAGGCGGACCCTTTCATGGCTCTGGGAGGGAAGGAAGGTATGAGGAAGTGTGCGAGATGGTTGAGGTCCCTGTCAAACACCATGGGTGGGAAACCTTGGTTAAGGAAGAAGGAAGAAACGTCAGATGCACTGTTTTGGAAAGTGGCATCATTGTAACAGATGGGGCAGAGGCGAAGGAACTGAGAGAATGGGATGGAGACCTTACAGGAAGCAGGGTGTGAGGAGATGTAGTTGAGGTAGCTGTGGGAGTTGCTGGGTTTGTAATGAATATCAGTGAACAATCTATCACCAGAAATGGAGACAGAGAGGTCAAGGAAAGGAAGGGAATTATCAGAGATGGACCATGTGAAGGTGATGGAGGGCTGGGAATTGGAAACAAAATTGATAAAGTTTTCCAGGTCCAGACGAGAGCATGAAGCGGCACCAAAACAGTCATCAATGTACAGAAAAAAGAATTGTGGGAGGGGTACTGAGTAGGACTGGAACATGGAATGTTCCACATACCCCATAAAGAGACAGGCATAACTAGGGCCCATGAGGGTACCCATAGCCACACCTTTTATTTGGAGGAAATGAGACAAGTTAAAGGAGAAATTGTTCAGTGAGAGAACAAGTTCAGCCAGGTACAGGAGAGTGGTAGTGGATGGGGATTGTTCGGGCTTCTGTTCAAGGAAGAAGTGGAGAGCCCTCAGACCATCCTGGTGGAGGATGGAGGTTTAGAGGGATTGGAGCTCCATGGTGAAGAGGAGGCGGTTAGGGCCAGGAAACTGGAAATTGTTGATTGACATAGGGCATCAGAGGAATCACGGATGTAGGTAAGAAGAGACTGGACAAGGGGAGAGAGAATGGAGTCAAGATAGCAAGAAATGAATTCCAAGGGGCAGGAGCAGGCTGACACAATCGGTCTACCAGGACAGTCCTGTTTGTGGATTTTGGGGAGCAGGTAGAAGCGGGTCGTCCGATGTTGGGAGACTATGAGGCTGGAGGCTGTGGAGGGAAGATCTCCAGAGAAGATGAGGTCAGTAACAGCCCTGGAGACAATGGCTTGATATTTGGTGGTGGGGTCATGGTCCAGGGGGAGGTAGGAGGAAGTGTCTGCGAGTTGGCACTCAGCCTCTGAAATGTAGAGGTCAGTACGCTGAACAACGGCAGCACCATCCTTGTTGGCAGGTTTGACAACAAAGTCAGGATTGGACCTGAGAGAACGGAGTGCGGCAAGTTCAGAAGGAGACAGGTTAGAGTGGGTGAGAGGAGCAGAGAAATTGAGATGGCCGACAGTTCTCAGTGATAAGATCAAGAACAGGTAAGAGGCCAGAGGGAGGGGTCCAAGTGGAGGGAGAATACTGGAGGTGGGTGAAAGGATCCGTGGAACCGACGGGGAGGAGGACTCCTGCCCAAAGAAGTGAGCACGGAGACAAAGGCAGCGGAAGAAGAGTTCACCGTTGTGCCGAGCCCGAGATTCATTGAGGTGAGGGCGTAAGGGTATGAAACTGAGTCCTTTGTTGAGTGCTGAATGCTCAGCATCAGAGAGGGGAAGGTCAGAGGGTATGGTGAATACATGGCAAGGGTTGGGATTAGAAGGCGGGATGGGGTCAGAGGGACAGGAAGGGGTGGAGGATCCTGCATGTGCATTGGTATCAATGAGTTGTTGGAGCTTGCGTTCTTAACACCTGAAAGGAAGAGACAAAGTTTCTCATTAAGGCGTCGAATGAGAAGAAGAACCAAATGAAACTGGGGACAAGGACATCTTGAGAAAGGATGAGTCAGTGTTGCTGGAGGGAGAGGTCGAGTGTGTTCATATGGTGGTGCATGGCACTGAGTTTGGATCTCAGGATGCAGCGAGAGCAGCAGTCCGAGGAATGTTGTATGTCCCGGAGATACATATAATCCTGGGTGGATTCTAAACATGAGGGATGGAACTTCAGTTGGAATCTGCGTAGGGTGAGTCAGAGACGGAAACAGAAGAAAATATGGCTGTGAAAGCGAGTTTTGTAAACACCTTGTCAAACACCTGGAGGGAAATGGAAAGCAATGAAGGTGAACAGGGCAGAAGAGTCAAATAGAAATCCTGTCGGAGAGAAGAGCAGTACTTCTTCAAGGTATGCATTCCTGAAAGAGAAGTGGCAGTGAATTAAATACTAAGATAAAAGCAAAATACCACGTATGCTGGAAATCTGAAACAAAAACAGAAAATGCTGGATAAACTCAGCAGGCCTGACAGCATCTGTGGAGAGAGAAACAGAGTTGATGTTTTGAGTCAGTTTTATGACCAATGCAGTTGGTAAAGTGGAGTTATTTTAAAATCCCAGAGAGAAACTTTAAACAACTGTCATTACCTATAATTTTAAGTGTTATGTTTGAGATATGACTCCAAATTCAGGAATCAGACCATCGGTTCTCGAGGTTTTACATTAAACTAAATGAAACATTTTATTAATTTACACAGGTTAAAATATATATACACATGGCTACAAATTGCTGCTATCATAACTTTTAACAAATTCCCAAATGAATCTCCATTGGGGCAACAGCAACTCCATAGACTTAACCAGACACCAGGCAAAGCATTTTCACCTCACAGATTCAAAATGAGGCTCTTTTCACTTTGGTTCCTGTGGAGCCAGTTGGAGGCTTGCAGCTGCCTTTTGATCTCACATTGCCTCTGCTCTGCTGATAACTGCTAAAGTTATACCTACCACCACTGATTGGATGCAAATTCTCATTGTATCGCTAGCCTCTTTGAGCTCCACCTTTTAACAACGAAACCGCTTTCATAGTACTACTTTTATTAGTAATATAAACCTATTGCTTGGTAGCTGCTAGATAGGAGTCAGTTTTCACCCCACTTCTTAAATACTCTATTCAAAAAATGCAAATGCACTCTACCTCTCTGTTTACATCTCAAAACTAATACATATCAAAGCACCCAGACTAGCTGGGTTTAATCAAATTAAGACATACCCACAGACTAAACCTCTATTTTAAAAGAAAAATATTTTCCAATAATGTTATATACATTAATAGCTTCATGACAGTCCGTATGACCCCAATGAGTTTCCGTATGAGTTTGTCCAGCATTTTCTGTTTTTGTTTCAGGTTTCCAGCATCCACAGTATTTTGCTTTTACCCACCAGCTTTTCAACTGGAGCAGATCCCGATAAATCCCTGAGCGAAAAGATTTCTTCTCATTACCCCCTTGATCGTTTTCCAATGATTTTGTATATATGTCATGTAGCTATTGATCCACTTGCCACAGGGATTATTTTTCCCCTATCCACTTTATTTCAAACCTCTCATCATCTTGAAAACCTCTATTAGATCACCTCCTAATCTTCACTGTTCCAGGAAGAACAATGCTATCTTTTCGAACTTTTCCTCATAATTAAGGTCCCTCAAAATCTGGTAACATCCTGGTAAGCCTCCTTTGTACCCTTACTAATGCTCTCCTGTAGCAAAAACTGAAAATGCTGGAAAACTCAGCAGGCCTGACAGCATCTGTGGAGAGGAAAACAGAGTTTTTCGAGTCTGTATGACCCTTCTTCAG
The DNA here is from genome assembly GCF_964194155.1 of Cetorhinus maximus. Classification (NCBI taxonomy): domain Eukaryota; kingdom Metazoa; phylum Chordata; class Chondrichthyes; order Lamniformes; family Cetorhinidae; genus Cetorhinus; species Cetorhinus maximus. The sequence goes on from NC_135898.1 coordinate 48,275,337, forward strand.
AGACAAAAGACAATGGCTTACATCAAGTCCCATTCATCACCCCAGTGCTCCCTGACCAACAATGGTTCCTGGTGAAGCAATGCCACGATTTTATAATTCACATCCTTATTGTTAAAGACCTGGTGGCCTCACTCCTCCCTACATTTGTAATATCCTCCAGCCCTACAATCCTTTGAGATTTTTGTGCTCCTCCAATTCTGGCCTCTAGAGCATCCCCAATTTTAATCGTTCCATCATTGGTGGTTGTGCTTTCAGCTGACAAGGCCCCAAACTCTGGAATTCCCACCTTAAACCTCTCCACCTCTCTATCTTTCTTTCCTCCGTTAAGATACTCCTTTGGGCAAAATCTGTCATAATATCTCCTTCTGTGGCACAATTCCTGTGAAATGCCTTGGGACATTTTCCTACATTGTACAACTTATTGTTGTTATGCTTCCATCTGCACAGCTTTCAATGCCTCTTAACTTATATGCTTCAAAGTTGACTATCATCTTAATAGCAGATTTCTTTTCTCTATAGTCTTAATGGTTTATAACGCAGCCTAAGTTGTTTTGACTTGCTTCTTTGGAAGAAGTGAGCTCGTGATTCTTATTTTAAGGTAGTGAAATGAAATGCAGGACACAAGTTTAAATCCAATCTCTGACAGCTAACTGGAGTCAGCTTTCATCAGCCAAGCTTTAGAATTTCTCCAGTGAATTACTACATGAAGCTTCTTGTGATATAACTGAAATAAGTCGTGAAACTGATTGTGGTTTGGAAGGGATACAGCCTCCGTGTCAGATTTTTATTGCCTGTTGTAGAATGATAGCTCAGTGACTAAGGGGCTGAAAGCAAGAAGTCAAAAATGGGACATAAAATGTTCTGTCCAAAACCAGGACAATAATAGCATTTTCCATGAGTCACATTGATGAGTCCAGAAGTTCTGCTAACCTAGAGCTGGGTTTCATCCCTAAGCATATAACTTTAAAACTAATCTCAACAGTTTAACTGTAGGCTGCAGCAGTGCCTCGATGGTAACACCCTTGCCTCTGGGTCAGTAAGCTGTCAGGTCAAGTTCCACTCTAGACACTTGAGCACAACGTCTAGGATGAGACTCCAGTGCAGCACTGAAGGTGTGCTGCATTGTTGGAGGTGCTGTCTTTTGCATGAGACTTTAAACCAATGTCTGCCATCTCATGTGGGTGTAAAAGATCCGATGGCACTATTCCAAAGAAGTGCAGGAGAGTTTTCTCTGGTGTCCTGGTCAATATTTATTCCTCAACCAATGTCACTGGAACAGTTTATCTGGTTGGTATCACTTTGCTATTTGTGGGACATTACGGTGGCCAAATTGACTGCTTTGCCTTTTACATTATAACAATGACAACAATTGAAAATACTTAATTGGCTGCAGAGACTCTGGGATGTCCTGACATTGTGAAAGGCTATATAAATAGAAGTCTTTTTTTCCTGTTAGCATTCGAGAGCATCACAATTTCCTTTTATTGACTGTCAAAAGTGAAAGAAGTGAAAGTTTTGTCTAGTACCTTACCATGTCTCTCAGAAACATTTCAGAGCAGTTCTTGTATAATGGATTGTTTTTTAATCCAGTGACTATCGTAATGTGGCAAACGTAGCACCTTGTGTATAATAAGATACCACAAACAGAAATGATCAGTTATTCTGTGTTTGGTAGTGCTGATGAAGGAAGGAATGTTGGTCAGGAGTCTGGGAGAACATCCCGTTCCTCCTTGAATATGGATTTGTAGCAGTTATTGTAACAGACGCTGCTTACAGCACCTCCTCAACACTTGACTGTCAGTTTAGATTATTGTGTTCAATCCTGGCTCAAACCCACAATCTTCTGGCTCAATGACAAGAGCATTACCAATTGAATGAAGCTGCCAGTGTGTGGAGAAAATGAAGCTGATGAAAATCATTCAAGTGACTTGACAATCAGCACTTGGAAAATTTTACACACTAAAAGACCTACAGGCCCTAGATCAAAGCTCATCAGGATGAAGAATGAAACTATCAAAATCTGTCATCCCACACAAACCCTGAATAGGAATTTGGATCAATCTATTATATCATCGATGCCAAATGTGCCAAATGATTATGCAATTATTAATAAGGTGGAGCAAAGAGAAGAGCTGGGTGTTCCAGTTGAATAAACATGGAAAATGGCACACAGAATAGGAGCTGCTGCCAAAGAATGTTAAATGTTAGGGTACATGCATGACATGTTGAAACACAAACCTGTAGCAGTGGATGCAAAAGGTTTGAATACTTACGCCACCCTGTCCCTGATTCTAACTGTATTGCTGAATGAAAGCAACATAATGGTGACCAGCCAGGTTCAAGGTGCCATTGTTTTCCAAAGGCAAAATTTTGCCTTTGGCGTGCAGGATCGGCGGGGTGGTTGGAGGCGGTTGGGAAGCCGACCGCCGCCCGCAAACAGCAACGCATCGCGATTTTACTGGGGCCAATTAAGGCCCGCCCAGCATAAGATGCGGCTGTGGAATGAACGCAAAGGGGCGGGCGGGGGTGGGTGCTCAATGTCTGCCTGGTCCAAATTCAAATGCAGCCTCGGCAGCCCTTGGAAGGCTGCCACGGAAGGATATGGAAGTCATGATTGTGTGTGTGACAGCCTTGCGGGTGGACACAGCAGGTAGGAGGGCAGGTCAGCAGGGCTGGAGGAGGTGACAGCATGGAGAGAAACCCCTGTCCCCAGAGACAGGAGGAGGAGGCACCCCACACCTCACCAAAAAGGCCTGGGAGGAGGTGGCATCCAGGGTGAGCAGCCACGATGTAGTGAAACACACATGGGTGCAGTGCCGGAAGCGCTTCAACAATCTGCTGTGATCGGGGAGGGTGAGTACCGTGTTGGCATGGGTCACTTTGCAGAGCAGTTAAGAGCTGCCCATACTCCTGTGGACCTCAGAGATGTTAGAACGTGAGTGGCAAATGTCAATGAGACAGGAGCTGGCCAAGGGGGTGAGCCCTGGCTGCTTGGACTGAGTGCCTTGCAGCTTCAGAGCCACGAATGGGCTGAGCCCTGCGAGGTGTTCCTCAGGTGGGGTTGGCCAGGCTACAATGGTGCTGCATGTAGAGAGGGGACTGATCAATGCTCCTCTGTCCTTCCAGGAGAAAACATCCCATAACAATATTGAGAGGTTGCAGACTGGTGGGGGATCACCACCCCTATTAATCCTCACTCATTATGAGCAGGAGGCCCTGGAGCTGCAGAGGCACCATGCACCTCGGTCAAGCGGCCGCAGTGAGGTTGGGATGCCAGACGAAGGTAAAAGCGCAGTGCACGGAGGTGAGAATGTCGGTAATTGCAACCATTCCACTGTTGTCTCTATAATGATGTTAGCCTCAAACCTGGAATCCCCATTGATAATGGAAAGACGAGGGCACCCTGATCTCTGTCTCATGAGGCTGCCAGGCATGCATAGTAACAGTGTGACGACTCCAAATAATGACATGTCCTTGTTGTTCCTTTTAGACTCACCACCAGCACTTTGGGATGAGGAGCCTGAAGGCCCACCCCTGGCCCCTGAGGATAACATCAATCAGAACGCGCCTGCATCACATCAGCTCTCTCAAGCAGGCACTAGCGCAAATACCAGCACCTTACTGGGCATTAGATCGCAGGCTACTACCTTGGTGCACATTGCTGAGGGCACTTCACACTCGCTTGAGGTGCAAGCGGAGGCAGAGAGTGCCCAGGGTGCCGGCAGTCAGAGGACAGCTGGGGACCTGGACAATGCTCAATCAATGGCTGATGCGCCTATGGAGTCGTCCATGAGGCAGCAGATGCGGGGCATACAGCAGGGTGTGTGGGAGGATCTGACCGAGATACATGAGGGAATGTGTGCCGTGGTTTCCGTTGTGGAGGAGTCCTTGTGGAGCAAGAGCAATGTGTTGACCCTCATGGCCGAGCACTCTGCCTCCTCCATGGAGAGAGTGGTGACCCTCATGGAGAGGCTCCTCCGGAAACTGAATTATGGGTCCCTGGGGATGCACTCGGACCTGCAAGCCCTCACACCGGCAATGACCTCAGCTGGTCAGTGTTAGTGTGGGAGATGGATTGGGCACCCAGTATCCCAGTTAGGTGCCCATCCATCAGTGGTGAGTAGGGAGGTCCAGAGCAACCCCATGTTGGTGCACCAGCTGCTTGTTGTCTCTGTGGTCTCCTCTCAGGGCACTCTGGGTGAGGGCAGCAGCTCCTCCACCCCTCTGCCAGTAACTGTGGTGTCCAATGAGGCTGCGGCGACTGGGGGGATGCCAGACATGGCACTGGCCACTCCCTCCCAGACAGGGCCAGCACAGCTCCATGGGCCAGAGGACGCCCGCCAAAGTTGTCAAGGTCAACAGGACAGCATAGTGAGCAGACTGCCTCCAATGCCAGTGCCAGCGAGGGGGAAACACCTAGACCCAGCATCCGCAAGCAAAAACGTAAAGCACCTTAATCACAACATGGCCTGATCACGGGTGATGTTTGTTTCCCCCATTTTTCTGTTCAGTGTTTAATGGTGTGATGGAAAACACCTGTCAATGTTAATTTGTAGAATGTTTGCCAGGCACCATTTAATTAAACGTGTTTTTGTGCAACTGGCCTCTGGATGCTTCATTTGTTCTGTAGGTACAGGGGAAGCCATGATGTTATGATGGATGTGTGTCTCCTTAAACTATGTGCCATTTCAATAAAGTTTATGTTGTTGACCAAATAACTGGCCCTGTCAGGGATCGAGTAAAGAGTCTGCAGCCCTGGCATGTGGTGGTGGCTCTTATTTGGTAGGCTAGCTGAAGGAGCGTTGGTTCAAAGTATCCTGGGTGTCCCGGCCTCCCTGGAGGTTGCCCAGGTCAGCATCTATTCCTTCAGCGTTCTCCTGACCGTGCTCGTCCTCGGACTCACTAATGGACTCATCATCCGTTGCCTGAGCAGCTCCATCAAGACCTTTTTCCTCCACTATATCCCCCCTTTCCAGTGCCAGATTGTGGAGAGTGCAGCATGCAACCACTATCAGTGATACCCGCTCTGGGGGGTATTGCAGTGCGCCCCCTGAACAGTCCAGGCATCGGAAGCACATCTTGAAAAGACCTATGGTTCTCTCTACCACCACCCTTGTGGAGGTGTGGCTCCTATTGTACCGCTGCTCGGCCTCTGTTCTTGGATGGCGGAGAGGCGTCATGAGCCACCTTTCGAGGGGATAACCCTTGTCACCCAGTAGTCATCCATCCAGCCGGGCTGGAGCACTGAACAGCCTCGGCACCTGGGAGTACCACAGGATGTAAGCATCATGGGAGCTGCCAGGATACCTTGCACAGACTTGTAGAATCAGCATCCTATGGTCACACACTTTCTGCACGTTCATGGAGTGGAAGCCCTTCCTGTTGACGAAGGCACCGGGCTCACCCGCTGGCGCCTTGATGGCCACATGTGTACAGTCTATTGCACCCTGGATGCGGGGGAAGCCAGCAATCGCTGCAAAGCCTCTGGCTCTCTCTGCCTGGCTGGCCTCGTCTGTACAGTAATGAATGATAGTCAATGCACGCCTGAATAGGGCATCTGTCACCAGCTTGATACAACTGTGGACAGCTGATTGGGAGACTCCACAAAGGTCACCCACTGAGCCTTGGAAAGAGCCGGAGGCATAGAAGTTGAGGGCCACTGTGACCTTCAGCACCACTGGCATGGAGTGTCCACCCACACAGTCAGAGCTGATCTAAGGACCTATCATCTGACAGATGATGGTCAATGTCTCCCTTGAGAGGTGGAGCTTCCTTCGGCATTGCACCTCAGACATATTGAGGTAGCTGCATCGCCGCCTGTAGACCCTGGCAGCAGGATAGTGGCATCTTCTGCAGCCCCTAACGCCTTGGACTTCCTGTTGGCCCCACGCCCTTTGTGCCTGTGCCTCTCCTCCCCTGGAGGCTGAATAGGGACACCTGGCCACCCCTCCTTTCTGACGCACTCTTCATCCTCAGAGGAGGTGCCTCCAACAGAGGCCACAATCCCCATTCCCAGGGTAAGGGAAGGCGATCTGATACCTGGAACGCCCCAAGTGGTATGAATCCTCCTGGGGCCTGGAAAACAACAGTTGAGTTTCGAACTAAAGCCTCTTATTTCTGTCAATGCAGCTCTGAAGCGAAATTAAGATGTCCTGTTCACACAAGCAAGTAACAGCAAGTTATATCCTAAACTACAAACTGCTCGCATTTACAAGCCCACTGACCCCTCTTATCCTGCCCGCGGATGAGGTTTTTGAAATTGTGGCCTGCCCGCTTGCCCATTGTGCCCGTGCGACGGCCTGAAAATTGCACGGGCTACGTAGACTCCGAGACAATTGGTGTTTCAAGGGCCTTAACTGGTCACTTAATTAATGGCGGGCGCATCTCCGTCTTCATTGCGTGCCCACCTAGCGAAATATCGTGAGAGTGTGCGTTGACGTCGGCACGCTTGATGCTTTATTTCACACTGAGGCATGTCAGGCGCGCGCCCACACACCGATCTAAAACTCCTGGCCCAGGAAACTAAATGCTTTCAAAAGCAGATAGGTTAGGTTCTCAGCAGCCAAAGGAATTAATAGCTATCACATTTTACAAATAGCATGGGAATGCAGCAGGAAAGATAGGTAATAGGTCAGAAATATTCTATTATGATGTTGTTGGAGACCAGGAAGTAAATTGGGCAAGTGTACATTAGGGTTTGTGTAAATTTGCAAACCCAAAGGTACTGAGGAAAGGTAAAAAAAAAAGTAGACAATTAGTTCCATGTAATTAATGAAATGATGGCCAGGATTTTACAGTCGGCGTGTGGGGGCGGGCCCGACATGCCGGTATGTAAAACAACGCGCAATGACGCCGGGAGTGCGTCCTGACGTCATCACAATGTTTCGTTCGCCGGTCGCGCACCGGAGTTGGCTGTGCGCCCGCCGATAATTGAAAGGCCTATTAACGCCTTTAACTAGGTAATTAATTTCAAGTTTACGCTGCTTCACGAGCGAGATGAGGTTTCCTAAAGCTTTTACGAAGTAAATAAAAAGTTTTTCTGAAAAATAAAAACATGTCCCATCTCATGTGACAGTCACATGAGGGGCCATGTTTCATTAAATTTTTATTACATTTGTTTATTTTTTTGATAAGTGCTTCAATCTCCCTGAGGCAGCTTTGTGCTTCAGGGAGATTAAAGCGCTCTTTCGTGGGAAAAATTCAGGCTGATGTATCCTCTCTGTAAAGCACCAGCAAGATCGCACTTCAGAGTATTCAGTCACTTTGGTTACTAAAAGTAGATAGAAGAAGGAATACAGACATAAAGTTGTATTTATAGAGCATCTTTAATGTAAGAAAATGTCCCCAGGCACTTCACAGGAACTGTGCCACATCAGGAAGCATTATGACAGATTTTGATCAAAGGAATACAGACATTGTAAAGGCTGCATGTAAGGGCAACAAGACTGAAATGCATTTCTAAATTAATGCACTATGAAGGTAGAAAAGTTAAATCTTTTCTTCATTAAGGAGGATAGGGAGCCCGTCTAAAAATGAACTTGACTATGGAAGAACATCCTGGTTAGATAGAAGACCCACCTTGCCAATGATAATAGCTGTTTAAGTCATGAAGACAGCTGGAAATAGAATCGTTCTTTATGCAACCCTACAGAGGGAACAAGAGAGCATGATTATAGAATGTGTATACCACATTATAAATATTACTTAAGGAATGACTACCTCACACTTAGGGTTGGGAAAGATAGGAAATAGTTGTTCATTTACAATGATGAGTGCAGATGTAATTGAAGCATTGAGAAAAAGAGATTAACCAATTCCAGACTCATGAAGGAGATCAGGTAACCAAATCAGTGTCTTGACAGGAGTAAAATAAAAAATATCTACACATGTCCTGAATGTTGGGGTAAATGATGAGGTGAGCAGAATGGCTTTCCTTTACAGCAATGCTCTGTTTCACTCAACAAGTTTAATTTAGTAAGGATAAGTGTTTGCAACAGAAAATGATAGACCTTACACAAAATTGGTATTGGTTGAGTTAACATAGTATGGGTAGGCATATTGTAATATTATGCAAACAGCATAAATACACCAACTGATGTGTTTTCTGTGCCACAACAATGCTAATTATTAAGTAAGGTAGATCAAGAAAAGGATCTGGGTGTTCTGGCTGAGCAAACATAAGAAAGTGGCCCAGAGAACAGCAAGTTTTGCCAAAGAATGTGAGGGTGTTGTTATGACCAGGTGAGCAAGGGTCAAACGGCTCGCCTCTTTGACCTCTCCTCATTTGAACGCAACTGATGTTTTTGTGTGCAAAGGCGATATTCGTCAATCATTGAGCACTTAATTGCTTATGCACTGTGATCATAAAAGAACCAATAGGACAGGTTTTCTTGAGTTTAACAAAGAAAGGGGTTAGCTTTATTAGACTTAAACTGATCTAAGTAAAATAACAAAATACGTAACAACTTCCACACACGCGAGCACACACACACGCACAGAGACACACTAACACTTGAAGTTCACGCACACAAGTGCAGATTATAGAGTGGGGAAGGCTAGGTTGGCCAAATTAAAGTCCATAAAGAAAATTAAAAGAGTATACAGTCTGTGGTTTTGTGACTCAGCTGACTTCGGTCTGAATTTGATGGTCTTGATGCTTCTGATTTAAAGATGTAGATGTCTGAGTTGCTAGTTCTTTGGGAGACAGTAGAGCTGGGTTGAATTCCTTTAAGAAACCTCTGTCTGCAGCAGGACATCCCTGGATGGGCACAGTCAGCAAACAGGGCTTGAAGCTCACCAGGAGGGTTGGATAAAAAAGGAGGCAGGAGGGAACTCATTCAGGTCTTCTCCCTAAGCTGCTTGTCCTCAGTTTTTCTGAGAAAACATGTGCTTAAAACAAACAAGGGGTTGGCTTGTCATGTGACCGTCCTTCTCCTTCTGCCGGGAGATTCAAAAAAAAATATTGCCCATGTTTTTCAAAGGTGACTTGATTAGCGCATGTCTGGAAGCTAACTTAGCCAAGGTCCAATTGTCCAAGCGATTAGTCTTTAATGGCCGGTATCCAGAGTTGAATACCTCAGGTGATTGCCGTAGATGCCTTGTTAATGAGGCAGGAGATATGAGTCCTTCACATTCCCCTGACATCATTGTCTTTGATGGGCTTTGCAGACAGGCTGACTCCACTCTAATGAATTGTAATGTTGAATGTGTAGTAATGCAAATTGGGGTTAGCCATCTTGCGCTGTGAGTTCAAATCACTTTAATTTTTTGTGTTTTTAAAAAGTTTGCTTTTGAAAGTTCAATTCAGGCCTCCAGCCGGTAGATTAAAAATCATTATTTGGACCCAAAGCACATCTTCAAAACAGTGTACAAATGACTTGATCCGTTGGAATCCAAACATGCAATACTGTGGCAATGAATACAAAGGTTTAAACCTTGGCATCAAATAATGCTGTGGCAGATGGGTGTACCATTTCAAGTAAATGGCAAAAACACCCCATGCAGTCAGACACAAAGCACTTTCTAACATTTTTCAAACCAGCACAGCTTTGTATTATAGGGTGCATTTAGACTTTACAGCCACAGGACAAACTATAACTCCTCCATCCACGTAGGTGGTGTCAGGGAGCTCCTCTACAAAGGTAAATGAACTTGACTATGGAAAAGCAACCAGGGTCAGGGGGATGCTGCTGTGGAAGACAGAAAACTAGCCCTGTTAATGATGCACTTAGCGGCTGATCTAGTCTAAACATTGCTAAATGCTTGACATCGGAAACAAAGGTAGAGGCCTAGAAATTCTGCAAATGTACGACAGGTGTCTACAAGTATCCAATATGGTGGATGAGGTGCACATTCTCATTCTGCGTTAGAAGTGTCATAATGGATAAGTCGCTTCTGCAGGCATACAGGTGCACGCTGGGAGCATGTAAGATGCTCAGTATAATACTGAAATCAGGATTCTAAGATTGGCAGAGGACCCTTTTGTAAAACTGGACAGACCCCTAGCGCTTGGCTCCCAATATAATAAACTCGTAAATCCTGACATTAAGAGTAAGAGCCCTGCAGCAACACTACTTAAAGGGCTCATCCATCACTACCAGGTTTGTCCTTTCTGGCTGCTTGTGTGCCATTTTATGGCCTATTTTCTGCCTTGCATAACTGAATCCTGCTTCTTGCTATTAACTAAGAACAGCCAAAACTTTGTGAACAGATTAACTCACTCAGAGGTAAATGGCAAACGTTTGCCATTAAAGTTGGGAGACTGATTCCAAGCCGTTTATTTTTTGAAGTGATTTATTTGGGGGTATTATGGGGTGCATTTACATTTTACAGTCACTAAATGATCTAAATAACGTAAGAAATAGGAACAGGAGCAGGCCATGCAGCCCTTGGGCCTATTCTGCCTTTTAATAAGATTAATCCTCAACTCTTTTATCCGACCTGATCCCATTTTCCCTCACATATTTCGCGCCAGTGGTAAATATGTTAGGGATCTGACGTCAAAGTGCAGCAGACGCTTCCTCCACCAGGAAGTCTCATGCTGTTTCGCACCCGTGCTAAGTTGCACCTGAGTCAGGTTTCAGGTACATTTCCAGTATAGCTGCAGGTGCTAATATGGGCCTGGAATTCCGTGGAGCAGCAATCATCATTGGATTGCCGCTCCCTTGAGCTTTTCCACACCTTTGCGCTGCTCCACATTCCTTGTCAGGTCTTTGAAGCCTGCAATGCCTCCATTACAACACTGTCATGTCGGGGCCAGGCTGGTGGGGAGGGGGTGGTAAGACAAGATGGTACTAGTTGCAGTATGGTGAGTTTAAATGTCCAGTATAAATGTTAGTGAATGGGTGAGTGGATGAATATGCATGAATGAGCAAGGGTGGTAGGACAGGTAGGTGGGTGAGGTAAGTGGGTGTGGTGGCAGATGGGTGAGGTGGTAGCTGGGTAAGGTGACAGGTGCGTGAGGTGGCAGGTGGGTAGGTTGATATGTGGGTAGGGTGGTATGTGGGTGGGTGGCAGTTGGGTTGGGTGGTAGGTGGATTGGGAGTAGTCTGGTGGTGGCAGGAGGTATAATCAAGTCAGGGGTGTAGTCAGGTTGGATTGGGGGGTAGTCAGTTGGGGTGGGGGTGGGGGGTCGAAGTGGGAGCCAGAGTGGGGACGATTAGTGTGAGTGATTGGGAGTCAGTTCTGTAGTTACCCACGAGTTAGACTAGGATTTATCTGTTTAACATTTCCTGGATAACTATTCAGGTAAGTACATCAGAATTGTCTAATGTCTCTGCCTTTAGATCAGAGTTTAGCTCAGAGTTGGAGACTTTCTCCAAGGGTTCCAGGGAGCATGGAATAATCCATTGGAAATGCAAACTTTCCGGGCAATTCCCACAGAGGTCAATGTACCAGGATTTCCGCAGTGTCCAGATGTACATCTTGGGTAGTACGCTCTGTCTCCGATGACCCGGAGACTGGAAGATCTGGGCCATGGCTTCACTTTGCGCTGATGCTACAGTTGTACTGCCATTATATTCTGAACCCATGAGAAAAGGAGCTGAGAGAAGGGTTTTTGTGAGAGACCTGTTAGTAATGACACTGATGTACAGGCTTGTAATTATAGCTATGGAATCTTAATCTTGAAATGTGAAAAATTAATGTGCCTTTGTTTAAGCATTCATCTGAAAGACCATAGGGACATTCTTAATTGCCGGCTGTCTGTTTTTCATCTCAAAACAAGCAGATAGCAGTAGTAAATTGGATGCCCAATGCCAATCTCATGCAATTTTGTTCTGAGAGGCTGTTTAAATACTCAATTTGTAAGATGTATTTACTTGTTCATGGGATTTCAGCATCACTAGCAAGGCCAGCATTTGTTGCCGATCCCCAATTTCCCTTGAGAAGGTGGTGGTGAGCTGCCTCCTTGTACCGCTGTGGTCTATGTGGTGTAGGTACTCCCACAGTGCTGTTAGGGAGGGAGTTCCAGGATTCTGACCAAGTGACAGTGATAAATTTCCAAGTGGCTTGGAGGGGAACTTGCAGGCGGTGATGTTCCCATGCATCTGCTGCCCTTGTTCTTCTAGATGGTAGAGGTCGTGGGTTTGGAAGGTTGAAGGAGTCTTGGCGACTTGTTGCAGTGCGTCTTGTATATGGTACACACTGCTCTCACTGAAGGACATGACCTCCCCTAACTGTAAAATCATAAGATTTCAAACCCCAAAACCATGGACTTGAACTGTAAATAATAAATCGCAAAATCTCAACACAATATAGAGGTGAGTTAAACAAAAATAAAAATACCTGGAAAAACTCAGCGGGTCTGACAGCATCTGTGGAGAGGAACACAGTTAACGTTTCGAGTCCGTATGACTCTTCAACAGAACTAACTGTTTTGGATTTCCAGCATCCGCAGTTTTTTGCTTTTATCATAGAGGTGAGCTATACAGGTATGAAGGGGTTAATTGTAATATTGCAGAAGAGTCTGCCAGCTGAAACTCTAGCTCATTTAGAGGCTGGAAGAAAACATTATCAAAAACAATGGTGCAAGGTTATTGTCATTGCCGAATGCAATTAAAGGAGTAGAAGAGACATTGGCCGGAATTCTCTGTCCCCGTTGGCGTCGGACATCATGACGGGTATGAATGGACAATATGGTGGGAGGGCCAAAAATTGGTTTCGCGGCGTTGTGAAACCAGTTTGCAATCATCCGCTCCACCTGTCAATGGAGGGTCGCGTTTCCCACAGCCGGATGTCGGGAACGTCATTTTAATATACCTGCTTATAATTATAATCCCTGCCCGCCAGAATCACCTTCACTTGATCATCCGGGCACATCACACTGACATGTTTCACAACTGGACATAAGTGACGTGCACCTGGCGAGCTGCACTTCACTCGAGACTTCGAGGTTTGTTTGTTTTGGGGAGCACTCGTGGTCATCAGCGCTAGGCTTCACAGGCAGCACCACATCACTTTTAGGGGAGACTAATTCATAGGTCTCTAACCATCTGACCAACTGTAAGGTGGTAGTAGCTTTTCAATGGCTGCAGGGTTAGGGCTTGCTTGGGGAAGGGGGAGAAGTGACCTCAGGCAAGGGAAGAGGCTGCAGGGTGAGGGCAGTACAGGGGAAAGGGGATATCCCAGGGTGTGTGTGGGGGCACATGTTGATCTGTGCAAGTGGCCTCAAGATGGTGAGAGTTGAGGAGGCAGTCTCCAGAGGAGATGAGGCCAGATGGAGATGGGAGAGTGTGTGTGAGAGAGTAAATGGTGATGTCCCTTGAGTTGGCAGTGAGTGAGATGCCAGAGAATGTGTGTTGGCCTTGTGAGTGTGTGAGTTTAGAGTGATGAGCTGGTTGCCTTACCTTGGTGGCACGATCAGATCATTCATCCTCTTCCTGCACTGAATGGCCAACATCTTCTGAGCAGCATTGGCACTGACCATCATTGCCACTGCCTCCCAGGCTGGAGTGCTGAGATTGCTGAACCTCCTGCAGCCAGAATGGGAATGGAGGATATTGCAACAGGCCTCCAAAAGGCATTCCAGTGACAGGTCACTGAAGTTCTTGGCTTTCAGGGCCATGTCTTCACTGGAGCAGTCCTGGCTGCAAGCATTGGGAACTGTGTGCGCGGCTGCAGTTTAGATATGGCACCCGGAGTGAGGAAACTCTGTGGTAATGGTGTGGTGGGCGATTCAGAAGCTGCCCGTCAGCAAGATGGCATGTTTCCTGTAGCTGCATAATTAATGAGGCAGGAAGCAGACGATACGGCCTGAAAAGCTATCATTGTGGCCGGTGGGGAAAACGTCCTTTTTCCCGCCAGCTACAGCACCTCTGAGACAATTCCGCCCGTTATCATTAATAATGCACAGGACAACTGCCATCGTATAACTCAGTTAAGAAATTGAGAATGCTATTATCATAAACAGATGACCCTGGACAATGGCCATTAGCCCCTACCAGGAAGGGAGGAGCATTCACACATCCGTCAAACCCAGAGCTAGGTATCCCTCACTGCGGTGGGAATTGTATTGTTTTCTGTTATGGAAACTACATGAGAACTGGTTATGTCCATTCAGCCCTGTCTAGATCAGGGCGTGGAATAAGCTAAAGATGTAGAAAGGCGTTAATCACCGGACAATTGAGCAGGATGGCAACAGGAGGTATGTTTGTGACATTGTGATATGAATCATCATAAAAGGAGGATGACACCAGAGCACGGATACTGCAATCAGAAGAAGGAGGACGGAGATTGGTCGTCTCTAGGTCCTGGCCTACAATCAACACTGGTAATTACCAGCAGTGTGAGTTCCAGTCAAATTGTAGAGGGATCTGTATTGTGGTAATTTTGTAAGTTGCAGTCAAATTGTGGAGGGGTTTGAACTTGTATAGGGGTTTTGTGCTGTGGGTTTTGTATAAATCCCAGACAAGTCATAGGAGGATCTGTACTGGGGAGGGAACTTGCGAGTCAAATAAACAAACAAAGCTGAGGTTTAGCCAAACTCTGTGCCCTGTGCATTTTGCCCTTGCAATTTCTGAGGTTGAAGAACTATCATAAGGGGGAACAGGAATGGGAAACCCCTGCAGCACTGTGTATCAGTCGTGAATGGAACGAATGCTGAAGGTAGTGAATGGGGTGCCAGTCAACTTGGCTGCATTGTTCTGGGTGGTGTCAAGCTTCTTGAGCATTGTTAGAGCAGCACTCATCCAGGCAAGTGGAGAGTGTTCTATCACACTTTCAACTTGTGTCTTGTAGATGGTGGATAGGCCTCACTTGCAATTTTGAAGTACAAATGGGCAAATTGCCTATGGCACAGGCTTTGTCCATGTGTACCAGGCAATGAGTGCCCTATTCAACATGCCTTAAAGGAACTGGTAGTGACTTAAGGGCTCCCCAAAACATTTTCCTTTTACTTTTATGTACCAGGAGGAGCAAGAAAGCTCCTTGTGACTCCACAATAATATTGCAGCCGCTACCTCCATCAGTTCTTCTTCGGGCCCATGTTGGTAACCAACTCTGCGTGGGAGATGACCAATTTCCCGCACCCTCTACAGCTGGCGAGTGGCAATGCACTGCCTGTTTGGTGCCTGCATTTTGCTGGCTACATTCAAATAAGACCAAAACCTGAAAATAGCTTTGACTTCCCAACATTGGCTTCATGCAGATGGTGTAGCCAGTCTACCAACCTCGCATTGGTTTTTGGATGGTGGTCAAAAATCCCCTCATGTGTATCCATAGAGTCAGTGAAATAATATTTGTTTCATAGGGACCCAAATGATCCAAATGAGACTGGATCCCAATATACTGCAGTCCAGAGTAAAAATTGGAATATACAGACGTTTATTATAAAATGCTCAATTTGCAACAGAAATAATGGTGAAGCTCCAACAACCTGCTTTAAAAAAATGAAGACAAAAGACTTGCATTTATACAGCGCCTTTCATGACTTCAGGGCGCCCAACGTGCTTTACAATCAATGAAGCACTTTTGAAGGATAGTCACTGTTGTCGCATTGGAAACATGCACTGAAAGGTCCCACAAGTAGCTGTGAAATAAATGTTCAAATAATCTGCTGTCTTAGGTTTGCTTGTTGAAAGGCAACTGCTAAAGAAGCCCACATTATGTGCAAATTGATGGACCTCAACAGCTCACTGCATGGGCTTGTTTTCTTGGATAGAAGATGCCGAAATCATCCCGAAAATGAATTACTGCAATTTGAACCCAGTTCAGTGATCACACAAATAAGTTTATATTGCAAGATTTATCAACAGGGGTTTGCCAGTTTCCCACATTCCTTCCATCCTTCATCCTGCCTCAATCTTCGGCTGGAAGACACTTATAACAATACAAGAAATTTCAAGGTTGACAGATGGGTAGAGTTTGCAAAGGAACTAAATCAATCAAATTAAGTTGAAATTAAATTAAACTTTTGTGCTAATTTTTTTGGTTTATTAAATTTTTATTGGGCAGAATTTTGCCCTTGATGGGCGGGTGGGCCCCACCTGTTCTGCGGCGAGTGGGCCGCCCGACGGGAAGCGTTATGCGCTCCCTGTGCGGGCAGGGGAGGGATTCCCGAACTGCTAGAGTGCGCTTTTTTGCACGTGCGCGCGAAAGAGCTCGCATCTCCCTGAGACTAAGTGCTGCCTCAGGGAGATCGCTGACAGTGTTTCAAACTTCAAAAATAGAATAATAAAAAAAAATTAACATGTCCCCCTCATGTGAGAATGTCACACGAGATGGGACATGTTAGTAAATATCACATAAACTTTATTAAAGTTTTTAAAAACCGACATGAAACCTCATCCAACCGGTGGATGAGGTTTCATGTTTTATCTATTTGCCGCTGGGGCTCCTGGCCTGCCCGCCAGCCTTAAGGTTGGACGGGCAGGTCCTTTAATTGTATAATTAATCCTGTCAATGGCCTCAATTGGCCATTGTCAGGTCGATGGGCGGACAGCTGATCGCGCCCCCGCCTTCCTGAATATTTAAATGGGGCGGGACGATGTCATCTCGCGTCGGCGAGCAGGCCCCGCCCCCAGCTCACTGACGGAAAAATTCTGCCCATTAATTATTTTACATTTTTTTTTGTTTATTAATTTTTTATTAACTCTTTTAATTAAATTAATTTTTTTTGTTTTTTTTTGTTTATACTTCACCTCAGTCAACAAAAACAATCACAATAAAATTTGCCTATAATTCTTGGCAAATAAAATATATTATGATAAACCAGATGGGAATGTATGTGGACCAAAAGGGACTCTCATTTGAGAGTGAATTAAATTATGAGAATAGTGAGGAATGAGGTTTATATTCTCGATAAAGTAAAATATAACTCTAAAGAAGTATTTTGAGTACAAAGATTGTAAAATCCAGATCCAAACCCCCATTTTATGAGTACTATGAGTGCCCTTAAAGGTCCAAACTGCAGTTTGCGCTATGCAAGCATACTTTGGATGTGAATCGCACTGGATGCCATATGGGTAAGGGCGTTAGCATACACAGTGAGTATTCCCCAGAAGTATGCAGCGTAGACAGATCATGATGTCAATCAGTGTATAACACTGATTTGATGCTAGCGCTGCTTTTTTGGAGCTTAGTGCTCCTGCTAATGTCCTCTTATGTATTCCTGTGCATGAGTTCAGCAGCAGGAAGGATTCCCCCACCAGTGCTATTTAAAGGGATCATCAGCTACTCATTGGTTAGTTGCTGATTGATTTCTAGTGGCAGTTGTTGTGATTTCAATTTCTGCTGCAGTTTTGAGGTTTCCCAGTGTTCGAAACACTTTGGAAATTCATCCCCGAGTATTGCTCCGCTGTCCTCTATTGCTACCTCATCAGCCTTTTGTAGAAGACCAACTCCGAAACACACTGCCCTGCTGAGCGGAGAAATTGGCTGGTTCTGTAAGATACAAGTGCGGGTTAATTAAGAAAAGCCAGCATGGATTCATCATGGAAAATCATGTTTAACCAACTTGCTGGAGTTTTCTGAGGAGGTAACAGAAAAGGTCGATAAAGGAAATGTTATTGATGTGGTGTACATGGATTTTCAAAAGGCATTTGATACAGTGCCACACAACAGACTTGTGAGCAAAATTCTAGGTCATGGAATAAAAGGGAAGGTAGGCACTTGGTTAAGAAATTGGATGAATGACAGGAAACAGACAGTAGTGAAAAAGGTTGGAGAAAGATTTGTAGTGGTTAGTTCCTCAGGGGTCAGTTTTGGGACCATTGCTCTTCCTGATATATATTACTGACCTAGACTGTGGTGTGCAGGGCATGATTTCAAAATTTGCAGATGATATGAGGATTGATGGGGATAGACTTGAACTTCAAAAGGACATCGATATGTTAGTGTATTGGGCAGACAAGTGGCAGATGAAGTTCAATTCAGAGAAGTGTGACGTGATTCATTGTGGCAGGAAAGATATGGTGAGACAGCATAAACTAAAGGGAGAGCCCGTAAAGTAGGTGCAGGAACAGAGGGACTTTGGTCTTTTCATACATGGGTCATTGAAGATGGCAGGGAATGTTGAGAGAGCAGTTAATAAAGCATATAGTATCTTAAGCTTTATTAATAGGGGCATTGAGTACAAGAGTATGGAGTTCATGTTGAATTTGTATAAGACACTAGTTAGGCCGCATCTGAGTGCTGCATCCAGTTCTGAGCTCCATATCTGAGGAAGGGTGTGAAGGCATTGGAGAGAGTACAGATGAGATTTACAAGAATGGTTCCTGGGATTGAAGAACTGTAGCTATGAGGATAGATTGGAGATGTTGGGACTATTTTCCTTGGGGAAAAGAAGGCTGAGAGTAGATTTGATAGAGGTATTCAAGATCCTGAGGAGTATGGACAGAGTAAATAGTGAGAAACTCAAGACTCCCACTCAAGAGAACATCAAGAACTAGAGGGCACAGATTCAAAATAATTGGCAAAAGGAGTAAATGTGATATGAGGAAAAATGTTTTCACCCAGAAGGTGGTTGGAGTCTGGAACAAACTTCCTGAGAGGGTTGTGGAGGCAGGTTTGTTTGATGTTTTCAAAAGGGAATTGGATTGCTATCTGAAAAGAGAGAATGTGCAAGGTTACCGGAAAAGGGCAGGGGAGTGGGACTAGGTGGAATGTTCTTTCAGAGAGCCAGTGCAGACTCAATGGGCTG
Source organism: Cetorhinus maximus (assembly GCF_964194155.1). NCBI lineage: Eukaryota > Metazoa > Chordata > Chondrichthyes > Lamniformes > Cetorhinidae > Cetorhinus > Cetorhinus maximus. The sequence goes on from NC_135898.1 coordinate 48,293,974, forward strand.
AATGGCCTCCCTCTGCACTGTAAAGATTCTGTGATAAAGAGTTTTGTTAATTTCTTTATCTTCATGCCTCAGGGTAGTTGTGAACTGACCCTTCACTTTGAGGTCCCCCCCCCCCCCCCCCCCCCCCCCCCCCCCCCCCCCACCACCACCCCCCACCCTATCCCCCACAGGGTCATCTGTTATTTGTTCCATGTTGTTCTTTCACACAATAAAAATATTTGCGAGAGCTGGGCCTAGATGGGATCCCATGGCAACACCATCTATTTGGGCATAAATAGGGCAGGGTTTTCTATTCGTCGGGCGGGCACAGCGGGTGGGCCCAGGAGCGGCTGGTGAAAGGTCCACCGCCATAATAGGCCCCCAACAGCAAATCCATGCTGGCTGGCCAATTAAAGGTGTGCTGAAGACTCAGTGCTGCCAGGGTGGGTCTGGAGGAGGGCAAGCGTGGTAGTCTGCGCATGTGTGGGGGAGCGCGCGCTGAAAGCTCCCTGAGGGCATAGAACTGCCTCAAGGAGCTGAAGAGTTGTACAAAAGAAAATAAAGGTTTTAGAAATTATATAATCATGTCCCCACATGTGACTCAATCACATGAAGAGGGACATGTTTAAAATGAAGTTGAACATTTTTTTCTGTTTTTTTATTTGCCATTGGAAACCTCATTCTGCCCGTGGATGAGGTTTTGTAAAAATGCAAAGGCCGCCTGGCCTATTCGCCCACTCGCCAACCATAAGGTTGGACAGGCAGTGAAACATACAAATTAATTACTTGCTCAAGGGCCTTAATAGGCCTCTTAATTGTCAGCGGGCACGCTGCCAACTCTCGCGCGCACCCACCAAGTGAAAGATTGCGTGCGTTTTTACCCCTGATCGGGTCAGGCGTGTGCCCACCCGTGGGACGTAAAATCTTGCTCATGGTGTCATTAAAACTGAACTCAGCTGCACAAATTGCTGAGTTCACAAGTTCAATGAATACTGATTCACACAATGGAGGCAGGTCTAGATCAGCATGATATAGTGCTACTGTGCAAATGTTATGGCTTCCTTGAGTGTACATTGGTGAATAGGCTAGCAATGTCAAATGAGCACATGAACACGACATCACTATTGCTATGCAAGCCCTGTAAGGTCTTCGTAAATGTGAAGTCCTTCACTGCGTATATGGAAACCTTGTTCAAAACTGGCTGTAGCAACTCTCCCCACCATTTGGCCAATTCATATTGTACAGAACCAGTCATAGATAAGATAGGGCATAAAGGGACATCACTTTTGTGTGTCTTGGGCAGCTCATACATATGCAGATACAGTGAACCATGAGGACAAATCCTATCATACATATTACATATATGTATGTATATATATATCACTCAGCAGCTCGTTGCTCTTATACAAGTCCAACAAGTTCAATTTCCCTGAGAGTGTATTAAACCCAAGGTTGTGCCAATTTTCATTTCCGAGCATATTGATAATGCTAAAGTGAGACACAGTCCCATGATTGAGCGAGTATTTATGTAAGATTAGATTGAACAGATTGGTAATTCAGTTTCTAATTTATGCCCTGCTTTCCGCTGCGTTTGGCCTGAGGTGTGAAAATTTCCTTCATTTTTTGATTTGATCCGTTTATGCTGCTATATTTCCTCAATAGATAATCACACCATAAACAATATCTGTTTGAAACACGGCCGCACTCTTATCTCACTTAAGCGGAATCAGTTTGGCAACACAATTAACAATGCCGCCAAACATGCAGTAAATTTCTCTGACCATGTATTCTCAGGCAGCAAGGAGTATTTTTTTGCACATGGATTCAATTTTTGTGTGCCTTTATCCCACACAAAACAGAAAGAGGTATTAGCTGAATTCAAACTCCTCTATACCCTACTATCCCACCACAAATCAGCATCCACTGAAGGCGCTGAATCTTTTGAAAGTGCGCCTAGTTGATCTAGCACACGCATATTGCCAGATTCCAAATGACTTGGCTGATTTTCACATGCAACACGAATGTCTGGTAGCGTTGCAAGGCAAGAATGCTAATCCAGATGTACATATTTGTAAACCCGACAAAAGGACTGGAACAGTCATCCTTAACAAGTGTGACTATATCAACAAAATGCACGCCATTCTTAATGACAGGTCCAAATTCGGAAACATTGGACCTGCCGCTCAGCACGGCCGGACAGCCTTGCTCGAAAGGAAGCTAAAAAAGACCCTTGTTGGACTTAATTGTGTAAGAGCAACAAACTGCCTTGGTGATAAGATTTGTCCTCAAGGCTCACTGCATCCACATATGTGTGGACCGCCCAGGACACACAAAAGTGATACCCCTTTACACCCTATCTTATCTATGACGTGTTCTGCACAACATGAATTGGCCAAATGGTTGGGCAAGTTGCTATAACTAGTTTTGAGCAAGTTTTTTACACACACAGTGAAGGATCCATTCACATTTGTGAAGATCATATAGGACTTGCACATCAATAGTGATGTGCTCAATTGACTTTGCTAGCATATTCACCAATGTGTTGTTCAAGCAAGCCATAGGGGAGAATTTTTAGCTCGGTGGGCAGGCGCGCACCCAACCCAACTGAACGTAAAATGACGCGCGATGGCATCGGGCAAGCATCCTGCATCATTGCGCACTCGTGCGATATTTCGGTCGGCGAGTGCACACTGGAGTCGGCAGCTTGCCCACCGACAATGAAAAGGCCTATTAAGGCCATTAAAAATGTAATTTTAAAAAATTTTTCACTGCCCATCTAACCTAACGGTTGGTGGGCAGGCAAAAAGGCCAAGTGGCCTTTGCATTTTTTAGGAAACTTCATCCACAAGCAGGATAAAGTTTCCAACAATAAATAAAAATAAAATTAAAATTTTAAATTTAATTAACATCATGTCCTTGCTCATGTGACAGAGGCACATGAGGGGATATGTTTCATTACATTTTTAGAAAGCTTCATTGTTTATTTTGAAAAATGTTCATCTCCCTGAGGCAGCTCTGTGCCTCAGGGAGATTTTCAGGTGCGCACCTGTGTGCATGCGCGAAGTTCGTGCTCGCCTCCCTCCTCCCCTCCTCCCCCCCTCCCCCCCACCACCACCGCCCCCCCCACCTCCCGCCACAGGCAGCGCTGCAGCACGCATTTCACGCTGGGTGGGCCTTAATTGGCCTGCCAGCGTGAAATCGCGGTCGGGCCCCAATTGCAAGTGGTGGTTGGCTTCCTGACTGGCCCCACCTGCCCCTGCCAAGCCTGCCCGACAAGGGAAAAACCCTCCCTATAGATATTTGCACCACACAATTATGTCATGACAATCTAGAACCACCACCATGCATTGAACTTATGAACTCTGCAACTCACACAGTTGAGTCCAGCTTTAACTACACCATGTATGGCCAAATAGATGGTGTTGCCCACCCCCTCTAGGCCAAGCTCTCTCAAACATCTTTGTTGGGCTCCACAAGAAACATGTCTTTAATAGACTGACACCCAACCTCCTACCCCTTGTATATTTCCGATATGTTTTATTGATACGTTTACTATATTTGAATCCTCAGCTACATGTAGGAATTTCCTTACACACCTTAATGGGCTCCATCCTGCACTCAAATTCACCTTTGAAGTGGAGCAGTCAAATTAGCTCCCTTTCTTTGATGTTCTAGTTCTGGGATCTGCCAGGGGGTTCTCTACTACTGTTTACTGCATGCCTATCTTCACTGGTCAATATAGGCATTGAGATTCCTATAAGTTTGGCCCTACTGGCAACCTCGTAAATAGGGCCCAAGCTATTTGCTCACCGTGCAATCTTGATGCTGAAATAGGGCGTATCAAAGACATCCTGCAAGATTACGGCTACCCTGTTTATCATGCAAACTCACAACTGGGCCTAAGGCCGCCACTTTCAGTCCTGATAAATGCCCAGTCTACCTCAGATTACCCTGGAAGGGCAAGGTATCTCAAAAATTTGAGCAACAGGTGAAGCCAGCCATTTCATTCTGCTACTTTGCAGTAGCAATGTGAGTCATGTCTGCCACTAACAGGGTGCTGCTGTCACGCAAATGAGTAATGTGATATATGAATTTCAGTGACGGTGTGATGTCGGGTATGTAGGCCATCTCAAAGACTGGCAGATTGTATCAAACAGCATATCTCTTCGGCTGTTCGCAACTGGCAAGGTACCAACTGTACCCAATCAGCCCATGCTTGCAAAACCCAGTGTCCAACATTAGATGTGATTCCACGATTGGACAACATTTGCTAAACAATCCTGAGTGTGCTAATTAATTACACTGACAACCAATTTAAGATTATCAGTCAGGTTTACAGTGCTGCTCACTTGGACTTCCTAGAAGCTACATATTATTACACAGGGCCCTGTTCTTCGCAGACAGAAATAACATGTACACACATTGTGCCTGTTTCAACTAAACAAAATAGACAACAGACCTTTTCTGGTTCATTCCCCAGGGCAATGCCTTGGCTAATTAGAGTCAACCTACTCGGTCTGAATTTAAACAAAGCTTGGCAGTTAACTGTAAGTCATCAGTTAACTGGTGCATTTTCCATGGCAATGGCTCTACCAATCAGAGACCACTTGTCAACCAATCAGCACTCTCTTCTCATGAAGTATAAATTGTTATTGACTTTATATTTGATATTCTTGTGAATTGTCCTGTTGAGTGCTAGGTGAAAAACTTTGACAACACGTTTCGTTTTTCAGCAATATTTATAAAGACATCATGGTGAGCGCATTGTTTTCTGGAGACAGACTGTGCCGTGTCTTGTTCCCCTGGAGCCCCTCGGTCATCTGACCCGGATGTCATGCTTCCATCATCATTAACACCATTGTCCGATTAACATGACCATTAACCCTTTACTCTACAACTGGCATTAACGGGCATGTCTTTGGCTCATTATCTCACCAGGGGTTGTGGCTTCACCTGAATGTTGAGCCTCCTGTCACCAGCTGAGCAAGAAGCTTCACTGCTGATTGTAAGATCCAAACCAATAAATTGTTTATAGGCAGATATACAGGAGCTCCTGTACCTTTCCCTTTGAATCATAAAATCATAGGGAGGAATTTTCTGAGCCAGCTGCCAAGACAGTGGGATGATTAGTAATTCAGGAACCCATTTGTTTAAATAACAAGCTTTGCTGTGGCTCCTTAACTGAACATTACCATCTTGGCGCCGGGTTCTCTGACCAATCAGAGTGAGAGAGTGCGCTGGATAAGTTAAAAGAAGGATTTTCAATTGGAGATCCCAGCGTGAGTTGCAATGACTCACCTGCTTAGACGTTGAGGCTGCAGCAGTCACAGGTATGTATAGGGGAGCTGAGAAGGCTGCTCCCTGGCTCATTCACTCTTACCTGGCAGTCTGGCTGTGGGATCTGAGGGACTGCAGTGAGGTGAACTCTCCCAAGGATGGGAGGAAGAGGACAACCTTTCTAACCAGGCATGGATGGAAGTCAGGGGCAGGAGTGAGCTCCCTCTACCCTGGAAACTGTGCATCAAGAAGAGCCAGGACCTCGGGAGTTCAGGAAAGGTGAGTGGCATAACACTTCCAGGTGCCCAGCTCCACCCTCTGACCTTTCCAGAATTCTTCTACATAACACTCCTCAGAGCAACTCATCTTGCAGCTCCACTCATTCCCCACTCTCCAGGCAGCTTCTCATATCCCTATCTGGACAGCAAACACACGCACTCACCATCATCCCATTGCCCTCTTGAAGAAAGCAAGACAGAGAGAGGGGTTGGGGGTGGCCCTTCAGTAACAGGCACCTTGATGGTCACTGGCAATAGGTGCCCTCCTGGCCCACTGGGAAAGAGGTCTGGTCCCAGCAGGCTGTAAATGTCAGCAATGACCTGCTGTAAAAACCTGAGCCTCCTGAGACACTGGTGCTCAAATATATCGAGAGAAATAATCCTCTGCCTGTAGACCCTGTGCTAGGTGTCTCTCTGCCTTTCAGCTCGATCTCTGTGTCCATCCTTTGCCATATGAAGTGACATGTGGCTGAGAAAAGGCAGCTGCTATCAGTATTGGTGTTGCTTCTCATCTTCATCAGAAGTGCAAGGTAGAGATGCATAAGCTGCTCCCATGCTATGGTGAAGGCTGACAGCAGGGAAGTGCAACTGAAGTTGAGTGAGGTATCAGATAGGCAAAGTGCCTTCCAAGACATTGGAGAAAGAGTGCTGTGAACCGCAGTCTCTCACCTGGTCATGACTGGAGCTCTTCAGTTTTCACTGATTAAAGGCTTCCCATCCTGTCAGTTTCACTGAAGTAGCATTCTCCGCTGTGGACTCAACTTGACCACTCTGGTGAGCTGCTGACACGTTAGGAAACAGGCGCTCTATTTGTTAAAGACAGAAAGGAGGGTTAAACAGTACTTAATGGGCTCCTTGATTATTTTAATTACTTAGCTGACAGCTGCTCGGGGGTTTCCTGCTCACCTTCAAACCCCCAGCATCCCACTCCCACTCGTGCTGAAACCCAAAAGAGGGCGTGATGATGTCAGGTTCCTGACCTGACATCACTTTTCAGGGATTTAAGTCCCTTTACGCATCTGAATCTGCCAATTCTTACCTGGAAAAACGTCCCCATGGAGTATTACAGCACAGAAGGAGACATTCGGCCTATCATGCCCGTGCTGCCTCTTTGAATGGGCTGTTTAATTTAGTCCCTTACCCCAGCTTTCTTCCTCAAACCTTGCAAGCTAAATATATGTCCTTCCTACAGAATCTGCTTCCACCACTCTGTCAGGGACACACCTTCAATGTATTAACAACCCTCTGTGTGCAAACATTTCTTCTAATTTCTTTTGCCAATTATTATAATCAATGACCAACCCAATTACCACAGGAAAGTTTTTCCCTGATTTCTCTATCAAAACTCCTCATAATTTTGAACCTCTCCCCTTAACCTTCTGTCCCCTAAGGAGAACAATCCCAACTTTTGCAATCTCTCCAAATGAGGTCTCTCAACCCTGGCATCATCCCGATAAAAGTCCTTTGTATCCTCCCATCCCTTCATTCGGAACAGCTTCAGGACAACAAAATAAACAAGTAAACTCTCATATTAATGTGTGGTTATTATTATGACCAGTTGAGAAGGGGTGAACTGGATCCCCTCTATTCAGCTTCCTCGGTTGATCACAACAAAGGTTTAAATTTCTTTTTCACGAGGATATGCCTTTTCCAAATCAGAATGCATTTAACTATTTAAGCTGTGAGCAATAAGGGGCCAATCAAACAAGGTTTTCTTGAGGCAAAGAAAGAGCAAATTTACTAACCACTAAACCTGAGAAAAAAATAATATAAAACACAATGTCACATGCACACAGGTATCAGAAATAAAGGAAATTAGAGTCCAATTTTAAAAAAGTAAAGGAACGTATTGTTAAATGTCCTTTTATTGTCCTTGAGGCATAGATTTTTAAACACTGCAGCCAATTTAAGTTAGCTGGCTTCTTGGATGGGGTCAGATGTAGAAGATGTTGATATTATTACAAGAGCTCAGTTTGCTGGTAGGTTTTTGATAGAATTAGCTTCTCGAACCGGGCGACACACTTATTCCAAAAGAGAGAGAGGGAGAGAGCGCAGCCCTCAGCTTGTTTCCTCTGCTGAAGACTTTCTTGACACCCTCTTTTATAGCCCCTCCCACCCAGCGGGATATTACAGTCCCGTCGAACTGAATGAAGATTTAAATGGCTTGCCACATCCTCCAGGGGGGGTGACACACCACGGCGGGGCTGTAAAATCCAGGCCTCAATGTCACTTGTAATCTCTCTCTAGGGGCTGGGCAGCCTTGCCTTGAAATACTTCATCCATTGTGTATTTCCAAGAGGTTTTGGGTGTGTCAGTCTGTGGCAGCCATTGTTTCGATATCCAGTACTTTGCATTTTTAATGTCGCTTCCTTAAACAGTTATGAGTTTTGATGGGTGTCTGGATTATAGGAAATGAATACTCCTCATCAGTATTCACCAAAGAGAAGGATTTGGCGGTCGATTTGTCTAGGGAAGAGTGTGTAGATAGCCTGGATCATGTTGAGATCAAAAAAGAGGTGTTAGGCATCTTGAAGAATATTAAGGTGGAGAAGTCCCCAGGGCCAGATGGGATTTACCCCAGAGTACTGAGGGAGGCAAGGGAGGAGATTGCTGGGGCCTTGACAGAAATCTTTGTATCCTGACTAGCTACGGGTGAGGTCCCAGAGGACTGGATAGAATGGCCAATGTTGTTCCATTATTTAAGAAGGGTAGCAGGGATAATCCAGGAAATTACAGGCCGGTGAGCCTTACGTCAGTGGTAGGGAAATTATTGGAGAAGATTCTTCGTGACAGGATTTACTACCATTTGGAAGCAAATGGGCATATTAGTGAGAGGCAGCATGGTTTTGTGAAGGGGAGATCGTGTCTCACTAACTTGATCGAGTTTTTCGAGGAAGTGACAAAGATGATCGACGATGGAAGGGTAATGGATGTTATATACATGGATTTCAGTAAGGCCTTTGACAAGGTCCCTCATGGCAGACTGGTACTGAATGTAAAGTCGCACGGGATCAGAGGTGAGCTGGCAAGATGGATACAGAATTGGCTTGGTCATAGAAGACAGAGGGTAGCAGTGGAAGGGTGCTTTTCTGGATGGAGAGCTGTGACTAGTGGAGTTCCGCAGGGATCAGTGCTGGGACCTTTGCTGTTTGTGGTATACATAAATGATTTGGAGGAAAATGTAACTGGGCTAATTAGTAAGTTTGCAGATGACACTAAGATTGGAGGAGTTGCCTCTTCACTATCTATGATAGTGAAGAGGATTGTCAAAGGATACAACGGGATATAGATCGGTTGGAGACTTGGGCGGAGAAATGGCAGATGGAGTTTAATCCAGACAAATGCGAGGTAATGCATTTTGGAAGGTCTAATACAGGCAGGAATTATACAGTAAATGGCAGAACCCTTAAGTGCATTGATGGGCAGAGGGATTTGGGTGTATAGGTCCACAGGTCACTGAAAGTGGCAACGCAGGTGGATAAGGTAGTCAGGAAGGCATATGGCATGCTTGCCTTCATTGGCAGGGGTATTGAGTATAAAAGCTGGGAAGTCAGGCTGCAGCTGTATAGAACCTTGGTTAGGCCACACTTGGAATATTGCGTGCAATTCTGGCCGCCACATTACCAGAAGGATATGGAGGCATTGGAGAGGGTGCAGAGGAGGTTTACTAGGACGCTACCTGGTCTGGAGGTTATTAGCTATGAGGAGAGGTTGGAGAAACTCGGATTGTTCTCACTAGAGCAACGGAGATTGAGGGGCGACTTGATAGAAGTTTACAAAATTATGAGTGGCATGGACAGAGTAGATAGTCAGAAGCTTTTTCCCAGGGTGGAAGAGTCAATTACTAGGGCACATGGATTTAAGGTGAGAGGAGAAAATTATAGAGGAGATGTGTGGGGAAAGTTTTTTACGCAGAGGGTAGTGAGTGTCTGGAATTTGCTGCCAGAGGAGGTGGTGGAAGCAGGTACGATAGTGGTGTTTAAGAGGCAGCTTGACAAATACATGAATAGGATGGCAATAGAGTGATATGGACCCCAGAAGTGCAAAATGTTTTAGTTGACGGGCAATATGATCGGTGCAGGCTTGGAGGGCCAAAGGGCCTGTTCCTGTGCTGTACTTTTCTTGTTCTTTGTTCTTTGTCTCTCTCTTCACAATCCCTGAGGGTGATTTGTTTATTTTTCACCTTCACCTTGGAATGTTGGCTTGCATATTTGAACGATTTGCTCTGTCTCAGTTCAAATTGCAAAATTTCCAGTCAATTGAAAGTTGAAAAATCATATTTTCAAAGATAAAGGTGCATAGCCTCATGACAGTATGATATTCAGTAACTGGGGCTCTGGAATATCAGTCATAACTCTGTTCCCCAATATTTAGGCTTAACTGTTACATAGGTGGACTATTATTGTATAGCTTTGCCTCTATGACCCTCTTCAATGTCCATCCTGACTTTTCGAGCTGGAAAACCACTTTGCGGTTAGAATGGGGTACTCACATAGCAAATAGCTTAGAAGCTATCAAAAGGAAACTAAGCAAGTACATGAGAGAAAGGAGAATAGAAAGATGTGCGAAAAGGCTGCGATGATGCAGATGGAATGGGAGGAGACTTGTGTGGAGTATCAAGTCCAGCATAAATTATTTGGGCCAAATAGTCTTTTTCTTTGTGTAGGTTCCATGTAGTTCTAAAGTGTGCGGCCCACAAATATATACAAGTCACTCCATTTTTCTTTCATTCTTCCAGTGAGACTCACGGTTTTATAACTTATGCCAGAAATGCCTCGACATTTCATGCATTGCTGACCCTTCGTCTGTCATAGAATGTTTATTTTCTTGTTGCAGTGCTATTTTATACAGAGCAGTGTGAGTGCTTTTATATAGTATTTGCATAATTTCTACTTAGTTAAGCTGATTAGCTGGGTTGTTGGTAAATTACTTCTCATTGGCTTGCATCAAAGACAGCTAGGATAATTACCTCTACACCATGGAGAAAAATGACGTTTATTCTCAATAGCTGTAACTTGACAGATTAACCAACTAAGACATCACTAATGCATACTGACAAGACATTTAGTCAAACTGGATTGGATTTTCTTTAATACTATAGACTTATCTTTTCCTAAGTTTATATCATTTACAGTTCTCTTTTCCATGCTTCAAGATTGTTAAACTGGGCCTTCCAATTAATTCATAGGATCATAGAATCGTTACAGCACAAAAGGAGGCCATTCAGCCCATCGTTTTCCTGCAGGCTGTCTGCAGGAGCAATCCAACCAGTCCCACTTCATCACAATTTCCCCGAGCCCAGCAACTTTTTCCCTTCAAGTACATATCCAATTCCCATTTGAAAGCTACAATTGTATCTGCTTCCCTCACCCTTTCAAGCAGCGTGTTCCAGATCATAACCACGAGTTAAAAAAATTTTACTGGCAATCAAGTAGCCAATTAGGAGCACTATGGGTATAATTTTAACTTTGAGGGAGGGTGCAAATTGGGCGATAGTGAATTGCCCCACCATTTTAAATAGCGTCTGATTTTTCCTTTCTATCGATGTCAATCGAACTAAGTTCAGCCGAGGTCTACAATGAGTAGCCAATTCTACATCATGAATATTGTGCCCACACTCAAAGTTAAAATGGCATCCCAAGAATCTTATACTTAAAGACACACATAATGGAACATCTCCAGGATTGTCCTTATTACACAGAATCATTTAGATTCTAGTTACAGCGCAGAAAGAGGCCATTCAGCATGTCATGTCCATGCCAGCAACTCACCTAGTTCCACTCCCCTGCCTTTTCCACATAGCCCTGTAAATTTTTTGTCTTCAGTTAATTATCCAATTCTCTTTTGAAGGCCTCAATTGAATCTGCCTATACCATACTCTCAGGCAATACATTCAAGATCCTAACCACTCGCTGTGTGAAAAGGTTTTTCCTGATGTCAGTCTCCCCTGGTTCTCGATCCTTCTGCCATTAGAAACAATGTCTCCTTATTTACTCCATCCAAAGCCTCCATGATTTTCACACCTCTATTAAATTTCCTCTTAGTCTACAAAGAAGCTACATCACAGCAACAGTCCATTTGGTCCAACTGCACTGGCCTTTGTACTCCACATGGGCTTTCTGCACTATAATTAGTTCTTTCCATCTACTCCTGTGTTCTTCTAATCCCTTCTGCTTCAGATATGCAGCAGGTCTCTTCTTAAATGCATTGAAGTTTAGACATCAAAACAAGGGGCTGGATTTTACGCTGGGGCAGGGTCCCCAAAGCCCCCCTATCCGCCAGTGGAAAAATCGGGGGTGAGCCATCCTCCCTTGCCCTGCAGGCATTGAATGCCATTGGGCTATTAATTTGCTTGAGGCGGGACCATTAGGTCCCAATCTAATGGCTGGCAGCAATTTGGTCCTAACAGTGCCACCAGGAGTGGTGGCCAATGCTGGGACTGCAGTGAGTCACAGAGAGAAGCATGATGTGATGGGGCCAAACTTGAAGGTAAGTTTGTGACCTTGACAAGGCCAGGCTGGCAGGCCCTGGCGAAGTGGGTGGGTGGAGCTGGCTGAGGTGAACATAGCAGGAGGGGGCAATGCAGGGAGGGCAGGGAATACCTTGAAGAGTGCATCCATTGGGTACAGGTGTCTCAAAAATGAGGCACATTCCCCTAATTCCCCTAGCCTGGTCACCAGTTTGGCAGTTCGCCAGATTTCACCTGGTAGTCTGGGTATATGACGCTGGCCTCTCCCTCCCGAGGTAAAATCCGAGCGGCAGTGAGAGGAGGCCCTTAAGTGACCATTAATTCACTAGTTAAGGACTTCAATTGGCCCACGGGCAAGCGAGCCCCCTGATGCCTCTACCGATGCTGGTAAAATTGCATCAGGGGCTGGGGGTTGGTGAGTAGGTAGTAGGTACAGCACCACTGGCCCTGCGCCCAATTTTACAGCTCCACAACCTCTCCTCCTGCCCCTGGAGGGGGGCATAAAATTCCGGCCAAAGTATGAGTTCAAGTCACTCTGGAGTCGAACTTGGACACATAACCTCTGAGTCAATTATGAGCATATGGTGATTAGAGTGACTGAGGTTGGCTACCTGTGGACCTACTCCAGCATTAGCTTGCAGCTCCTAGGAGGGAACATTGACAAAAAAATGCGAATAATTGTTCTTGTAATGGGAGAAGAAGAGCTGCCCCTTGACCTCAGCCAGCTAGTATGTCAACTTCCCCGGATTGCCCTGATGGCTTCAGCAAGTAAGGGTTGATCTCCCGGGCACTGCTGTGAGCAATCCAGGACAAAAACCACAGGGCCACTATACATAAAAAATGTGCTAATTTTCTTTGATGACTTTTTGTTTATTGGTTATAAAATATTGGTGGTGGGAAAAGGTTGTTTGACTGAGCAGGGTGATTGGAAATAAGGAGATTGTGTGATGAAATCTCTCAGGATTTGTCCAGCCATAATTGGCAGTCAACAGTCAGAAAATCTGTCACGCCAGGACTGGGCAAAAGGACAGGCCAAGTGAGTGAAGATAAAATAACTGACTAGTCAGCCATAGTCACCCAGAATGCACTTGACTGGGGTGATTTAGTGGTCACGATGGTGGCGGCTGTTGAGCAGGCAACAATGTTGGGGCGGCCATTTCCAGGAGACCTGTTTGGGATTAAGTCCCAATCAGGCAACCTGCTCGCTGCCATCAGGGTGCATGGCTCCACCAGAGGCAATTTTATGCTTTACTTGCTGGTGCAGCGTGGATGTCCCACTTCTCAGGCCTGCCGGTCAATCAGAGGCCAGCACCTCTCCAGTACCTGACATGACTGAGAGTGGAGGCCAGTTGGACCTATAATTAAAGGATCGTCACTGGAGACCCCGGACCTTGGTGAATGGAACGAGATTGCCAGAGCCAGTCAGGGAAGCCCTGGAGAGGGGGAGAGGGGAAGGTGGGGTCATTGTCAAGGGCGGGGGTGGTGGTTTCTGTAAGGTCCCTCCATTTCTGCTGGCGGGTCCCTCTGAAGGGCTCAGGATGCCTGAGAAGGAGGGACTGCCCCCCCGCCCCCCAACTCCCCCACCACCCCCAACCCCTAACTGGGCAACAGACATGTTTGCCAAAGTTCACCTGGCTGTTTGCCCACATGGCATGTCCCCCACCTGCCACCAGCAGCAGTGGGATGACGCCCTTAAGTGGCCCTTAACTGGCCACATAAGGAGCTTCCATTGATCTCTGGGCAAGAAGGCTGCCCTCAACTCTTCCCGCCTTACTTTTAATCAGAGGGAGACAAGAAGGTGACAGGGCCTCTAGCCCAGACCTTCTCGCTCCATGATACAATCTCCCCTCTGCTTTCCAGCCAGCTCTCGGGGAGCATTAAATTCTACCTAGTAAGAGAGATACACACTTTTTCTGATGATATTACTATGAGAAGAAGCAGCGGGTTAGCTGTGTAGCTTTTATGAACTAATGATCTGGAGACATGAGTTCAAATCCCACCATGGCAGCGGGGGAATTTAAATTTAATGAATTAAATAAACCTGGAATTAAAAGGCTAGAATCATTTATGGTGATCATGAAGCTGCTCACTAATATCCTTTAGGGATGAAAATCTACCGTCCTTAATGATTTGGCTTATGTGTCACTCCAGACCCACAGCAATGTGGTTGGCTCTTAACTGCCCTCTTACATGGCCTAGCAAGCCACTCAGTTGTATTCAAGGAGGCAGTTCACCACCACCTTCTCAACTGCAATTAGGGATGGCCAAATGGCCTCCTTCTGTGCTGTAAATTTCTCCAATTCTCCGATGGTGCTGGCCTTGTCAGTGATGTCCACATCCCATGAATGAATAAAAACAATCAGTTTGACAAAGAAAAGCTACAAATAAAAAGCAAGTATCAATAAAAAGTGATGATGAAGCTGGTGGATTGTTGTTAAAACCGAATAGGTTCACTAATGTCCTTGAGGGAAGGAAACCTGTCCTTGAATGTGGTTGATGCTGCCTAGTAGCTCACTCAGTTGTTTCTAACCACTTGCACTGATTCAAGTAAAGGGCCCACTGCCAGCCAGGGCAACCCGAGATGGGCAATAAATGTTGACGTTGCCAGAAATGCCCACATCCCAAGAATGGATTTTAAAAATGCCATTTTTGTTTCCATTAAAAATACCCAGCTCTGTCAACAATCCGTTAGACCATTACATGCATTAAATACAGAAGTTTGAAAGAATTCCTTGTACATTTGCCAGTTTATCACATGCCCTAGATTATGAAAAACTTACTCAAATCATACGTTAGGATTAAATACTTCAGTTCCATGTTATTTGATGGAGAAACACTAGCTATGTTTTACCACTGCAATTTTAGGTGTCCTGAGTTATACTATGCTAATCCAGCCTGAATTTCAGTGACAGGTTTAAAACAAGGAGAAATAATTGAATAGAGCCATCAAGCACTTGAAAGAAAGCTGGTTGTCAAATGTGAGAACACAAGATCCTACTACAAATGTGAAATGTCAGTACTAGTGTCAGAATTCTTGGTTTCACAGTAGTCTAAATGAATACTTTTCATTTATCACTTAGGAGAAATACTCAAGATGTCAACTTAAACACCCTGAAGCAAATAAATTCTGCACACCATTTATTTAGTCCATCAATCACACACCTCTATTAACCTCCTGCGGGGGAACTTGTTATGGCTGATTGAATTCCTATTGTGGACCATTTTGCACATTTTAAACATTTCTAAGTTGCCACTTACTATTTTGAAGCAAGAAATCATTTGGTGTTATATTGAAGATAAGCTGATAGCTTTTTAAATATAGCTTTTTGTCATGGATGAGAAAATAACTATTTAAGACACTTCCATCTTTATAAAATGTCGGCGAACAGTCGAACTTTTCTTTTGCTGGGAATGCACAACCACTTGCGATGAATGTACAGAGCTTCTTCTAGGCAGTTTCAACCCCGCAGTACCATTAGGTAATACAAAAAAAATCACACTGCATTTTGTTGTGGCTATCTCTTGCCCTATTGAATGTAAACTAATGTAACCATGGTACGTCCATGTTTTTAAGTAGGTGGACGAATTACTCTGATACCAACTGACAGCAGTGTGTCCAAATTGTTATAGCCATGATTTCATTGGATTAAACAAACTTCAATATTCTTTGTATTACATATCATTTTGCTGCAGTCTTGAAAAAAGAACATATGGAAGAGGATAATAATTACTTTCCATGCTGTAAAGTCAAGTACTTGTCTTTAATCAGTAACTTCTTGCAGAGCTTCAGCATTCAAACTAAGCTCGCACGCCAGTGCAGTAACCAGGGAGTGCTGAATTGTTGGAGGTGCCGTCTTTTAGATTAAATCAAAGCACTATTTGTCCATTTCCTTAGTGCTCCTGGTGTCATGGCCAACATCCCTCCCTAAACAGCACCAAAAATACTGTTATCTATTTTGCTGTTCCTGGGACCTTGCTGTGCACAAAACTGTTGCCACGTTTCCTTTCACACTGAACTTTAAAGGGAATTGTTATGCTTTCAGATATTTCTGAGTGTTGTGATAAGGGACTAGATAGATGCACATCTTCTTGCTTTTTTAATGTATTGTGTTAGCTGCACAAAATTGACGACAGCAGCCTGCTTGAGACAGTGCACCATGGCCACTCAGAGAGGTAGAAATGCTCCAAGGAGGGCAGAGGAGGAGGAGGTGGAGGAGGAGGGGAGCAGGTTGCAGGAGAGGCCAGTGGGGGGGGCCACTGTGCACCCAGATTCTCAGACGCATGCCTTGCTGTCCTCCTGGAAGAGGTGGGCCAGCGACGTGATGTTCTGTATCCTGAGGATGGGAGGAGGAGGTCCCCCCACGTTACCAACCAGGCGTGGGAGGAGGTGGGTGAGGCTGTAAGTGCCCATGATGATGTCAGATGCACTGGCCCACAGTGCCGAAAACGCTTCAATGATTTGCTGCGCTCTGGATGGGTGAGTGCCATGTCTGTCTGGGCTATTTGAGGCAGAAGGCAGCCTTAGCTTTTGCCTCCTCCCCCACTCCCCCCACCATGTATGGCTGCCGTTACTGCATAGGGCATCTGTCGCACGCTGGCTGGGCAAATGGGTACTGACAATCAGCCTTAGTGGTTGAGGAAAAGAAGGTCTTTCTGCGCAGTATATGTTGGTTTCTGTGGCATTTGAGTAGTTTAGGGGCAAGCTGCAGGGGAGGCCGCACGACACATACTCAGAACTCCAACACATGTCATATGGATGGTAATGACATGGTCCAAGGGGTGCCTCAAGGTCGTTTGGGCAAGTCCCATCTGGTGGCATCGGTGCCGCAACTATTTGATCCTCCTTTCCATGGGCGCTAGGACCCGTGTGCTATTCAAATTGATGGACACCGAATGTGTCCAAGGGGGAGGGGTTTGGGACCAGCCGCACTATCTTCTGAGGACTCATCACTAGTAGTGTGGACAGGAGCCGCTGGAGGCCTCAGATGGGCCACTGTGGTTGGGGTGCGGCATGCGTGTGCAGAGTACATGAGCGACCTGCCCCAATAAATCCTCTTCTCTGTTTTGCAGGCAAAAAGTAACCACAATGCCCGGGAGCACCTGAGGAATGGTGGTGGGCACGCCCTCCTCCCGCGCCTCACCCCATTCGAGGAGCAGGCCATAGAGCTGGGCAGGAGGCAGGAGGCAGGAGGCCAGGGCGGCCGGGGGCGGCGAGGCTGGGGTCCAGCAGGCAGGTATTTGAGGTCCACAGTCCCATCCACTCTATCTGTCCACCATCTAAACCACTGATGGTTACTGCAATCGTTAATGCTGCAACAATGCTCATCCACAGACTGAGGCATTCTGATGTCTGGGTCATACAGGAGGGACCCTCGTCCCCTTGAGGAATAGCCTCTCCACCACCTTCTAAAGTCACCTTATCCCATTTGTGACCACTAACACCATAGTCTAACATGTCATTGGATCACTGCTGCACAGCCAAAGACTTATTCCATTCTAGGGGGCTTTGGGACCTCCAGCACCCTTTCAGCCAGTGCGCCCCACATTATTTTGTCCAAAAGGTCCTCAGCACCTCAGCTGTGAACCCCATGGCACTCAACTTAGATGAATGGCACCACGTTACTCATCCCTGCACCAAGGGGGAATGTTGCCTTCTGGCCACCCGGTCTATGTCCCTCCTTACAGAATGAAGGCCAATAATATGACCTCTCAATCTCCTGAGTTCGACAGAAAATGACACAACTGTTTGAAATGTTTCCTCAGCTGCGCAACTATCCAGGCAACAATGCATCCATGTCAGATTCCTCTGCACTCTCTCCTCTTCTCTGGTACTTTACAAGCCCATGTGCCATTCATGAGGCCATCTAACCAGCCTGTTTGCATGTGCGTTTAATGCTTGGGGCCCGTCTTGACTCATTTGGACCTCACCAATGTTCTTCTTTTAAGGGCCTTGAAGGGTGAGCGACTTATGAGGCTGGGGAGGGAGGGTTGAAAGGTTGAACTGAATGAACGCTAACTGATGCAGTGTCCTTGTTGTTAATTTCAGCATCACCACCAGAGCGACCCGCACGTCCTCAACGCAACCCCTCCTCCACACCTGAGGGGCAACATGTTCAACTTGTGGCACATAATTTCAGCCAGCCAGGCACCAGCACAGACACACACACCTCGTTGGGGACTTTAACATCGGCTAGTGTCCTGGGTAACGTTGGAGAGGGTACATCACGATCGCTGGAGGAGATGGTAGGGGCAGAGAGTGCCAATGGCTCCAGCAGCAGGAGGGCTGCAGGGGACGAGGCACATGCTGAGTCCGGCACTGATGATGTGCCTCTGGAGTTGTCCCCATTGCAGCAGCTGCAGGACAGGCGGCAGGAAGTGCATTTGCATCTGGCAGGGTTGCATGAGGGAATGCTTCAGTTGCTCTCTGCGATGGAGGAGTCCAGGCAGAGCGTACGTGAAGGCATGAACCTCAGGACAGAGCTTCAGGCTTCCTCCAATGAGAGATTGGCGACTCTCATAGAGAAGGGCTTCCACCAAATAGATCAAATATGATTGGGTTACCCTCTGACCTGCAAGCCCTCACAGCGGTACTGGCCACAGGTGGTGTTTTCCACAGGGAGATGTTGTGGGCACCAAGCGCCGGCACTCGGTGCCCATCTATCTGCGGTGAGCAGGGAGGTCCAATATGACCTCACGTCGGCGCAGCAGCTGCCTGTCATTGCTGTGAGCTCCTCTCAGGGTGCTCCGGACGAGGGCAGCAGCTCCTCCGCCCCTCTGCCAGTCAACATTTCTTCCGTTGAGGCTGCGACAACTGGGGAGGTGCCAGTTCTGGAACTGGCCACTCCCTCCCAGGCGGAGCCATCACAGGCTCCACGGGCCAGAGGACGCCCGCCAAGGTCATCTAGGCTAATAGGACAGCAGAGTCAGCAGGCTGTCTCACAAGCCACTCCGAGCGATGGGGCGGCACCTAGACGTAGCACCTGGAAACAAAAACATAAGGCGCCTTTGGCACTCCCCGGGTATGTCACTGGTGATTTTGTGTTGGCCTTAGAATAGGGACCCCTTTTTGTAACATTGTCGAATAACCATGTGGGCTTTAATTGTGGACAAAATAAAGTCCACCTTTGTTACCATGGCTGAGCGTCTTTTCACTGTGGTGCTTTTTTCATTTTCACATAATTATCATGAGTGTTAGAGTGGAGACTGATGTTTCTGTACTAAAGCCTTATTTGCAGCTGATGAGGTGGAAGATGTGGCACCTAAGTGCCACGTGTGGAAGTTCCAGGCAATGCTGTTCCTGCTGATCCATGTGTGTGGAGCTAGCTGAAGGTTCTTTGGATTAAATTGTCCTGGGTGTCCCTGCCTCCTTGGTGTAAACGCGGGTCGTTGTTGTAGCCCTCATCATCTCCCTGTGCTTCCTCATCCTCTGAGGCACTGCTGGATTCATCATGTGCAGCCTCATCCAGGGCGTCAAGGTCTTCATCGTCAACTGCATCCCCCCTTTCCAGCGCAAGATTGTGCAGAGCGCAGCAGACTACCACGATCAAAGAGACGCGATCTGGGGGATACTGGAGTGCGCCCCCTGAGTGGTCCAGGCAACGGAAGTGCATCTTGAGAAGACTGATGGCTCTCTCCACCACAGCCCTTGTGGTGCCCTGGCTCCTATTTTACCGCTTCTCAGCTTCTGTTCTTGGACGGCGTACTGGCGTCATGAGCCACCTTCACAGGGGATAGCCCTTGTCACCCAGCAGCCAACCATCCAGCTGAGCCGGAGCACTGAAGAGCCCCGGAACCTGGGAGTGTCTGAGGATGTAGGCATCTTGGGAGCTGCCTGGGTACCTTGCACAGAGTTGTAAAATCTGCATCCTGTGATCACACACTATCTGCACGTTCATGGAGTGGAAGCCCTTCCTGTTGACAAAGGCACCGGGCTCACCTGCTGGCGCCTTGATGGCCACGTGTGTACAGTCTATAGCACCCTGGACATGGGGGAATCCAGCAATGGCCGCGAAGCCTCTGGTTCACTGTGTCTGGCTTGCCTGGTCGCAGCAGAAGTGGATGAAGGTGGATACCCATCTGAACAGAGCATCTGTAACCTGCTTGACACAAGTGTGGACAGCTGATTGGGAGACACTGCAAAGATCACCCACCGAGCCCTGGAAGGAGCCAGAGGCATAGAAGTGGAGGGCAACTGTGAGCTTCAGAGCCGCTGGCTTGGAGTGTCCTCCCACACAGTTAGGAGAGATCTCAGAGCCAATCATCTGACAGATATAGTTGACTGTCTCACTTGACAGGCGGAGCCTCCTTTGGCACTGCACCTCAGTCATATTGAGGTAGCTGCTTCACCGCCTGTAAACCCTGGCAGCAGGATAGTGGCATTGTCTGCGGCCCCTTCCACCTTGGACAACCTCTTGGCCCTGCGCCCCTTGTGCCTGCACCTGGACACCCAAAGGTACCTCCCTTGGAGGCTGATTGTCCAGTCCTGGCCTCCTCCTGATTCTATCCCTCCTTTCCTCCTCAGGGGAGCTGCCTCTACTGGAGAGGTCAGAAACTATAGCCCCAGGCTAAATGGAGGCCTCTGGAAAGCTGCAAGGCCGAAAAAGAATGATGTCTGCAGAATGCTTTCACTTTACACAAAAACCTCTAGGACATCAATGAGAACTACTAACAATCACACAGGTGTGTTTTAAACACTTTCATCAATTATAACTTTGTGAAAAACATGAACAACCCTTCTGAGTCCACATATCTCGATATTGCAAAAGTTTTCTTAAATAATCTCCTATCCGCCTTCCTGTTGGGCCCGTGCGCCGACCCGAAGTTCGCACGGGCCCCTCAAAATCGTACACAATTGGCTTAACGAGCCCTTCAATTAATGGCGGGCGAACTGATCGTGCCCGCCCACCGAAATATCATGATGGCGCGCACTGACGTCAGCACGCTCGAGCGACGTTAGCGCATGTCATTTTACGCACTGACGTGTGGGCTACGCCATCCGCATGTCAGCCGGAAAATTCTGGCCTAAATCAGGAGATAATGAGGACATGTAAAAAAGGCAGTACATTAGTCAAGGGTAATTTTAATATTCATGTAGATTGGGAAAATCAAATGGCAGAGGTAACCACGAGCAAGAATTCATAGACCGTTTTCAGGACAGTTTCCTAGAACGATATGTTGCAGATCCAACCAGGGATCAGGCTATTTTGGATCTGGTGATGTGTAACGAGGCAGGTTTAATAAATGATCTCAGAGTAAAAGATCCTCTAGGAAACAGCGACCATAACACGGTAGAATTTAGCATTCAGTTTGAGAGTGAGAAACCTGGATCGGAAACAACCGTGCTGAACTTAATTAAGGGTAATTACAAAGGAATGAGGGTAGAGTTGGCTGGAGTGGACTGGGAAAGCAGTTTAGCAGAAAAGGTGTTTGATGAACAGTGGCAGACATTTAAGAAAATAGTTCTTGACTCACAACAAAGATATAGCCCAGTGAGGAAGAAGGATTCTAGGAAGGGGATAAACCAACCATGGTCAACCAAGGAAGTTAAGCATAGTATCAAATTAAAAGGAAAACATACAATGTGGCAGAGTAGTGGTAAGCCAGAGGATTGGGAAAGTTTTAAAAACCAACAAAAGATGACCAAAAAAAAGAGGAAGAAATTAAACTTTGAGGGTAAACTAGCAGGTAATATAAAAACGGACAGTAAGAGCTTCTTTAGATATATAAAAAGGAAGCGAGAGGCCAAAGTGGATATAGGCCCCTTACAGAATGAGGCTGGAGAAATAATAATGTGGGACCAGGAAATGCCAGAGGAGTTGAATGAATATTTTGCTTCAGTCTTCATGGTAGAAGACACTAATAGCATTCTAAAAATGCTAAATAATCAAGGGGAAAAAGGGGGGAGGGGGTGGCGAGGAAATAAATACAGTAACTATCACTAGAGAAAAAGTACTAGGGAAACTAATGGGGCTAAAAGCCAATAAGCCCTCTGGACCTGATGGGTTGCATCCTA
The DNA here is from genome assembly GCF_964194155.1 of Cetorhinus maximus. Lineage (NCBI taxonomy): Eukaryota > Metazoa > Chordata > Chondrichthyes > Lamniformes > Cetorhinidae > Cetorhinus > Cetorhinus maximus. Next base: position 48,315,989 of record NC_135898.1, read on the forward strand.
GGATATTAAAGGAAGTAGCTGCAGAGATAGTGGATGCACTGGTGGTAATCTTCCAAGAATCCTTAGATTCTGGAAAAGCCCCAGAGGATTGGAAAACTGCCAATGTAACACCCTTATTCAAAAAGGGAGGGAGACAAAAAAACAAGTAACTATAGGCCAGTTAGCTTAACATCTGTTATTGGGAAAATGTTAGAGTCCATTATAAAGGATGTAATAGCAGAGCATTTAGAAATGATTATATTTAGAAATATAATCAAGCATGGCTTCATGAAGGGGAAATCATGCCTGACAAATTTATTAGAATTCTTTGAGGAGGTAACAAGTAGGATAAATAAAGGGGAACCAGTAGATGTAATGATTTGGATTTCCAAAAGGCTTTCGATAAGGTATCTCACGTAAGGCTACTTAATAAGATAAGGGCCCATGGTGTTGGGGGTAGTATATTAGCATGGATAGAGGATTGGCTAACTAATAGAAGGCAGAGAATTGGGATAAGGGGGGCATTTTCAGGATGGCAACTTGTAACTAGTGGAGTGCCACAGGGATCAGTGCTGGGGCCATAATTATTTACAATATATATTAATGACTTGGATGAGGGAAGTGAATGTACTATTGCCAAGCTTGCAGATGACACAAAAGTAGGTGGGAAGGCAAGCGGTGAGGATGACACAAAGAGTCTACAGAGGAATATAGACAGGTTAAGTGAACAGGCAAAAACTTGGCAGATGGAATATAATTTTGGAAAATGTGAGGCTATGCACTTTGGCAAGAAGAATAGAGGAGCTGAATATTATTTAAATAGAGAAAGACTGCAGAAAGCTGCAGCACAGAGGGATTTGGGGGTCCTCATACATGAATCCCAAAAAGCTAGCATACAAGTTCAGCCGGTAATAGGGAAGGCAAATGGAATGTTGGCCCTTGTTTCAAAGGAAATAGGAGTATAAAAATAGGGAAGTCTTGCTAAAACTATACAAGGCACTAGTTAGACCACACCTAGAATACTGTGAACAGTTTTGGTCCCCATATCTAAGGAAAGATATACTGGCATTGGAGACAGTCCTGAGAAGGTTCACTAGGTTGATCCTGGGTATGGAAGGATTTTCTTATGAGGGGAAGTTGAGAAGGTTGGAGTTGTACTCCTTGAAGTTTAGAAGAATGAGTGATGACCTTATTGAAACATATAAGATTCTTAGGGGGCTTGACAGGGTAGATGCTGAGAGGTTGTTTCCCCTTGTGAGAGAGTCTAGGACCAGAGGGCATAATCTCAGAGTAAGGGGTCGCCCATTTGAGACAGAGATGAGGAGGAATTTCTTCTCTCAGAGGGTAGTGAATCTGTGGAATTCTTTACCACAGAGGGCTGCAGAGACTGGGTCATTAACTATATTCAAGGCTGAGATAGACAGGTTTTTAATCAGTAAGGGAATCAAGGGTTATGGGGAAAAGGCAGGAAAGTGGAGTTGAGTATTATCAGGTCAGCCATGATCTCATTGTATGGCGGAGCAGACTCGATGGGCCAAATGGCCTACTTCTGCTCCTATGTCTTATGGTCTAATGCTGCTTGATTTAAGATTGGCATTTAATAGTAGCTGCGGGCCAGAAGGGAACATATCTACCTTAAATAACTGACCCCATGACAGAACTTTTATAATCAATATCCTTTTCTGATTTTTGCTTCGTGTTACCAGTTAACATTTTGAATCCCCCTCTATTCAGGATGATTGGCAACTATTATGAATAAATGAAAACATCTGATAAGAAAAGACCAGCTCTTCCTCCTAGCCTGTTCCATGCAGTCATGATGCCTTAAGCATCTCCCTTTGCCACCTGGAACCATGTAATCTCCCAAAGGAAAAAATAGATTTAAAATCCAAGTTACGTATTGTATTAGCATGGTCCATTTATCTACCTACAACCATGCAAAGGAAATATACGCTCCTGGTAGAAAGCTCTAAGGAATGGTGCCCTGAACCCTGTTCTGTTATTAGACCATTAATGTTAAGTTGATCAAAGTCAGAACTTAATTTTGTCTCAACAAATCCCCAATGTCACCCATTATGAGAGAATTGGTTGCATTATTTTGAAAGTAGTAATCATTCTAATTATTTTGGTGCATGCTTTCAATATGAGATGTCACTTCAGAACAGGAAAAAAAGGAAAATTAGCCATTGACTCATGGAACCAGTTTCAACTAGCAAAGCGATGCCTAAACAGGGAACTGGGTTCTGGATTTTTGGGATGTTTATTTTTAAACCATCTACTGTGCTTAAGTCTCTGGGTTTTAACAATATCTGTCTGTTTCACTCACTTCTTTAGATATATAGGGCTGAATCTTCAGCTCAGCGAGCAGAGGCAGAGCCTGCTCACCGAGGCGTAAAATGCTGCAGGGTGACGTCGAGCGTGCGTCCTGACGTCACCGCGCGTCATTTAGATTTTCAGTTCGGCGGGCACGCAGTCTGTGTGCCCGCTGAACTGTCAAAGGCCTGTTACAGCCATTAATTAACTAATTAACCCTATTGAAAAAGCTGCCCATCCAACCTTAAGGGCGGGATGAGGTTTCATGAAGGTTTTATAAATTAAATTAATTTTTTCATTAAAGTCATTGACATGTCCCAGCTCATGGGACACTGTCACATGAGGGGACATGTCTTAAAATCTTGTTTCTTCTTTCTTAAAATTTTTCAAACTTAAAACTTATCTCCCTCAGGCACCCCTGTTCTTCAGGGAGATTTCTGCACTCTTTCACCCGCATGCGCAAAAGAGCACACTCCCGACTCAGGGAATCCCCCCCACCCCGCCCGCACAGAGAGTGCATAGCGCTTCCGGTTACGCCTTCATAGGCCCGCCCACGTAAAATGGCAGAGTGGGCCCGAAGTGGGGTGCCAATGGGGTCTGCGCCTGCCAGCAACCGCCCCCACAAAACGCCCCCAACGGGGGGAAAATTCTCTCCATAGAAAATGCTAAAACCAATGGCTTCCATTGTGGTTTGGGGTTGGGGGATGGGGAGGGGTCTCTCAATCTTCCACCGCATTTGGAGGAAGATGGACAGAAGCTCCGGAGAAATGGTGCAAACTATTCCCTGAAGCTATAATGAAGGATCGGAAGCCCCAGAGGAAATTTTAGTCTAATGTGTCACAGACTAAGATTGTTGCAGTATTTACAATGTCAGGAGCCAAATGGGGCTTGGCTAACTTTGCCTATTTTAATGAAGAATGTCAGGTAGATGTTGCTGCTGGTGAACCGATACCAAAATCCTTTTTAACGTGAAAATTGGTTAATTTACAATATATTTTGGGGTCAGTTTTCATTTCCTTACTGTCAAGTGTGCACGTGGCCATATGGTGGGAAGTGGCGAGGAGCTTGGTCCCACTTGGTCAGAGCTCGTTCCAGAGGCCACCCTTCCTGTGGGAGAGGATTTCCTCGTAGCCACAGTTCCTGCTTAAAGCAAGCAGGTATCTCATGGATACAATACCAATATCATTTCTGAACCTTACTGTCCATTGACATCACTTCCTACTCACAAACCAGGGGTCATAGAAGGTCTCAGGCAGATATTTAAAGGGCTCCAAAGCTGCATCCAGGTAAATGCTTCATTGAGTTTATGGATGCAATTTTCTAAAGGAAGTTTTGGCTGTTTGTGCTTTTAATGGCTTGTAAGTAGCTTGTCCTTACAATAGTAGTTTCTGGACTGTGCAGTTTGGGATTCCAGTTGCCAAATTTCATCGGAGAAGTTCTAGGAATAGCATCCATAGGAATGGGATGTTGGGAAGGGGGTGAGGAACGAGTAAACAGAGTTACAACTAAAAGAGACGGAAAATAGAACAAGCCACGGTTTGAGAAACACTTACCCTCTCAATAGATATTAAAGGTCTACTGTTTGCTAAGGAAAAATATATAAAGACTTTGTTTCTTCTAATTAGAGGCCAAAGGCAGGGGTATGGAGTTAGGCCACATATCAACCATAGCTATTGAATGGCTGAAGTGGCTTGAGGGGCTAAATGGCCTCCTCCTTTTCCTATGTTCATATGTTTGATGAGGCAGTGATTAGACTTGGGTCAGGCCCTACGAGGAAACTTGCAGTCAGCTCTTACAGGTAGCACAATGCAGATAGTATGGCCAAGGTCACTGCAGCCCTGAACCTTTATGCCACTTCCTCCTTTCAGGTGCCGCAGAGCTTGTTTTAACCTGGCAAGATGCTAGAGCTAACAGATACATCGCTTTCTCCACATACATCAGAAAGCATCAGGAGATGACACTCGGATTATTATATATTACAGCGCTTCCCCCAAATCCCAGACATCATTGATTGAGCCCACATCACCCTACGGGCCCCTTCACTTCCGACGCCTTCTTCATACAAGTTTATGGCATGACACATGCTTCTTTTAGGCAGCTCCATTGTTAGAGGGCAGCAAATCAGATGCTACTGCAGCATCTTAGGGGCCTGTAACAGTGTAAAAGACAGATGTGTTCTTTCTGGCCAAAGCAGGGAGAGGACATTGTTGGGCTGCAGCAAGTTGTCTGACAGAGAGAAATGTTCCAGCAGAGTGCAAGATGTGTTGGATTCACCTGTGGAGCAGTGATGGAGCAAGTTTGTGAGTGAAGGGAAGTCTGCTTGTTCTTGGATGGTCAGTGGGTTGAAAAGGTGAAACTGTGACTGGGCTTGGCAAGAATTGACACAGCAATCAAGTACGGCAATAATAGCTCTGTTCATACTCAGATATGTTGTTAACATGGGATAGACGTTCAGACAATAAATATAAAATGCAGATACATTCTCATAGATTAAAATCTTAACAACTAATAAAACTCTTTTTTCGGCCACGAGTGATGTGGTTTCCTAAAGGACAATAGGTTAACAATATAGAGCCATTAAAGTTGCCATTCAAACAAGAAAGAAATATGCAGAAGGTTCATCAGCATCTGAAAAGAAAAGACAGATTGACATATTGGTTGTAGACTTTTGTAGGAATTCTAATAGGTGCTTTCATGCAGAATACACTATCTGAAGGCTGAAAGTGCAGTGTAACAATCTTGATAATCTGTCATCTGAACAATTTACTCAAGAAAGAGACACTTCAGGAATTAACTGTAAACATCACTTATTTTGACAGGTTTGGAGGTTCATGGAGGAGGATGGTGGGCACCAGTGCAGGGGATGGATGATGCCAACAGCAATTAAAGGTTGTAGTGGGGGAAGGGGGGAGAAATGAACTGTTGGCCTTATTGATAGCTGTGTGGATAAGGTTAAGGGAGTGAAGGGTCATCTGTGGTGCATGGGCCAAGGGCCAATCTTCATTTTTGAAAATCTATCCTGTTAGACACTCCTTTGAAGTAAAAACATTTTTTTTATCTGAAGGCTCCTTGCCTGGCTGACCGATATAGACAGAAGAAATTGTGGAAAGAGGACTTTTATCCTGATGCTTCCACTCTGATCTATTATGGATTTGATCATAACCAATTTAACATTGTAAAGAGCAGTTTATCCCTGTCGTTCAAAGAGAAGTTTCTAAATACTTATCTAATTTAACTTACAATTTTATTTTTCACTCATGCCATTCCATAGGATGAGAGATCCATGATGCCAGCAGCTTAGGTATGAGTGGTATTCCATCAGGGTGCCTTCGTCTTAGGCAACCCCTTCCCGAATGAGCCTTCTCCATTTGGTCAGTCATAAGCCAGAGACTCCTATGAGTCGCAGGGATGTGCGACCTCTTCAGGGATACACCTTGAGGGAGACATCTCTAAAGCATTTCTGTTGTCCTCCAGGGCTGAGTTCTGAGTAGAGCACTTGTTGCAGGAGTCTGGTCTGGCATATGAATGACATGCCCTGCCCAGTAGAGCTGGTTTTGAGTGATTGGCGCTTTGATGCTGGGCATGTTGGCTTGGGTGAGGGTGTTGCATTTGGACCGCCTTTCTTGGCACCGGATTTGGAGGATCTTACAAAGCCGCTACTGGTGTAACTTCCTCAGTGTTTTGAGGTACCTGCTGGAGGTTGCCCAAGTCTCCAAATCATATAGGAGTGGGGATTACTGCTGCACAGTAATGACCTTAATCTCGGACTTGAGATATGGTCCTCAAATACTTTCCTCTTCAGTCAACCGAAGACTGAGCTGGCATGAGAGGTTTTCCATCAAGGTGTAATAGGGTTGAGAAGCTCTGGGTTGGAGTCCATTTGGGGTTTCTTCATAGGAGACATATCTAACATGCTTCTGCCCAGGGTGAACTTGTGTTGCGGTTCAGTGGGGCAAAGGTCATCAATTTGGACCACATTCTATGGGTATGCAATGTTTCATAATGGATGTACACATGGGGATCATAATCAGGGAATGGAGGCTGTTGAAGGTATGGTGCAGCAGATGGAAAGACAGAACACAAAAATCAAAAAACGCAGACAATAATTAAGTTAAGTGAACAAGGGCTACAGATGAGGAGCCATAGGAAGAAGTGAAGAGAAATGATTGATTGGACCTTGAAAAGTCCCCCACCCAGAGTATATTCTGCACCCTCGCCACCCTCAGTGCTTCCTCCAAGTGGTGTTCAAGACAGAGGAGCACTGATTCATCAGCTGAGGGAGGGCAGTACATGGTAATCAGCAGAGGTTTCCTTGCCCGTGTTTGACCTGATGCCATGAGACTTCATGGGGTCCAAGTCAGTGTTGAGGACTCCCAGGGCAACTCCCTCCCAATTGTATACCATTGTGCTGCCACCTCTGCAGGGCCTGTCCTGCCGGTGGGTAAGGACATACCCAGAGATGGTGATGGTGGTATCTGGGCATTATCTGTCAGGTATGACTTTGTGAGTATGACTATGTCAGGCTGTTTCTTGACTAGCCTGTGAAACAGCTCTCCCAATTTTGGCACAAGCCAAAAGGAAGGCTTTGCACGCTTAACGGGGCTGAGCTGCCGTTGTCATTTCTGTTGCCTAAGTCGATGCCGGGTGGTCTGTCCGGTTTCATTCCTTATAGAATTTCTAGCAGTTTGATATAAGTAAGTGGCTTGCTAGGCCATTCCAGAGGGCATTTAAGAGTCAACCACATTGCTGTAGGTCTAGAGTCACATGTAGGTCAGAGCAGGTGAGGACAGCAGATTTTCTTTCTTGAAGGGCATTAGTAAACCAGATGGGTTTTTACAACGATCGAGAATGGTTTCATGGTCATCATTAGGCTTTTAATTCTAGATTTTTTACTGAATTCAAATTCCACCATCTACTGTGAACCCAGGTTTACCAGCATTACCCTGGGTCTCTAAATTACTAATCCAGTGACAATACCACAACGCCTCTGCCTCCCCACCATAATGTAACAATCATTACAAAACTGCCACAGGTTACGGTTAGCTCACTTCTTAAAGTAGAAAAGTTTTTGCAGAATAAAAACATCTGAACTAGTACCGTATGTTTTACTGAAGAGGAAAATTCTGCTAGCCCCACCAAGCCTGTTTTTTTTACATAGATCATCATGATTTACCCTACTTCTCAACCAATTTCTCAATCTCCTCTCTTCAGGAAAAGCGACGCTAACAGCTTCTTGAACACATTTACATTGGTCTTATTTTGCAACTTATTCCACAAGTCCTTTACCAAAGGGTAAGCTCTATCTAACTTCCTTACTCACTCAAAGTTTTCTAAATGTCACTGATAGCACCAATATTTGAATCTCATATCACAGGCACAACAATGGTGCGGATTCATTTTGTCAATGCCGCGCATAGTTTTGAAACTTCAACTGTCCAGCTCAAAGTCTCCTCTTTTCCAAAGAAACAATGTACCAGTGTTAATCTATGTGCAGAGTGAGCTATATTTTGCTTCTTTCCTGAAGGGTTTGTACTCTATAGAAAATTATCATTAGCTGATATCGTCATGACATAGAAAAGAATAAAGTTGCATATTAGAATGTTGGTTATTTAAACCACAACTTGTTTGTGGCATGGGAAATGAATGAAAGCCTATTATTAATACTTGGATCTAATACACTTCAACAGGAGCACTTAGTCACACCCTGATCAAAGACAGACGTTCTCTTCAAAGTGATTGCAGGGTATATAAAGATAATAAGGGAAAATGATAGATTTATTTAAGGGGTCACACTTTGATGCTGGGTTTCAATAGTAATTATATTTCTGAGAAATATGAGTGAATGCAGATTTCATTATTTCCAGAGGTAATTCATAAACCAAGAAAGCTAAGGACAAAGTCAAATTAAGGTCAGCTGTCATGTTTTCTTAGAGGGCAAAAGGATCTGCAATTTTCCCCTTTAATTGTAACTTCTGTTTTGTAAAATACACAGCTTATGTAAGCCTCATTTACCTTATTACTGACGTTTATTTCCTCCTGTTTGCCTGATGAAAGAAGCAAAGATGAAAGAGAATGGTCCACTATTAGACCAACATATAATGACAACCTCATTGCAAGGTGACACCGTTACTCGTACAGGAACTCAACTAGAACATCTGCACTTACAGAAAGATAATTCAATCAACACACTCGAGAACATGTACTGCTCAGAGTTGTTTGTTGTTTTGTTAAGCACTTAGTTTAATAGTGTTGCTAATGCAATGAGTACCAATAAGTCAGTTACGTGAGGTTTTTTGACTTGATGCAAAATGGCTTCAGCACTGTCGTAAGTGGACGATATAATCCTGGTTACCTTTGTTTCCAACAGGTACGTCTTCGACAGGCCCAGGTGGAGGCCAAGCACAAACAGCGGAAGGAGTGTACCAAAATCTGAACATCCCACCCACCCACCTCATCAACTACTACCTGCCTCTCCAGTGGCAGAGTGTGCGGATCCAGTATTGGACTTATTAATCACCTCAGGGCCCACAACCCTGAATTGGGAGAAAGTCATCCTCAGTCCCGAAGACTGCCTAAGAAGGCAAAGGCCTCTGTTGCATTTTAACAGGTGATGCTGGCTGACTTTCAGAAGGTGGTGTTCCACATACTGAAATATAACTGCAAATCAGTGCAATGCCAGCTTTTCAGCCTGAATTTTTAACCTTTTAACAAACTGATTCTACTGTAAACTCTTTGTCAAAATACAACCATTATTGTTGGCATGTGAGGGAGCAGATTACGGTGCTTCTGGGCAAGCAGGTGAACACGAGTTTGAAATTCGGATGGCTAGCGTCAGAGGCTACAGGTGCCTTTTGAGGTCCAAGATGGCGGTCGAGGTAAGCGTGCACACTTTTGGCATGAGGCACGCGAGACACCGCATTAGTAAGGGCATTAGTGCACGTGTAGTGAATGCCTGCTGGAAGCATGCAGAGTATGCAGACCATGAGGTCAGCCAGTGTGTACTGCTGATTTTAATGCCAGTGCTGCCATTTGGGAGCTCAACACACCAAATAACGTCATCTCTCAATCACACATGTCTGCAGCAGGGAGCACATGGGTGCATAAGCAGATATCCCCTTTAGGGAAATACTTTTGAAAATGGTGAGGAGCTAACTGAAGGGGGTCTACCATGCCCTATACTGTTCCGCTTGAAAGAAGACACTGCAGAAATACCAATACAAAGCTGCATGACAGTTGATAAGTGAGAAAGGTATAATAAACTTCCTGCATGCTGAGTGTGACAAGTTCCTTCATCCTCTTCTACATAAACAAGAGACACCAACAGACAGCCCAGTTAGACAGTTAGACTTTAAAGACTTAGAGTATACTAGAGGCTTAGAGTATAATGGAGGGCATGTAGAGCAGGACCAACTGCTGGAAGAGGGAGCAGGATGAGGAAGGTGATAAAAGCTCTCAGCAGGACATCATATCCACCCAGGGTGTTCAAGGAGCAATTCCCCTAACTGAGCCTCAGTGAGGACAAAAGCTAAAAGCAAAATACTGCGGATGCTGGAAATCTAGAACAAAAACAAAAATACCTGGAAAAACTCATCAGGTCTGACAACATCTGCGGAGAGGGATACAGTTGACATTTCGAGTCCGTAGGACCCTTCATCAGAACTATAACATATAGAAATGAGATGAGATATAAGCTGGTAGAAGGAAGTGGGACAGGAGAGCTCGATAGAGGCCAGTGATAGGTGGAGGCCAAGATGAGACTGCCAAAGATGTCATAGACAAAAGGACAAAGGGGTGTTGATGGTGGTGATATTATCTAAAGGATGTGCTAATGGGGATATTAAGGGAAGCCAGCTAGTGGGATGGCCCTAGTGCAGGTGGGGTGGGGGGGAGGGATCGAAATGGGCTAAAAGGTGGATGAAACAATAGATCGAAATAAATTTAAAAATAGGAGGGAAAAGAAAAAAACATAGTGTAAAAAAAAATTATTAATTATTGGAAAAATGGGGATCAGAAAGTGGGTGCAGATGGTGGACAGAGTTCATGATCTGAAATTGTTGAACTCAATATTAAGTCTGGAAGGCTGCAAAGTGCCTAGTCGGAAGATGAGGTGCTGTTCCTCCAGTTTGCATTGAGCTTCACTGGAACATTGCAGCAGGCCAAGGATGGACATATGGGCATGAGAGCAGGGTGGAGTATTGAAATGGCAAGTGACAGGGAGGTCTGGGTCATGCTTGTGGACAGACCGAATGTGTTCCGCAAAGCGGTCACCCAGTCTGCGTTTGGTCTCTTCAATGTAGAGGGGTCTGCATTGGGAGCAGTGAATGCAGTAGACTAAATTGAGGGAAGTGCAAGTGACGTGCTGCTTCACTTGAAAGGAGTGTTTGGGCCCTTGGACCGTGAGGAGGGGGGAAGTAAAGAGGCAGGTGTTGCACCTTCTGCGGTTGCATGGGAAGGTGCCATGGGAGGGGGTTGAGGTATAGGGGGTGATGGAGGAATGGACCAGGGTTTCCCGAAGGGAATGATCCCTGCGGAAAGCCACCAGGGGGCGTGAAGGGAAGATGTGTTTGGTAATGGCATCATGCTGGAGTTGGCGGAAATGGTGGAGGATGATCCTTTGAATGCGGAGGCTGGTGGGATGATAAGTGAGGACAAGGGGGACCCTATCATGGTTCTGGGAGGGGGAGGAAGGTGTGAGGGCGGATGCACGGGAGATGGGCCAGAAATGGTTGAGGGCCATGTCAACCATTGTGGGTGGAAAACCTTGGTTAAGGAAGAAGGAAGACATGTCAGAGGAACTGTTTTGGAAAGTGGCATCATCAGAACAGATGCGACGGAGGCAAAGGAACTGAGAGAATGGGATGGAGTCCTTACAGGAAGCGGGGTGTGAGGAGCTGTAGTCGATGTAGCTGTGGGAGTCGGTAGGCTTGTAATGAATATTGGTGGACAGTCTATCACCAGAAATTGAGACTGAGAGGTCAAGGAAGGGAAGGGAAGTGTCAGAGATGGACCATGTGAAAATGATGGAGGGGTGGAAATTGGAAGCAAAATTGATAAATTTTTCCAGATTCAGACAAGAGCATGAAGCAGCACCAAAGCAGTCATCGATGTACTGTGAGGACAAGCGTGTGAGACATCCATGCTTCTACAAGGATGTCCTTACTGAAATCTGCTGCCTACTGCAGCCAGAACTGCAACCTCAGTGCAGGGAATTGCCAATGGCTGTGAAAGTGACTGTTTCAATGAACTTTTATATGCTTAGCTCCTTCCAGACAGGAGCTGGAGATGTTTGCAACATCTCGCAGTTCGCCATCCACCATTGCATAAAGGAGGTCACTGATGCCAACTATTCACTGAGAGATAACTCCTTTTCATTCTTTCTTACCAGGAAGAAAGGTGGAATGAGCACATGGCATCACTAGGATTGCAAGCTTCCGAATAGAACAGAGCTCCATTAACTCCGCCATGTACCAGAACCCTCAATGTCCAGCGGGTGTTCAGTGCATCCATACTCAGACAATCATACAGATCATTACTCGATATCCTGGAAGTGTAGATGATGCCTTCATTTCGTGGCAGTCTGCTGTACCAGCTGCATTTGAACCATGATGACAAACCAAAGAATACGAACATATGAACATGGAGCAGGAGTAGGCCACTCGGCCCCTCAAGCCTGCTCCAGCATTCAATAAGATTATGACTGATCTGATTATAACCTCCCACCTAGCTCTGATAACCTTTCATCCCCTTGTTAATCAAGAATCTATTTAGCTCTGCCTTAAAAATATTCAAAGACTCTGCTTCCATCACTTTTTGAGGAGAGAGTTCCAAAGACTCACGACTCTCTGAGAGAAAAAATTTCTCCTCATCTCCATTTTAAATGAATGACCTGTTATTTTTAAACCATGGACCTTAGTTCTAGATTCTCAACAAGAGGAAACATCGTCTCCACATCCACCCAGTCAAGACTCCTCAGGATCTTAAAGGTTTCAATCAAGTCACCTCTTACTCTTCTAAACTCCAATGGATACAAGATGAACCTGTCCAACCTTTCCTCATAAGACAACTCACCCATTCCTGGTATTAGCCTAGTAAACCATCTCTGAACTGCTTCTAATGCATTTACATCTTTCCTTAAATAAGGAGACCAATACTGTACACAGTACCCCAGATGTGGTCTCACCAGTGCCCTGTACAACTGAAGCATAACCTCCCTACTTTTATACTCAATTCCCCTCACAATAGACGATAACATTCTATTAGTTTTCCTAATTACTTGCTGTACCTGCATACTAACCTTTTATGATTTATGCACAAGGACACCCAGATCTCCCTGAATCTCAGAGTTCTGCAATCTCTTATCATTTAGATAATAAGCTTCTTTTTAATTCTTCCTGCTGAAATGGATAATTTCACATTTGCCCACATTATATTCCATTTGCCAGATCTTTGCCCATTCACTTAACCTATCTATGTCACTTTGAAGCCTCCTACGTCCTCTTCACAACTTATTTTCCTGCCTATCCTTGTGTCGTCAGCAAATTTAGCAACCATTCCTTTGGTCCCTTCATCCAAGTCATTTATATAAATTGTAAAAAGTTGAGGCCACACCAGTGATCTCTGTGGCACACCACTCATCAAATCCCGCCAACCAGAAAAAGACCTGTTTATGACTACCTTCTGTTTCCTGTTAGTTAGCCTGTTAGTCTTCTATCCATGCCAATATGTTACCCTCTACACCATGAGCTTTTATTTTCCTCAATAACCTTTGATGTGGCACCTTATCAAATGCCTTCTAGAAATCTAAATGCAGTACATCCACTGGTCCTCCTTTATCTACAGCACATGTGAGTGCTTCAAAGAACTCCAATAAATTGGTTAAACATGATTTCCACTTCACAAAACCATGTTGACTCTGCCTGATTGCCTTAAGCTTTTTTAAGTGCGCTGCTATAACATCTTCAACAATGGCTTCTAACATTTCTCTATGACAGATGTTAAGCCAACTGGCTTGTACTTTCCTGCCTTCTCTCTCCCTCCCTTTTTGAAAAGAGGAGTTACATTTGTTATTTTCCAACCTAGGGGCAGAATTTTATGCTTGGCATGAGGGTGCGCGCCCGACACGCTCGAGCGTGAAATAGCGCACGATGATGTCGGGCGCGCATCCCAATGTCATCGCACACTTGCACAATATTTCGGTCAGTGGCACACATGAGAGCCAGCAGTGCACCCGGCGACAATTAAGAGGCCTATTAAGGCCATTAAAGTAGCAATTGACGGTGATTTTTCACTCCCTGTCCAACGTTATGGTTGGCGGGCAGGCCAATCAGCCAGGCAGCGTTTGCATTTTTGAGGCAACCTCATCCAAGGGCGGGATGAGGTTTCCGTGATTAATTTTTAAAAAGATTAAAATGTTTTGAAAAAGTTTTTATCATCTGTATGTTGAGGTGTCTCATTCTGACATGTGGACTTTTTTTCCTGATTTTACATTCTATTTTTATTTATTTTTTATTCGTCAGCTCTCTGCCTTCAGGGAGCTTTCATTGCGCGCTCCCCCGTGCCTGCGCTGACTTCAGCGCTCACCCTCCTCCCGCCCACATCCCAGCAGCGCTGAGCCTTTCAGTATGCCTTTCATGCTGGCTGCCCATTAATTGGCCAGCCAGCATGAAATCACAGTCAGGGGCCGATCACAATCGGCGGTCCATTCCCCAGCCGCTCCCGGGCCCACCGATTGTGGTCGCCCACCGATCCAAAAATTCTGCCCTAGGGAATTTTGGAAAATTAAACCCAATGCATCAACTATCTCACTAGCCACTTCTTTCAAGACCTTAGGGTGAAGTCCATCCGGACCTGAAGATTTGTCAGCCTGCAGTCCAACAATTTGCTTAATACCACTTCTCCGATGATTGTAACTTTCCTGAGTTCCTCCCTCCCTTCTATTTCCTGATTTACAGCTATTTCTGGGATGTTACTTGTATCCTCTATAGTGAAAACCGATGCAAAATACCAGTTTAATTCATCCGCCATCTCCTTACTTTCCATTATTAATTCCCCAGACTCACCTTCTATAGGATCAATGCTCACTTTGTTAACTCGTTTCTCATTTAAATACCTATAGACATCCTTACAATCTGCTTTATATTTCTAGCTAGCTTTCTTTTGTACTTGAATTTTTCCCTCCTTATTAATCTTTCTGTCATTCTTTGCTGTTCTTTATAATCTGTCCAAACTTCTGATCTGCTACCTATCTTTGCACAAATTATATGCTTTTGCTTTAAGTTTGACACTGTCTTTAACTATTTCAGTTAACCACGGATGGTGGATCCTCCCCTTGGAAGTTTTCTTTCTCATTGGAATATATCTATTCTGTATATTCTGAAATATCCTCTTAAATGTCTCCCACTGCATCTCAATGGACCTATCCCTTAACCTCATTTGTCAGTTCACTTTAGCTAGCTCAGCTTTCATGCCATCATAGTTTCCCTTACTTAAGTTTAAAATATGAGTTTCAAACCTTATCTTCCCTCCCTCAAACTGAATGTAAAATTCAATCATATTATGATTGCTTCTACTTAGGGATGCCTTAACTATGAGGTTATCAATTAATCCCATGCTCTCTCATTGGCTCCAGAGCATGCTGTTCCAAGAAACTATCCCAAAAACATTCTACGAACTCTTCATTTATACTTACCTTTGCCCTTCTTATTTTTCCAGTCTACTTGTAGATTAAGATTCCCCATGATTATCGCTGTACCTATCTGACAAGCTCCTATTATTTCTTCCTTTATACTCTGTCTCTGGTTGGCTGATGACTCTGGTCACGCGTGTGCAGCATGCATGCAGTGAAAGCCATGTTGCCACACAAGATGATATGGAGCAGACCATTGGCATGCTGAGACAATACTCCTGCTGCCTTGACCAAACTGGATGAGCCCGGCAGTACTCGGTAGAGCAAGTATCAAGATTCACTGTGGTCCCCTACATGTTGCACAACATCACCACCAGAAAGAGAAAATCCTTGCCACCAGCTATAAGGTGAGCAGCTGAGGAACAGGAATGTGAGGAGGAGCAAGAAGAACAGGAAGCAGAGAAGGAAGAGATGAGGCAACCTCTTTCTGCCCGTGATGTTCATAAAGAATCCATCTGAGATAATACGAGTAACTGCAACCCCAATTCTCCATTCACCAATAGCCCTACAGCCCACCTTCCCTCATCAATGCCACATGCAAAACCCAGCATAAAATAAATATTCCAAACTAAATTTATAAATCAAATCATTCCATATTGCACACAACAATCAACTATTCGCCCTGTGCATTTCCTTCGTGCCTGTCTTCTGTGTGCCTTTGCCTGCCCTAATGTTCCTATGCAGTGTCACCCCAATGACTGCAGTATGGATGGTGGAAGGCTACTGACTTTCAGTTGAGGAGACAGCAGATGACCTTGCAGGACAACCTCAAGCAGCTTTTGGCCTAGAAGGCCCAATTGCAGAGTGCACCATTTCAGCTTGGGTAGCAGCAGGCTGACAGGCAATGGAAAAGCCACCTGCAGAGTGGCACAGGTGAGAGGTTGAATCTTGGCATCCTGAAAGAGGACAGCAGACTTGTGCTCCGGGGAGCCACTGCCGTTACCCTGTGGTGGCACCTCAGCAATCCTAGGAAATCCGTTGCCAGGTTACATTTCTTGGGTATCTGAAAGGAAAAGGGCCCAAGGCTAAGGTTGTGGTGTGGCAGGGGTGGGGTGGGGAGATGTAAGGGGTATATACTTACACCATCATGGTTTGTAAATCAGATCAGAGTGTGGAATGAGAGGGCGGTGTGATGTAAGTAGGTGGATTAGGACACTGTCATCTTTGATGGTTTCAGTGCATTCATTAGGCATGGCCCCAGCAATGGGTGTCCTAATAATGGCCAAACCAATCTCCTCCATGGTGGTTAGGATGTATACCACCTCCTCTGGTTAACTCCTGCTGTCTTCAGTTTCCCATGCAAGAGAGAGAGAGAAGTATGTCAGTGAGTGTCAGGCAATCTATTTGGGTATTGAGCTGTCTTGATTGATTAGGTAGAAGTATGTGCAAGCTGTGAACTGTGGATGTGAGGCTTGTTGCAGTGGTAAGTGAGTGAGGATGGGGAGGGTGAGATGTCACATATGAATGTCAGATATATGTCCTAATTGATAGAAATTGTTGGTGAGGCAGCTATGGTGAATTGAGCAGTGTCTGAGGCTAGTGGTGCAACTGGTAGGATATGGCATTTGAAAATAGCATTCACAGACCTTGACCACTCATGTGAGGTCATTGAACTTCTTGTGGCACTGAATGCTACTTCTCAGGGTTTGACCTCCACAGATATATGCTTCCACTGTCTTTTGACCATGTGTCTCTGATTCCCTGGGGATACAGGACATTTCTCCTCCATTGCATCTCCTCTACCCAAGCGCCCAGTGCAACATTCAGCAATCAATGGAAGCACCCGCCCCCATTCCACTCTCTCTCATGCTGTGCCATTCTTTAGTCTTTACCTAGGTCAGAATCAGTTGTAGAGTGATTCCAGCACCACCTCCAGCCATCGGGCACCTCACCTTTAACTTGCGCAAGCTCGATTTAACTGGTATTCCTAGCCTTCGCAATTTTAACCCCTCTGAAGAGGCATGCAGCCACTCAACTGTGAGCACTGGCTGCATGCAGCAACCAGGTTAATCAGTAGACAGCAAGAATGTTGCGTGCAGCACACTGGACATGCACGGGTGAATCGAACATCATGATTCCTGCACCTGTTTTCAGGGGTTATCAAATTTAACCCCCCTTGACCTTACAGGCACGATCTGTGCAGAGGTGACAGTGTCAAAACTGTCAGTACCATACTGCCTTGAGAAGAAAGTGTAATTAATATTTATATCTGCTGCGTGTGAAGAAATCACCTTCTCTATACTCATTTTGCTTTTCATAATTTTTTGATACCAATTTTCTATCCTCACCTCCTGAAGGAGTTGACTCTTTACTGACGTTATGTCCAAGACTTGACCACACTCGCACTCTCCTATACTTCACCCAAGTGGTTGTTCTTCATGTGTGAACCTAGTCAGAGTGAGTAAAATAAAGAAGGATTGCAATGGAAGATTGATGAGTAATTTGGCCCTCGTGAGAGATCTGGGGTTCAGCGCGAGGTGAGGGAATCGCAGTCCTCACCTAAAGTTCATACACGGCATCTCCAGAAGGAGTTCATGGATATTGTTCGGGGTGGGAACCTCGACTAATTTTATTTTCCTTAACGCAGGAATGCTGTAGCCACTTGCAGCACACTTACCATCACCCCAACTGAGATCAGTAATGTCATCATTGATCTTTGTCCACTTAAGGCTACTATACCCATATACCGGCAAGGGGAATCTAGGAGAATAAAGGAATAGATGGTCAGAATTTTACACTCCACTCCCACTATCCGCCCCCCCCTCCCCCCCAACCAGTGTGATTTAGGTGGTGGGGGAGAGCAAAATTACAGGGATGGGATTCCCTCTGGCTTCCCGCCAGCCCCGACATCGCAGCAATTTTACACTGGGGCGGGCAAGACCTCAGATGGGAAGCCCGCCCTTGCCCCAGTTGAGGCCCTTAAGTGGCCAATTATGACCACTTCAGGGCCGTTTCCCACCCAGCCTTAATTTTTAGGCTGGTGGGCGCATTGAAGTTCCACTGGGGAAATCCAAAAATAAAGCAAGCTAGCTTTTGGGTGGGAAAGCGTTGGAGGGGACATCCATCAGAAGCCCCCTTCTGACTGGAGGTGCCCTGTCCTTAAGGCCTAGTGACCTCCAGACCTCCCTCCACCACTCTGGCCTATCCCCCTAGAACCTGATCAACTCCCAGTCCCTCCCTCTCTGCCCTGGGACCCCTGACATTTACCTGGGTCTTCAGTTCCCAGGACTTAGGGCAGAATTTTGCCCTCGGTTGGCGGGTGGGCCCCACCGGCTCGGTGCGAGCAGGCAGCCGAATTCCGCCGCCGAAACGGGGCCCGCTGCCATTTTGAGTGTCGGGCCAATTAAGCCCCGCCCAGCGGCCTGCCCAGCAGGAAGCACTATGCGCTCCCTGTACGGGGGGTGGAGGGATTCCTCATCTGTCAAAGTGCGTTCTTTTGTGCATGCGTGCGAAAGAGCGCACTGCTCCCTGAGACTAAGTGCTGTCTCAGGGAGATCACTGACAGTGTCAAAAACATTGAAAATAGAAAAATAGAAAAATTATTAACATGTCCCCCTCATGTGACAATGTCACACGAGATGGAAAATGTTAATAAAAAGGACATAAACTTTACTAAAGCTTTTAAAAACGGACATGAAACCTCACTCACTTTATTTCTTCCCTCCTTGCAAATGAACCAAACACTGACTGGGATAGCAGTGCAGTAATGAAATGGACTTGACTAACAATTGTTCATTTCTGAAGGCCAGCCTTTCCCTCAATAATAGTAATTCAACAAACTATCATTATCAGAATTCACCTAAGCATAGAGGAAACCAATAAGCCTTAAGTAATCAGTGATTAGTTGGAACATGTGTACTACTTCTGTAATTAGATCATGGCAAGTAAATTCAATTCCTCCAACGCACATCTGTGTTTGAAACCAAGTGAAGAGCCATTAAGTCCAGGGGAAAATATTTAAAAGCTCTGTTTGCCAACAGCTTCTGAAAGCTGTAGATATTCACCTTTTACGTTCATATTTAAATTTATATTCTCAACAGCTAATATTTTATGACAGCTTCACAGATTTAACAGGATAGTATGAAAAATACGATTGGAAATTACACGTAATAAATGAAACAAGGACACCTTTTCCACTGGTCAACCATAAATCTGTAATGCAGTAATTGGGTCCATTTGGCTGTCGAAATAAGTGATTAATCTCCTCTGCTGAAGTGAGAGAAGAGTTTTTTTTTCATTCATACATTCTTGGTTAATTGCAGGATGGAGATGACGTGGTTTGAATACTGAGACAGGACATTGCTGATTGGGTTGAACAGAAATGATTCTTGGATTATAAATTAAATGTAATTAAAAACACTTGGAATTCAAAGCAAGTTTAAAATAGATTCATAAATACAGTATATGATAGGTAAAATGTACAATTGACTAAATTCTGTCTTATTATATAAAGTGCAGTTCTGTGCTCAGAATCTGTGAAAATTGATTTCTGTTATCAAATTGGTATTCACAAACTACTTGAAATTTGTTTCCATCTAATTTCAGATGATGTCAGAATTACACTTGGATGCTGCAGCAGAAACTATGAGCTTAGATATATTTTTTAAATTCCTTCTCCCAATTTTCCCTACACTTTCCCAAACGGAGGAATTGAGGCCTGAGAAATTAACTAAAAGGGTATGAGAGTTATTGCAGGGTGTGGTTTTTCATAGACCCTGAAACAGGATGAGCCTCAATGATCATAACCAGTTCTCTAAATTCCAAAACAGAAACAGAAACAGAAATACCTGGAAAAACTCAGCAGGTCTGGCAGCATCGGTGGAGAAGAGCACAGTTGACGTTTCGAGTCCTCATGACCCTTCAACAGAACTAAGTAAAATTAGGAAAGGGGTGAAATATAAGTTGGTTTAAGGGGTGGGGGTGGTTTGTTGGGACAAGCAGCCAGTGATAGGTGGAGATAACCAAAGCTGTCACAGACAAAAGAACTAAGAGGTGTTGAAGGTGGTGATATTATCTAAAGGAATGTGCTAATTAAGAGTAGCAGTCAAGACAGATAAGGTACAGATAGCTCTAGTGGGGGTGGGGGAATACTAAAAGGTAGAAATAAACAATGGTGGAAATACATTTAAAAATAATGGAAATAGGTGGGAAAAGAAAAAATCTATATAAATTATTGGAAAAAACAAAAAGGAGGGGGGAGAAATGGGAAGGGGGTGAGGATGGAGGAGACAGTTCATGATCTAAAATTGTTGAACTCAATATTCAGTCCGGAAGGCTGTAAAGTGCCTAGTTGGAAGATGAGGTGCTGTTCCTCCAGTTTGCGTTGAGCTTCACTGGAACAATGCAGCAAGCCAAGGACAGACATGTGGGCAAGAGAGTAGGGTGGAGTGTTGAAATGGCAAGCGACAGGGAGGTCTGGGTCATGCTTGCGGACAGACCGAAGGTGTTCTGCAAAGCGGTCACCCAGTCTGCGTTTGGTCTCTCCAATGTAGAGGAAACCGCATTGGGAGCAACGAATGCATAGAGTAGGCTAAGTTGAGTGAAGTGCAAGTGAAATGCTGCTTCACTTGAAAGGAGTGTTTGGGCCCTTGGATGGTGAGGAGAGAGGAAGTGAAGGGGCAGGTGTTGCATCTTCTGTGTTTGCATGGGGAGGTGGTTGAGGAGTAGGGGGTGATGGAGGAGTGGACCAGGGTGTCATGGAGGGAATGATCCCTACGGAATGCCACCAGGGGGGGTGAAGGGAAGATGTGTTTGGCGGTGGCATCATGCTGGAGTTGGCAGAAATGGCAGAGGATGATTCTTTGAATGCGGAGGCTGGTGGGGTGATAAGTGAGGACAAGGGGGACCCTATCATGTTTCTGGGAGGGAGGAGAAGGTGTGAGGGCGGATGCGCAGGAGATGGGCCGGACATGGTTGAGGGCCATGTCAACTACCGTGGGTGGAAAACCTCGGTTAAGGAAGAAGGAGGACATGTCAGAGGAACTGTTTTTGAAAGTAGCATCATCAGAACAGATGCGATGGAGGCAAAGGAACTGAGAGAATGGGATGGAGTCCTTACAGGAAGCGGGGTGTGAGGAGCTGTAGTCGAGGTAGCTGTGGGCGTCGGTAGGCTTGTAATGGATATTGGTGGACAGTCTATCACCAGAAATTGAGACAGAGAGGTCAAGGAAGGGAAGGGAAGTGTCAGAGATGGACCATGTGAAAGTGATGGAGATTGGAAGCAAAATTAATAAATTTTTCCAGGTCCCGATGAGAGCACGAAGCAGCACCGAAGTAATCAGCGATGTACCGGAGAAAGGGTTGTGGGAGGGGGCCGGAGTAGGACTAGAAAAAGTAATGCTGCACATACCCCATAAAGAAACAGGCATAGCTGGGACCCATGCGGGTACCCATAGCCACACCTTTTATTTGGAGGAAGTGAGAGGAGTTAAAGGAGAAATTGTTCAGTGTGAGAACAAGTTGGGCCAGACGGAGTAGAGTAGTGGTGGATGGGGATTGTTCGGGCCTTTGTTTGAGGAAGAAGCAGAGAGCCCTCAGACCATCCCTGTGGGGGATGGAGGTGTAGAGGGATTGAACGTCCATGGTGAAGAGGAGGCGGTTGGGGCCAGGGAACTGGAAATTGTTGATGTGATGTAAGGTGTCAGAGGAATCACGGATGTAGGTGGGAAGGGACTGGACAAGGGGAGAGAGAAGGGAGTCAAGATAGCGAGAAATGAGTTCCGTGGGGCAGGAACAGGCCGACACGATCGGTCTGCCGAGACAGTCCTGTTTGTGGATTTTGGGTAGGAGGTAGAAGCGGGCCGTCCGAGGTTGGGCGACTATCAGGTTGGAAGCTGTGGAAGGAAGATCTCCAGAGGAGGTGAGGTCAGTGACAGTCCTGGGAACAATGGCTTGATGTTCAGTGGTGGGGTCATGGTCCAGGGAGAGGTAGGAGGAAGGAAGTATCTGCGAGTTGACGCTCAGCCTCTGCGAGGTAGAGGTCAGTGCGCTAGACAACAACAGCACCATCCTTGTCAGCGGGTTTGATGACAATGTTAGGGTTGGACCTGAGAGAACGGAGTGCAGTAAGTTCAGAGAGAGACAGGTTAGAATGGGTGAGAGGAGCAGAGAAATTGAGACGACTAATGTCACGCCGACAGTTCTCAATGAAAAGATCAAGAGAAGGTAAGAATCCAGAGGGAGGGGTCCAGGTGGAGGGAGAATATTGGAGGCGGGTAAAAGGATCCATTGAACGGGAAGAGGACTCCTGCCCAAAGAAGTGAGCACGGAGACGAAGGCGGCGGAAGAAGAGTTCAGCATTGTGCCGAGCCCAAAATTCATTGAGATGAGGGCGTAAGGGTATGAAACTAAGTCCTTTGCTGAGCACTGAACGTTCAGCGTCGGAGAGGGGAAGGTCAGGGGGTATAGTGAATACGCGGCTGGGGCTGGGATTGGAAGATGGGGTGGGGACAGAGGGACAGGCAGGGGTGGAGGGTCCCGGATGGGTGTTGGTGTCGATGAGTTGTTGGAGCTTGCGTTCCTTAGCACTTGATAGAAAGAGAAAAAGTTTCTTGTTGAGGCGTCTGATGAGACGAAGAATAAAATGAAACTGGGGGCACGCGCAGCTTTGAAAAAGGGTGCGGCGGTGCTGCTGGAGGGAGAGGTCTAGTGTGTTCATATGGCGGCGCATGGCACTGAGTGTGGATCTCAGAATGCGACGGGAACAGCAATCCGAGGAACGTTGTATGTCCCAGAGATACCTGTAATCATGGGTGGGTTCGAAACATGAGGGATGGAATTTCAGTTGAAATCCACGTGGGGTAAGCCGGAGACAGAGACAGTCACTGAGAAAGGAACATTCCAATGTACCCTTGCTCCTGAAGAAGTCTAGACAGAGATTGGCTCAGTTGGTAACACTTTGAGGCAGGAAGGTTGTGAAGTTCAATTCCCACCTCAGAGACCTGAGCACCAAATTCTAAGCTCACACTCCAGCTCTATACTGAGGGAGTGCTGTTTTTCAGATGTGACATTATGGGCCTGTCTGCTATTTATAATGGATGGAAAATATTCCTTGCAATATTTTGAAGAAAAGCAGGAGAGTTATCCCTGGTGTTCTGGCCAATATTTATCCCTAAATCAACATCACTAGAACAGATTATCTGGTCATTATGTCATTGCAGTTTGTGGGAGCTTGCTATGCACAATTGGCCATCATGTTTCCTAAATTATAACAGTGACTACACTTCAAACGTACTTCATCAGCTATGAAGCACTTTGGAATGTTCTGGGGTTATGAAAGACATTAGTCTTTCTTTTCTTTTGGATTTATAGTAGCAGCAGTCCTCCAGCCTCTCAACCAAGTATTCGCTCCTTTATTTGTAAGCTAGGCAGTGAGGGTTGGTGAATGTGATTTGATTGTGGCAACCACCTCAACTGTATTTGATCTGGTCTCAGTTGGCATCTCCTTTATCTGCCAACAGGAGACACTAAAACATATGTGGCACCGAAATCAGGAGGCCAACTGTATCACTGTCCTGACTGAAATGAATAAGTTCAAGATAGACCATGAATAGAACCTGAGAACTCCTTGCTCTGTGTGCCACAATACAACAAAAACGGTGCACTTACACATTCTTGCATTTCAAGGGGATTGGAGTACAAGGATAAAGAAGTCTTGCTACAAATCGTCCAGGGTTTTGGTGAGACAATCAAATCACTACTCTGGAGTAGTGTGTGCAGTTTTGGTCTCCACATTTAAGAAAGGGTATACTTGCATTGGATGCGGTCCAGTGAAGGTTCACTAAATTGGTCCCTGGGATGAGGGGGATGTCCTATGATGAGAGGCTGAGTAAACTGGGCATAAATATTCCCTGGAGTTTAGAAGAATGAGCGGCGATCTCATTGAAATCTACAAAATTCTGAAGGGGCTTGATAGGGTGGACACTAAGGGATTTTTTCCATTTGTCAGTGAATCTAAAACATGGGGGCACAGTCTCAGGATAAGGGGACAATCATTTAGGGCTGAGATGAGGAATTTCTTCACTCAAAGAGTTGACTCTTTGGAATTCTCTACCTCAGAGGGTTGTGGGTGCTCCATCATTGAATACATTGTATATTAATGTGGGCATTAAGCAAGGAAAACAATGGACAGAGAAGGGTTCTTTACAAAGTTTTTATAGCACAAAAAACAGGCCATAGGGCCCAACAGAACAATGCCGGTGTTTATGCTCCATGCAAGTGTCCTCCCACCAATCTTCATCTAACCAATTCTTCATCTAACCTCATTGACAACTCCTGTAAAGAAGACAATGTTGAGTTAGAATTAAATGGCAAAACCTTCCTCAGTTATCCCTAATTTAGTGTTTGCATTGTTACGGTCCGTGATGGGAGGAGTGCACAGTTAATTCTAGCTCCACTTCTCCACAGGTCGTAACAATAGTTTAAATGTTTTATTCACCCACAAAACTGGTCAATCATTTACCTATGATAATGTTATTCCCAGCATAAAAATACTCCAACCTGGCGTCTTTCAGTAAACACAAAAAATATTGATAATTATAAAATAACTACTTTTTAAAAACAAGTTAACAAACTAGTTAACATACAAGTTGTAATTTAGAAGTGTAACAAATTCCCCCTTTTAAAAAAAACCAGATATTCAAACCCCCATACACCCACACACAAACATAATGCAGGACAAAACAAACACAGTCACCTGCAGAGGCTGGAGTATGGGAAAGTTTCTTTTAAAAGGATAAAATTTGAAGAGATCTTGACGCTTTTGATCTAACAAAATTCTGGTCACAATAGGCCTCAAAGTTCCTTCAGACAGATTTTTTGGTGAAACTGAAATTGATGACTCCTATTTATCAAAACTTTGTGAACTCTCAAAAAAATGGATGAGTTATCCTGATGAGACGTTTCTGAGGAAAGTTTAACACAAAGGTGGAGCAGAGAGAGGGAAAGAGAGCCTTTTCCTCACAGCTTGCTTCAAAGGCATCCAGCCTCACTCTGCCTGAGAGTTTTAAAGACTAAAATTTTAAAGAATACTTCTCTTAGGCCAGGTGTTTTTAACCAATCTGCAAGAGTCTTTAGCCTGGCAACAGCAGTTCTTTGTTAACTTAGATATACAAAGTACCTCTTCCCCCTCCAAGTTTTCCCTGCTGGACATCTATCCTGACCTGTTTCCTGGAGAATGGTGTAGTCACAGCTCCGAGTTAATCTTGCGAACTTTTAAAAATAACTCAGGGGGAAGAATGTCCAAAATTCAATATCCTTCATTTTTCCAAAAATGGGTTCCTCACAGCATCATCTGGGACTCTTTCCCATTGATTCCTGTTGAAATTTTAATTTATTGAACTCAGCTACCATTTTGGAGCCTCTTATTGTAACCATGAACTCTACTAACATTCAGGGCAGTACCTTTAGAAAGTTATTAAGAGAATAAAATTATTAAAAAGAAGAATCATCCTACCTCTAGCTGTAGAAGCATTCTCCAATTACTTAGGGACAGTAGGATCAAGCCAATGTCATGCAGTTTTGCTTTTCTTTATTCACTCTACCAAATTCATTATCTGACAGGAGGGAAAAAAGGAAACTACAGAAATATCAAAAAAAAAACTAGCTCACATAAAAAGAGTAGTCTGTTCTGACCTCACTTTTCTTGTCTTTCATACCCAAAAGAGAAGGATGGTATTTTTGGATAGATATCCCAGATGACTACAGTAGTGTATCGCACTCAACTGTGTAGTGTGCCAATCTAAAAAGTCTCTAATATATAATCTGCTGTAATTCATTAAGTTATTTAGGAACAAAGTTTCTTTAATATTAATGCAGCAGGGGCCCTACATATTTCAGACTGTCTTAGTATCTGAGTAATAACAGCTCATGTAATAATATTCAAGCTTAACAATTCTAATCTTGAACTTCTGCAGCTTGACAGCAGCCTCTTGCATAAGGAATTTGTTAACTATGTATAGAGCATAAACGTCTCACCTTAGTATTTAAGGTCACATTGACCTGTCTTCTGGGTATTTCCATCTCTCCAAATAATTGTGTTGAGTTTTAATCCACAGTTTATGATAGAGTAGTGGTAATGTTACTGGGCTAGTAATGAGGAGACCTGGGCTAATGCTTTGGATACGTGAGTTCAAATTCAATTAATTCATTTTTAAAATCTGGAATAAAATGCTAGTTTCAATAACTATAAATTGGATTGTTGTTAAAAAAAAACCCATCTGACTCACTAATGTCCTTTAGGGGAGGAAATCTGCCATCCTTAGCCCACCTGACTCACACATGACTCCAGACCCACAGCAATGTAGCTGATTCTTAACTGCCATCTGAAATAGCCGAGCTGGCTACTCAGTTGTATCAAACTGCTACAGAATAGCACTGTTAGTGTACCTTTACCACATGGACAGCAATGGTTCAATAAGGCAGCTCACCACCACCTTCTCAAGGGAACTTAAGCATGGGCGATAAATGCTGGCCCAGCCAGCAATGCTCACATCCCAAGAAAGATTATAAAAAATTCCAGGGTAAAACTGGCACAGTATCTGACTTGAATTGTTTGTTCTTGGTCAAATAATATGGCTTTATTAACTTCAACTGGACGCTGATAAAATCTGTCGTTTTCCTTTCTGATTCAGGGTTCAAATTGATTAGCATTTACATTTTCAACATACCAAACTATCAACTCTAATCTGAGTAGTTGCTGGGAAGATTTGACTCCTCGTAGAAATGCAATTCTTTCCATGTATTATTTTGCCTGTCCATTGTGCTAACTCAAAGGGTGATGTTATGAGTTGTGGCATGGAACAGAAGAATGTAAGATTTTCCTAATCTCACCCGCACTATTGTGGGGAAATAGAAGCCAAGAATATTTCCCCACAGAGGCATCTGGTTTCTCACAGCTGATTTACGAATCAGCAACACCGAGGCCTAAGTTGTCTGACTGCTGCCTTAGGACTGTTGCTTTGACATGGAAACATCTCACAAAGAATGCAGTGAACTGATTGAAATCATCGTCCAAATAAAAGGGAAAAATATAAAACAATTCTTGGGTTGTGCTGAGGATGTCTCCGTGAATGTGAGAACAGAGGAATAGCTATATAGAACTCTTGGCTATTTCAGAGAGCTATGTGCCAAGCTCTGATTCAGTGCACTCACTCAATTTCCAAGCAGATAGATATATGTTCTCCACCTGGAACTTCTGAGAGAATTTGCCTTTTGAGTCAAAAAAAATTCTCCTTAAACTTTAGGAAGCCTACATGATCTACTCTAAATGTTGTTAAATTTTGAATACAGTATTCTGACTGTTCTCTCCTTTCTGTCCCTTGCACACACTCCCCCAGCCCCCCACCACTCCCCCACCACTCCCCCACCCACACGCCCCCCACTCTCCCATACGCACAAGCCCACTCAACCCTAGCACACACCCACTCACCCCCTCCACACCTCCACTCCCCCCACCACACACCCAATACCCCCCCACCACAACCCAAAGCACCCACACACACCCCCCACTACCCCCCACACACACGCCCACTCACCCACCACACACCCACTCCCCCACACACATATGCCCACTCCCCCACCACAACTCCACTCCCCTCACCACTCTCCCACACACACACCCACTTCCCCCACCACACACCCACACCCCATACCACACACCCAATCACCCTACCACACACCCAATCACCCTACCACACAGCCACATCTCCTACCAAACTCTCACTCCCCACACCAAACCTCCACCCCCCCGCCAAACACCCACTGCCCCCCACCACAACCCCACACTCCCACACACACAGCCTCACTCCCCCTGACACACATGCCCACACCCGCACCACATACCCACACCCCCCACCACACACACCCACTCCCCCACACAAATATCCCCACTCCCCCACCACAACACCACTCTCCCCACCACACACCCACTCCCCCACCAGAACTCCACTCCCTCCCACCAGTCTCCCACACACACACTGCCACTCCCCCCCACCACACCCCCCGCTCCCCCCAGCACACTGCCACTCTCTCCCACCACACCCCCACTCCCCCCAAAACACTGCCACTCTCCCCCACTACACCACCACTCTCGCACACACAGAAGGATGTCACAAGGAGCTTCACAGGAATGTTATCCAATGAATGGATGTCAAACCAAAGAAGAAGATGTTGGGAGCAGTGACAAAAAACTTGATCAAAGAGGTGGATTTTAAGGAGAATGGGTGAAGGAGTTGCAAAGCCATGGGGCCTATAAGACGCTGAAGGCACGAACAGCAATGATGGAGCAAAACAAGGAGAAAATGATCAAGAAGCCACATTGAGAGGAACGGAGAGTTTGTGAGGGGTGTTTTAGGACTGAAGGAAGTTACAGAGATAGCAAGCCAGGGGCAATGTAGAGTTATAAACACAAGGATAAGAATTTTAAATTTCAGGTCTTGGGGGAGTGGAAGCCAAATGGGGACAGAATAATCAGTAAGTGGGAAAAGATGTGGGCACAGAGATTTAGATGTGATTAAGATTATGGAGAATGGGAGGTTGAATATAAGAGAATTTTGGATTAGTTGGAGGTCACCAAGGCACGGAGGAGAGTTTTAGCTGGAGGTGAGCAGGGGTAAGGAGAAAGTTGTTAATTTATTGGAGGAAAGCAGGTGTTCTTTTTGATGAAGGGGATTTATGGTTGAAAGTTCAGCTTGATGTTAAACAGGACAAGGTAAAATCAGTCCACTTCAACCTGAGAAGGTGGCTGGGGAAAGTGATGGAATCAGTGGTAAGAGAACAGAGTTTGAGGTGGTGCTAAGATGGGGGGGCGCTTTTCCTTATTGACATGGTGGGAATGAGGGTCGGGCGGGTGGGGAGATCCAGCAGTCTGCAGAAAACCCAGAAGCCTATGTTTTCCCACATGTTGTTGGGTTTTAACTCTACAATGGACAACTTTTGGGTTCACCACTCAGAAGTCAGCCTGATTTATAGGCTTGGTGTCCAGTTAGGCAGGGGAGCACTGCTGCAGGATAGCCTGGGGGCCACACACCTGCTCCTGCAGGTCCACATGGACGATGTACCACTGACAGTACCAAGATGGCACTGGCCTTCTCAATGAGGCTGTTCCTGCCCCATGGCAGCCTCCTGGTGTCACCAGACAAGAAAAACTGGGCCGGCCTCAGTTAAAGCAGGTGAAATCCGAGGCTTCTAGTCTCCTTATCGTAAATAAAATATCAACCTGCCTCCTGGGAGCAGGTTTGACTGCTTGTGCCTTATTCCTCCCTAGTAAAATTCAGAAGTTCACAGGTTGGATCCGGGTTCCTGACGTGTTTGGAATTTTCACTCATTTAACTCCCGACCTGCACGCAATTCCACCAATTTTAAAATCCCACCCAAGGCCTAGGAATTCACGGGCACTTGTAAAATGCCTGTTGTAAAGGTATAAAATGGACACCTTGGCCTCTAATGTGGCAGGAAGCATGCATGCACACATTCCATATGGGAAGCACAATGTCACAATATTGGTAAATATCCAGTATAGTTATCCAGGACCAATGCTCAAACAGGTATTAGGTGGTTTGCATATGTGTGTGCTGCCATTAATAGGTAAAAGCTCCAGGAAATAATGGAGAAAATGAGCTATGTCACAAGTTGCATTATGCCACAGTTAATGGCTAACCCATTACTCTCAGCCTGGGAGGCTAATGAGGGGACATTAAATAGAACAGAAAATGCTGGAAAATCTCAGCAGGTCTGGCATCATCTGGGGAGAGGGCAACAGAGTTAACGTTTCGAGTCCATACGACTCTTCTTCAGAGCAAGAAATCAAGTGATATGGGGAGTGGGCAAGAAAGTGGAGTTGAGGCAGATCAGCAACAATTGCATTTGTTCTGAGATTGGGACTTTCTACCTTGGACTCAGGGCTTGGTTCTTGGTTCTCTGGTATCTGCTTAACACTTGTTTAATTAGTACTACATCTAAACAGATTACAGAGTAGGCACGTAGCCCCCAGGCATGATTCCAACCTCTTTATCGAGAGTCTAACACATAACTGATTAGTGTCAGTGGTACATCATCCTCTACATTATACATTAGCATATCCCATCTGTTAACCACTTGTACCACTTGTACCCCACAAGTATACTATCTTACTTTTTAACAACAACATGAACTATGGGCAGGATTTTTCAGTCGGCGGGCAGGGGCAGGCCCGACATGCCGACGAGTAAAATGGAACGCGATGACATCGGGCATGCGGCCGGACGTCATTGCGTTGAGTTGCGATGTTCTGTTCGACGGGCGCGCGCCAGAGTCGGCTGCGCATCCGCCGATATGTAAATGGCCTATTAAGGCCATTAAGGAACTGATTAAGATAATTGTTAGCGCTGCCCGTCCAACCTTAAGGTTGGTGGGCAGGCAAAAAGGCCAAGCGGTCTTCACATTTTTTAGGAAACCTCATCCAAGGGTGGGATGAGGTTTCCTAAAGCTTTTGTTAAATAAATTTTTAAAAATTCATAAATATAAAAACATGTCTCATCTCATGTGACACAGTCACATGAGGGGACATGGTTAAATAAATTTTTCAGCCTTTTATTTAACAATTTCAAAAGCCCTTCAGTCTCCTTGAGGCAGCTCCGTGTGTCAGGGCGATCGAAGCGCTCTTTTGTGTGCATGCCCTGACTTTCGCGCCCTGGCTATCCTCCTCCCCCCACCCGCACAGGTAGCACTGACCACTACCGCTCACATCTTACGCTGGGCAGGCCTTAATTGGCCCACCCGTGTAAAATGGCGGTGCAGAGCCGATCAGCCCATTCCCGCCAAGCCTGCCTGCCGCCTGTAACTATTTGCATTACATTTCTGTAAGTCCTTTTTTCATAACGACAGATTCTAGCCAACTCCAAATCCTTCTCTTCCCCCTCCCCAAGTCACAGTCCTGGGGGCTTCAATCTCCCTCAGAATTCTCAGTCCTTAGGGAAGACGTCTTGGAGACATGAGAACCTTCCTCGGCATCTGGTAGGACGTTCTATCTGCAGAGTAGGACAACACTGCATCATCATTGTTGTCAGAATTGCTGGGAGGCAGAGTGTTGGTCACAGAATGACTGAACTGCAAGGGCAACTAAGATTTTTCAACGAAAGACTGATCCAAAAGAGAAGACTGAAGAGAACCGACCTTTGGACCCTCTGGGACTAGAAGAGAAAGACTCAGGACATTCTGAGGAACTTGTTGCCCCCTTGACAGACTCTGAGAAGAAGCTTCAGAAGAGGAATGATCTTCAGAAGAGGAATGATCTTCAGTTCTGGGAAGATATGTTACAGCTGTATCAGCAACAGCTGCATCAAAGACTGAAAAGGCAGTGAAGACCTGAGATTCAATGAAATTAGTTGGCAAAGGAAAAAGCAACCACCTTCCTGTACGACCATCAGGAAAAGAAGAAGAGATGGTGGAGGATTTTCCCCTCGTTGGGCGGGCATGCTGGGCAGGCCAGGGAGCAGCTGTGCAATGGTCCGTCGCCCACAACCATCCCCTGCCATGATTTCACACTGGCTGGTCAATTAACGGCCAGCCAGAGAGGATCGCGACACAAAAACAAGAATCGCTGGAAAAACTCAGCAGGTTTGACAGCATCTGTGGAGAGAAAGACAAAGTTAACGTTTTGGGTCCGTATGACTCTTCTTCAGAGCTGATCTTCAGAGAGAATCACACGCTGAAACGCTCAGCACTGCCTGGCTGGTGGGCGGGAGGAGGGTGAGCGTGGATTCAGCGCATGCGCTCGGGTACACTTTCAAAAAGCTGCCTGAAGGCACAGAGCTGCCTCAGGGAGCTGAAGATTTTTCACTTGATAAATAAAGTTTTTTAAAAAAGGAAACATGTCCCCTCATGTGACTCATGAGCAGGAACATGTTGAAAATCATTTCTAAAGCTTTTATTTTATTTTTAATTAACATCGGAAGCCTCATCCCGCTCGTGGACGAGGTTTCCTCCAAAGCTCAAAGGCTGCTTGGCCTATTCGCCCACCCGCCAACCGTAAGGTTGGACGGGCAGGGAAATATTCTATTCCATTAATTTATTAATGGGCTTAACAGCCCTCTTAACTGTCGGCGGGCGTGTAGCCGACTCCTGCACATGCCCGCTGACCGAAATATCACGCGAGTGTGCGACGACGTCAGGACGCTCGCCCGACATCATCGTGCACTATTTCACGCTCGTGCATGAAATAGTGCACACGCCCGCATTCCGAGCTGGAAATCCAGCCCATGATTTCCCAATGGTATTTTGTGAGGATTGCCTGTTTTCTGTAGGCAGTGGTAAGAGAGCCACACTTCTCTCTGTACGAGGTTGCTCCACTATAGGCAATGGGGAGAATTGCTGAGAATATGGAGACCAGACAGCCTCATCTTCTGTAATGAGAGGAATTTCCTGTAGGAAATTAACTTTGGGTCAAGATTGCTGTAGAGGATTATGCAGCTTCAGAAATGCTAAAGATTGTGCCGCAGCTTCTGGGCTGACCTCCAGCTCTGGAGAGCAGGAGACTTTCAGCTGGGACTGAAGTACAGCCAACTGACTTTCACCGCTGGAAGCTACCAGTTCTTGAGCAGTGTGATCCCCTATGGACTCTAATCTGGATTCAGGCAAGGCATGCTCTGTGAAAGATTCCTCTTGGGCAACAGGAGGTAAAATAAGTTATTACTTATCTATTGATCAGTAGATTCACTGGAGCTAAGACCTGACTGCTGCTCAGCCACTAAAAGCACAGCTTATTCTTCTAAACAGATTACAGAGACGTCATAAGGTGCATCCATCAACAGGAAAGACAAATCATTCTCCAGGGCCTCAATCTCCAAGAGGTCACTCAGTGCTGCGAGGGATTCTTCCTCATTACTCTCTAAGAAGAGCCAATTTAGGTCCTGCACGTCCTTATGGGGATGGTCATCGTCTGCTATAGTACCTCCTGTATCCTGCACCTCTGGCTTTACCTGTATATTGGGCTGTAATAGGCAGTTGCTGCATCTACCATTTGAACTGGGCAAAAGCAGGAAATGCATGGCAGAGGTCACAGCTCACTCACCATTATTTGAACTATATACACTCACCTAAATGATTGTATGCCTTTGGAACAGACCTCTGGAAAAAAGAGGCATATTCCACACAAACTACCAGCTCTGCAGTTCAACCTTCAGAAAACCAACACGATGGAGGCCTGAAAACCTAGGCCTTTTTTTAAAATTTGTTTATGGGATGCGGGTGCTGCTGGCAAGGCAAGCATTTATTGTCCATCCCTAATTTCCCTGGAGAAGGTGGTGGTAATACATCTTCTTGAACCAGCACAGTCCACAAGTACTCCCATTGTGCTGTTAAGTACAGTTCCATGATTGTGACACAGCAATGATGAAGGAACAGTGATATGGTTCCAAGTCAGGGTGGTGAGTGGCTTGAAGGGGAGCTTTCAGGTCCTGGTGTGCCCATGCATCTGCTGCCTTTGTTCTTCCAAGATGGTAGAGGTTAGGGATTTGGAAGGACCTGACGGAGAAGCCTCGGTGAGTTCCTGCATTGCATCTTATAGACGGTACACTGCTGCCACTGTACAGGGAGTGATGTTTAAGGTGTGTAAGGAGTTTGCTGTCAATTGACTAGATTTACAAAAGAATGATTTAATTAAATCATCATGGCCCAGAAATCAGACTATGGATATAAATGTTTCAATGCTTAAAGCATTCAGCTAAAATCCCTGTCTCTGTGGTTTTAATAATTTATTTAATCAGTCAAAATAGCATTGATAAGAATTTTAGATGAACATGCTATGCTTTCATAGAAGGAATCATTTTCATCTGCTCATGGATTTTGGTAATATTGCACTAATACTAGACCTAACCAGCAGAGGGCATCAGTACATCTCAGTATTATTGTGGCAGGTCCCAACTGCAGTAACTTGGTACTGCCACTAAATAATGTTGGTATCAGACACTGTAGTATTGTGTTAGTTTATGACATGTCCTATACCTGTTAAAAGGGTGGCTGAGTTGCTACTATTAATGATAAAGTTGATCTGCAGACACTTTTTGGGTGGAAACACTAAGTTTATTTACAACATACTCAGCAGCAACTACACGTAAGCTTTCAGCTCCAACTCTATCTCTACACTGACCTCTGAGGTAGCCCGCGCTACTCTCCTATTGGTTACTACAGATCTTGTGATCTTCCTAACAAGTATTATTCTTAAAGGTGCATTACACACTAAATAAAACCAAAATTATTACATTCCTCCCCCCATAACTCGGCTATACATATTATATTTACAAGTACAAATTTTTCAAGACCACTTCAGTCTTTCAGGTGGTTTCCTGGTACGTGTGGAACGTCGCAGCTCCACAACTTCAGATTCTTTGTCAGGAACCTCCTTTCCCGGAGTTGCCTGAACATCAGGTGCTGCGGTGGGCACTTGCAGTTCTGTATCCTCAACTCTTACAAGAACATCAGACATGTCAGTCCTGGGTTGGGTATCCTCAACAGGAAATGCAGACCCGGTCATGGTCACTGGTGGAACCATATCTTGGTGATTTGTCTCTCTCTTCCTTAAACGGTCCACATGTTTACGGATAATCCAGCCTTCTACCTCCATGTGGTAAAATAGAGGTCCAGTCACCACAGTCATTTCACCCGGTAACCACTTTGGTCCTTCCCTGAAGTTCTTCACGTATGCCGGCTCTCCCACGGTAAATTTCCTCTTGCGACTATGCCAGTCGTGTCTAGTTTTCTGCCATCCCTGACTCCTTTCCACCTTCCTCTCTAAAGTCGGCATTATTAAACTCAATCTCGCCCTGAGACAGCGTTTCAACAATAACTCCGCAGTGTGACACCTGTTGTTGTGTGAGGGGTGGTCCTGTAATGAAAAAGAAAGCGTGCTGGCTTGGTTGCCAAGGAATCGCCAGTTAGCTTTTTCATGCCTCCCTTGAACATTTGAACCATCCTTTCAGCAAGTCTATTTGAGGAAGGGTGATACGGTGCCATTTCTACATGAGTAATACCATTGAGGCTGATAAACTATTGAAACTCAGCACTCGTAAATGCCGTGCCATTATCAGAAACAACTACTTCTGGTAGTCTGTGAATACAAAACTCTGACGTAGTTTCTCAATTGTAGCGGCCGACGTTGGTGACTTCACCTCATATACGTCCAACCATTTTGAATGGGCATTGAGAATTGACAGAAACATTGTTCCCAGGAAAGGTTCAACGTAGTCAATGTGTAACTGCACCCAGAGTCTACCTGTCCATTCCCATGGGTGTAACTGAGGTGCCATTGGCAACTTCTGCAGTTGCTGACAATGCACACAGTGTTTTATTAAACTCTCTATTTCACCATCCATCCCAGGCCACTATAGATAGCTTCATGCTATGGTCTTCATTCGAGAAATTCCTGGATGGGCACTGTGTAGTTCAACTGAAAGTGGCTCCCTTCCCTTTGGAGGAACAATCACTCGTGCTCCCCACAATAGGATGCTGCTCTGACTGGTTATTTCATGTCTTCTGTTGGAGTATGGTTTCATTTTGTCAGATACAGGCTCCTGTGACCAACCATGTAGCACTTATTCTCGTACCTGAGATAGGACTGGGTCCCGATTTGTCCAGACTCTGATCTGTCGAGCACATACCAGCGAGGAATCTAAGAAATTTAATAGTAACACAAGTTCCTGTGGAACTGTTCATCATTTTCTTTTAAAGGCAAATGACTAAGAGTGTCAGTGTTTGTGATTTGATTGGTAGGCCTGTGTACAGAAGTGTATTTGCATGCTGCCCGAATTAAATCTCAATAGTATTTCTGTATCTTCTTTCTATGTGCCACCTTCTTTCTAGCGCAGACTTTAATCTCTGCATTCTTTTTGACTTCACCGTTGACCAAACTTCTCTCAGATGCCAGTTCAACTTGTCTGAGCTCCGTGGCTGAGTTTCCCAAAATTCCATTATCTGTCTGCTTCTTGGAAAATTCTGCGACTTTTGTTTCCAAAGCCTCTTTGGTTTTCTTCAACTTTTCCGTCTCTTTTTTTGTATTTGTTTGCTGCCTCCTGGAAAATTGAGCATTGTTGTGTCTTCTCTGCCAACTCATTCATCAGTTTGTTCAGAGAAGTGCTGAATTCTTTCTGTTTCTCTTCATACTTTCCAGAGGTAAAAACTTTGACCTGAGAGAATCTTGTCATGTGTGACAGTCTTTCAACAGGTTTCTTCTTCCCTTCGAAAGTTGCTCACCTCATCACCAACTCATCAACCAGGGTCTCTTCGAGTTCCTTCTGCTGTTCTTCCAGGTTTTGACTTAGGACAGCCTGCATTTCTTCAGGTCGTTGAGTCCTTACTCACTCCTCTTTCAAAACTGGAAAGCTCCCAGCTTCCTTCTGGAATCTCTGGCCTATTAAAGTTGATTTCCCTTAGCCAACTTTGCCCTAGAAGGCTTGGTCCTCTGCCTCTCAATACCAACATTGGTAGTATTGCCAATTGGCTTCCATAATGTACAATTACTCTGCTTATGCCTTTTGCTTGAATGTCTTCACTCATATACGTTTTAAGCTTGGCATCTGTTTCTTCTAAACTTAATTGATGTTCACCATTATTCAAATATCTGAAGGTATGTTCCCCAATTACTGTGGATTGCATGATGTTCAGCACCATTAATGACTCCTTAGATACTGAAGCAGTCCATGTCCAAATGCAGCAAGACCTGAACAATATCCAGGCTTGGGCTGACAAGTAGCAAGTAACATTTGCACCACACAAGTGTCAGGCAATGACCATCTCCAACCATCACCCCTTGATGTTCAATGGCATTACCATCACTGAATCCCCCACTATCAACTTCCTGGGGGGGTTACCATTGACCAGAAACTGAACTGGACTAGCCATATAAATACTGTGGCTGAGAGAGTAGGCCAGAGGCTAGGAATCGTGCAATGAGTAACTCACCTCCTGACTCCTCAAAGCCTGTCCACCATCTATAAGGCACAAGTCAGGAGTGTGATGGAATACTCCCCACTTGCCTGGATGAGTGCAGCTCCCACAACACTCAAGAAGCTTGACACTTTCCAGGACAAAGCAGCCTGCTTGATTGGCACCACATCCACAAACATTCACTCCCTCCACCACCGATGCACGGAAGCAGCGGTGTGTACCATCTACAAGTTACACTGCAGGAATTCACCAAGGCTCCTTCAACAGCATCTTCCAAACCCAAGGCCGCTACCGTCTAGAAGGACAAGGGCAGCAGGTAGATGGGAACACCAGCACCTGAAAGTTTCCCTCCAAGCCACTGACAATCCTGACTTGGAAATGTATCATCGTTCCTTCACTGTCACTGGGTCAAAATCCTGGTTTTCCCTTCCTAACAGCACTGTGGGTATACCTACACCACGTGGACTGCAGCGGTTCAAGAAGGCATCTCACCACCACCTTCTCAAAGGCAATTAGGGATGGGCAATAAATGCTGGCCCAGCCTGCGATGCCCATATCCCATGAATGAATTTTAAAAATGCTCCCGTGTCCACTTCCATTCTAACAGGTTTGCCATTTACTTTCACTGTGACAAATATTGGCTCTGTCTTTCCAACTTTCTGGTTAAACAGTGAGCAAGTGTCAGGTTCTTCTACATTGCAGATTTAATTGGGTTTCTTCTTTTGTTTATAAGCCTGCTTGAATCTTTCCTTGCACTGCCTCATTATATGTCTATTTCTGTGACAATATTGGCATTCAATTTGTTTAAACTGCCAATCGCTAAAATACAGCTTGTTTCCACCTCTATTAAAATTATTCTTCAATTTCGCTACTAAGTTATTTTTCCTTATTCCTCAGCTAGTGGGAGCTGTTTCTCTGAGCATATCATTCAGAGTCGTACCAAACTCACAATGTTCCATTAACTGCTTCAAATTTGCTACGTAGCATGCAATTGTCTCACCCAGGGCTCTATTTCATGAATTAAAACTGAACCTCTGCATCATGACTGACGGCTTTGGTTAAAAATGGCCCTTCACGAGGTCCACCAATTCATCAAAATTCTTTGAATCTGGGGCACTGGGTGCTGTCAAACTTCGAATCAAACTATAGGTTTTTCTCCCACAACTACTCAAGAGGAGTGCTCCCCTCTTCTCTTCCTCCGTAATCTTGTTCACTTGAAAAAAGAATGTGAGGCATTTTAATGAGACCAATCATCTGTGGCTGGTTCAAAAGGACCAATTCTCCTAATTTGTGGCATTTTGAGAGAGGATAACTTCTTCAATTCTAATGGAGCTTGCTACTTACAATCGCTGGGTGAGGTATGCCAATTTTTTTTCAACTTGATTTCCTCTGTTCAATTCTGTTTTATCCTTGTCACCAGTTTGTTATAAGGGTGGCCGAATTGCTACAATTAATGATAGAGTTTAACTGCAGATACTTCTCAGGTGGAAACTTTAAGTTTATTTACAACATGCTCAGCAGCAACTACACATATGCTTTCAACTCCAACTCTATTTCTACACTGGCTGCTGAGGTAGCCCACACTGCTCTCCTATTGGTTACTACAAGTCATGTGATCTTCCTAAAAGTATTATTCTTAAAGGTACATTACACACTAAATAAAACCATAATTACCACAATACCCATTCAATACTAGCAACAATGCACAACTTTTGTGGAGAAATTTGACTATTATTGTGAAATATTAAGCCAAGAAATAATGGCTCTGATTTTGCTGGATTTACCCTGTTAATTAGGTTTGCTGCTGCATATTAAGTTTTTAAAATTCAATGCTTGCAAAGTTGCTGGAGGTGTGAGCTAACAAGGGTGCAGCAAGGGCAATGGGGCATCTACTATCTTGATAAATAACAGGACAAATAATGTTTCTCCTTATTAATGTGATTAATAAATTACTAAATAAACAGAGAGTGAGTAGGAGAGTGAATTAGAGTAGGTGAATTGAATGTCAAATCACGTACAGAAAGAGAAATAAAGATAGTGAAAGAAAGATTGGATTATGAGTGAGAATAAAAAGACAGAAAAGAAAATTAAGAAAATAATTTAAAAATGTAAAATTTGAGATTTTAAAAGTTCCAGCAACAGTTCACAACGTGAAGGAATTCGGCATCATGCTTTTAATTCTTCAGATTTTGGGCCAGAGAGGTTGATTGCCATTCATTATCAATTATTACATTGGTAAAAGAATGCTTATGCTCTTAATTACTAGACTTAATTTTCCGTGGTTAGCTTAATGGACAATTAAATGCAGCAACTTCATGAAACTCAGTGGGAGGTTAACTACATGATGCCAGTCTTGGGAAACTCATGGTAGAATGGTGCAAGTCCTCCAGCAACTTGTGGTGATTCTCTATTCAAGGGGCATGTCTTCCTCGCTACAAGTTTCTGGCCATTTTTTGTGTTAATAATGACATGTATTGTTCACACACCATCACTTATTCAGCAAAACCTGGCCCGAAATTTCAGTAGGGCTCGTCAGTTTGATTTGTGCAGGGAATGCTGAATAATGACATAGTTTGTTTCCCGTGCCAAGAAGATTTATAGTTTGAAACTTTGGTGAAATCTAATTTCATTGTGTCTAGCTATTGTTGATTTATGAGGCCCTTATACACTCACTAATAGCAACAACTTTATTCATTTCTTAATTAAAGGGTAAATTACTTGTCAGCCAAAGCATATCCAATTCATTCAGTCCGATCCCACAATAAGAACTCCAGTCCTCAAAAGTGCTTGCAATTGCCTCGATTGCAAATTTAACTGGCCTCCCATTTGTTTTCTTACAGCAAAATACACTTTATTTCAAATTGCTCAGGATGTAAATCAAGTTGTGTGAAAGTGTCAATTGAACTCCAGTTCAGAGTACCTTTCAAGCAGTTGTTGAAGAAGGGGTTTGGCTCTGCATTACCCACATTATTCAATTTATCCTCAGGTCTAAAGGCGTTTCCAAGGTACCACCCACTGCAAGTGTTCTGCAGTATAAACAGGCCAATTTCACAAATAGAGGGAAAATAATTATGGCATGGCAATAACAAGCCTGTCTGCCTCCTGCCTGCATCACCTTCCCTCTCAACAGTTTGTTCCTCATTTACCTTTACAAAGACATCTTTCCTCACCAGCATAAATTCCCATGATGTGTGCTAGACAGAATTCTTAATTCGTGTTTATTTCTCCCTTTCTGAATCAATTAAATGTCTAACAATCATAGTTGCAACTGGGAGTTTTTGTTTTGTGCTATCAGTGGTGCACCAGTAATAGACAGGGACTGGATTAGCACCAGACACCAAAAGACTGGGGTAGTTGCAGCATGAGTTCCAACCATCCAGTGCCAGGCTACAAGTGGAATTATTCTGCTTTCCTACAGGTGCTGAGCTGCTCCCCTGATGGAGATAGGTAGTAGGAAGTATCCACAAGCTCTCTAGTTGTCAAAGTCAACTTTAGGTAGGCCTGGAAAGGTCATTGCCAAGTGCACTGAATCACCAGGTTGCAGCAGATATCAGTAACTTGGGCATGTCATAGCACATGCCTGTGAAGGAATCTGAGTTTCCAGTATTTGCTGTGGCCTGGCATAGACCCATGATTATTTCTGCTGAAAAGCCTCAGGAGATTTCCAGGACATTTTAAAGCCAGGTTTAATGCCACACTGGAGTTAAGACTCAATCAAAGCCATGTGGTGTGATAC
The DNA here is from genome assembly GCF_964194155.1 of Cetorhinus maximus. Classification (NCBI taxonomy): domain Eukaryota; kingdom Metazoa; phylum Chordata; class Chondrichthyes; order Lamniformes; family Cetorhinidae; genus Cetorhinus; species Cetorhinus maximus. Next base: position 48,356,617 of record NC_135898.1, read on the forward strand.
TGCCTTCTTCAGGGATCCTCACACCACTCCACATTAGAGACAAGTCAGGCATTGCAACCTTAGTGTGACTGTGAAGCAGAAACTGCTTTGCACTGATACTAAAACTGTAATATAATGCACATTTGAGCTCCAGAACCGTTGGTAAGCATGTTTTTCTTAAGTACACTACAAAACACACTGTTTGCCTTAACATTTTTGCCCCACATTGCTCAGAATCGTCCTATGAAAGAGTTTCTTCTCTTATTACCTCTACCTCAGCGTTGTCTTCCAATATGAATCTTGCCCTTCACCAAGTTGCTCATGATAAAACATGGGAAAGATGTTCTATTTTATTTCCAGTTTTCAGATGAATCAATCATTTCCTCTTTGGCCTCATATTTTCCTCCAATTTGTCGATGTACTGAGGGATCACTGATCTTTCAGTCAATTCCTGGAAATTTAACAATCAACAGCGCTAGGATCATTGGGCAGAAAATCTCAGCCAGTTCACTGACTGCCAGTTCGAACTATTTTTTCCCTTACAGCCTACACTTTGACAACTCTTGAGCTCAGCTGGCCATAAAAATACCTCGCAAATTAAAGGAGAAAGGTTTAAAAGGAGCCTCAGCTAATAGTATTTGCCTAACAATTCTTCAAAAGTAAGATTGTAATTGTTACCTTGCTGTTTCATAATTAAGCAGGAAATTAAGGATATTGAAAGGTATTCAGTCTTCAAACCCAAATTGACTCTAATTTGGTAACTGGGGAAATTAGGAATTTAGAATTTCCTCGGTTTAAGAATTTATGATAAATGTACAATTGCTTCTCCTTATGACAGATGTCTTGATCTTTTGCCTAACTCTCTTATTTAGGAACAAGATTGGTTCATTTGGGCTTCTATTCCCTCTTCCCCCAGCCACCGTTTCTTTCTTAAAAGCTGAGGTTTTCTGTTTGGTATGGAAGCTTTTTAAATGCAAGCCAAAAAATGCCTGGCTTTCGCTGTATTGGCCGGGCTGGTTAAGCAGTGGGGAACTGAGCCCCTTTTGGGAAGTAGGTCCGCATCTGAATTAGGGATGCGGCCCCAATCTTATCCCAACCCATCCAGTGGGAAAGGGAGTCTGGAGCGAATGAAATCAATGTATCACCCCATTTCCATTGACTGTCATTTTAACAGGCCGCGCCTCGTCAATAAGTTCAAGTAGGGGTCAATTGGCGCCATTTAGAAGCTGATATAAGTTTACCTGGGTGGATCACAGGTCTCATCCCACAACAAAGCTGCTGAATAAAACCTTGCGGATTGGCTTCCCAAACTGACTAACATGACTGCAAGCTAAATTCGAAGGGCACTCACCTGACAGCACTGAAGCCACTTGAATCTGTGTGGCTTTGTGAGTAGTGCACTACTAAGGTAGTTCTGAGACTTTAGTTTGCTTCTTTCTGATTTTTTTTCCCACTTACAGACCCTCACTGCCTTTCACCAGGTGCTGATGTAGCTTCACTCCTTTGGATAGACAAAGGTCGGAATTTTACGTCCCGCGGGTGGGCCCACGCCCAACCCGATCGGGTGTAAAACAGGGCACGATGATGTCGGGCGAGCGTCCCAATGTCATTGGGCACTTGCGCGATATTTCAATCAGCAGGCACACATGGGTGCTGGAGCCGCGCCTGCCATTAATTAACAGGCTGTTTAAGGCCATTAACAGTGCAACTGACAGTGATTTTTTGTTGTCTGTGCGAGTTCGCGCTTGTCGCACAAGCATAACGGGCAGGCGGCCAGACGACATTTCCAAAAAACCTCATCCAAGGGCGGGATAAAATGGGTCAGCAGCATTGCCAGTGTGAGTAGTGAGGAGTTTGGGACAGAGTTTGCTGCTGGTTGCTTATTAATATATGGCAGCTTCATTTCTGTTCAGGGCTTCATTCTTAGCATTTCCAGGCTTCATTTCAGGACTCACTGGTATCTGTAAGACCCCTGGCGGATTCAGACTGTATGCACCCTTCCAGGTATCAGACAGCCTTCTGTAACCCTGGTAATGGGGATTGTGGTCTCTGCTGGTGGCACCTCCTCTGAGGAGAAAGAGAGGGGCAGAAGAGAGAGGAGGCCAGGTGTCCAATGCAGCTTCCAGGGGAGCGACCTGTGGGAGGAGAGGCGCAGGCACAAGGGGCGCAGGGCCAGCAGGAGGTCCAAGGCGGAAGGAGCCACAGAAGACACCACTATCTTGTTGCTAGGGTTTACAGACATACTTATACCTCAATATGTCTGAGGGACAATACTGAAGGAAGGTTCTCCTCCCAAGTGAGACAATGGCCTCCATTTGTCATATGATCGGGCCTGAGGTCAACTCGGACTGTGTGGGTGGACACCATGCCAATGGATCTGAAGATTACAGTGGCCCTCAACTTCTATGCCTCCAGCCCTTTCAGGAGTCAGTGTGTGATCTGTGTGGACCCTCCCAATCAGCTGTCCACAGTTGCGTCAAGCTGGTGACAGAAGCTCTGTTCAGGTGGACACTGACCTTTATTCTTTAGTGTCTGGATGAGGCCAGCCAGGCTGAGCAAGCCAGAGGCTTTGCAGCGATTGCTGTGTTCCCCTGCGTTCAGAGTGCCATCAACTGCACACATGTGGCCATCAAGGCACCAGCGGGTGAGTTGGATGGCTTCATCAACAGGAAGGGATTTCATTCCTGAACATGCAGACAGAGTGTGACCACAGGATGCAGATTCTGCAAGTCTGTACAAGGTACCTAGGCAGCTCCCATGATGCGTATACCCTCAGACACTCCCAGGTGCCAAGGCTCTTCAGTGCTCCAGCCTGACTCGATGAATGGCTGCTGGGTGACAAGGGCTATCCGTTGAAAAGGTGGCTTATGGAGCCTCTCCGCCATCCAAGAACAGAGGCGGAGAAGTTATAATATGAGTCATGCCTCCACAAGGGCGATTATAGAGAGGGCCTTAGGTCTTCTCAAGATGCGCTTCCAATGCCTGGACCCTTCAGGGGGAGCACTACAATACCCCTCAGAGCAGGTGTTACTGTTAGTGGTTGCATGCTGTGCTCTCCACAATCAGGCACTGGCAAGGGGGGACCCACTGGAGGAAGAGGATCTTGACGCAACTGCACAGGCCACAGATGATGAGTCCAGTCATGAGTCCAAAGAGGATCACGGTGAGGAGAATGCTGAGGGCGTGTAGTCAGACCTTGGTAACCTGCAGGGAAGCAGGGACACCAGGGATGCCTTGCTCCAACGCTCCTTCAGCTAGGCTGCCAAAGATCAGCTTCAACCACATTTCAGAGCTGCCACCTCCATCCAGGATGTCTGAAAGGATTTTTTCACTGAACACAAAGAACACTCGATGCCTATGCAATAAAGTTCAGAACCACTTACATCCAGCATTACATATTGACATACCCTGAACCAATAAAACAAAAAGGTGAAGCATACTCAGCCCTCGACGACAAAAATGAAATTTATCTCATTTTGACAACTCCCAACTATTTACATAAACTTCCCTGGTCTTCATTCCCAGACCAGTATAGCTAAAGTAAACATAAATTCGCCTGTGCCCAGTCCCTCTTGTGCTCATATAAAAGCAAAATACTGCGGATGCTGGAAATCTGAAACAAAAATACCACACCACACAAGTGCCAGGCAATGACCACCTCCAACAAGAGAGAATCTAACCATCTCCACGTGCCATTCAATAGCATTACCATCGCTGAATGCCCCACGATCAACATCCTGGGGGTTACCATTGACCAGAAACTAAACTGGGTCAGCCATATAAATACCATGGCTGCAAGCACAGGTCAGAGGCTGGGAATTCTGCGGTGAGTAATACACTCCTGACTCCGCAAAGCCTGTCTACCACCTACAAGGTGCAAGTCAGGAGTGTGATGGAACACTGTCCATTTGCCTGGATGAGTGCAGCTCCAACAACACTCAAGAAGCTCGACACCATCCAGGACAAAGTAGCCTGCTTGATTGGCACCACATCCACAAACATTCTCTCCCTCCACCACCGGCGAACAGTGACAGCAGTGTGTATCATCTACAAGATGCACTGCAGAAACTCACCAAGGCTCATTTGACAGCACCTTCCAAACCCGCAACCTCTACCATCTAGAAGGGCAAGGGCAGCAGATGCACAGGAACATCACCACCTGCAAATTCCCCTCCAAGTGAAACACCATCCTAACTTGGAAATGTATCATGGTTCCTTCAGTGTTGCTGGGACAAAATCCTGGAACTCCCTTCCTAACAGCACCGTGGGTGTACCTATACCACATGGACTGCAGTAGTTCAAGAAGTCAACTCACCACCACCTTCTCAAGGGAAACTAAGGATGGGCAATAAGTGGTGGCCTCACAAGAGACGCCCACATCCAGTGAACAAATGAAAAAAAATGTTCCCATGTCAGAGCATTTTCCATCTGTTTCCCATTGTGCATTCTTGGAATGTGTAACTTTTGCCACTAAATAAACAAGAGAGGGTCACTTTGTAAATGAAAATTCCTGCCTGCTGTACATTCTTCCTCACCTCATGTAAAATGTTATTTTGTAATCCTGCTACTTCTGCCTAACTTGCTGTGTCACTTTCCTGTGTCATTGCAGCATTTGCTGTATATATAGGTATATGCAACAGCTGACACTTTCTTTCATGCCTACATATGACCTGTGCTGCCACTTGTCTCTGAGTTTGGTCATATGTTCAATCTTTGACTAACCATTAGAGCAAAATGTGACCATTTTAGCCACATGCATGAATTTTAGTAGAAGATATGCTACATACTCATCGATACAGGTCAACCGAACCATAGGCCAGGATATTGCCCTCATCGGGCAGGCTCGGTGGGGTCGGGCCGGAACGGTCAGGTAGCTGACCGCCACCCGCTATCAGGGCCCAACCACGATTTCACGCTGGCAGGCCAATTAAGGCCCACCCAGCGTGAAACACGTGCTGCAGCGCTCAGCGCTGCCTGTGTGGGTGGGGGGAGGGTGAGCAGGGAACTTCCCATATGCGTGCAGGCGTGCGCAGGAAAAGCTCCCTGACACACAGAGCTGCCTCAGGGAGATGAAGATTTTGAAAAATTATAAAGAAAGATTTTAAGGATGTTAACAACATATCCCCTCATGTGACTATGTCACATGAGCAGGGACATGTTAGAAATTAGTCTGAGATTGTTTTTCATGATTGAAACCTCATCCCGCCCATGGATGAGTTTTTGCAAAAATCCCAAGGCCACTTGGCCTTTTCGCCTGCCCACCAACTGTAAGGTTGGACTGGTAGTGAAAATTTTAATTCAATTACATCTTAATGACCTTAATGGGCCTTTTAATTGTCGGCTGGCGTGCTGCCGACTCCCGCGCGCGCACTCTGACCGGAATATTGTGCGAGTGTGAGATGACATTGGGACGTTCACCCGTGGTCATCGCACGTCATTTTACGTTCATTCAGGTCGGGCACACGCCCACATGATGAGTGAAAAATTCTGGGCATAAAATAGTTACTGCACAGAAGAAGATCATTTGGCCCATCATGTCCATGCTGGTTCTCTGCATGTGCAACTCAGCTTGTTCCCCTTCCCCCATCTTTTTGCTTCAGTCCTGCAAATTGTTTCCCTTCAGGTGCTTATCCAAATTACTTTGGATAAAGCCAAGATTGAATCAACCTTCACCACATTCTCTGGCAGTGCATTCCAGAGCTTAACCACTCACTGCGTAAAAAAAGTTTTTCTTCACGTCACTATTTGTTCTTTTGCCATGCACCTCATATTGGTGTCCTCCGGTTCTTGACCCTGCCACCATTGGGAACAGTTTCTCCCTATCTGCTCTGTCTAGATCCCTTGTGATCTGAGCACTTCCATCAAATCTCCTCTCAACCTTCTCTAAGGAGAACAACCACAGATTCTGCAATCCATCCGCATAACTGAAGCTCCTCGTCCCCCCGGAACCATTCTCATGAATCTTTTGTGCACCCTTTCTAAAGTGTTCACATCCTTCCTAAAGTGCGGTGCCCAGAATTGGACATGTTACTCCAGTTGAGACCAAACCACTGTTTTCTAACTTCCTTGCTTTTGCCTCGATTTGTAAAGCCCAGGATCCTGTATGCCTTATTAACAAGTTTCTCAACCTGCCCTGACACCTTCAATGAGTTATGTACAATATGCCTCAGGTGTGTATTAATTTAACAAATATCTATCATCATTTAGTAACTAAGAGAGTGAAACACTCACAGCAATCAAGAAACACTCACAAACTCTGCTTTATGTTTTACTACCTTACCAACAAAAGTGCAAAACGGTTCAAGTAACACATGGATTCACCATGTGAATAAAAATACCGAGATCCCATGTCTATTGGCAGAACTATCACTCATTTTTAGTTTACTAATCAGAAATGCAATTAGTTAAAGCTGGATTCCCAATTAGCTGTTTGTGGTTCATGGCTAATTTATTGGACAATACAGCTTTAGCAAACAGCTAGGAGAGACCCAATGAGCCAAATGGCCCTTCTGTGTGCTGTAAGTAACTATAATCCTGTTTTTTGCTTTAGAAAATCAAGATACTTGGGGGTAGCTTTATGTGGGAATTCCATTGGGGTAAAAAAAATGATCATAAATCCAAGTGTTGATAAATGAATGAGGGTGAAAGGATAAAGGGTGATGGTGGAAAGGGTGAAGGATCTGACAGGGTAGACAGGAAGCAACAATTTCCTCTTTTGGGAGAGTCTAATGCAAGGAGAAATTACCCTAAAATTAGAGCTGTACCATTCCGGGATAATGCCAGTGTAGTTTTCAATTGTTCTGTGTTTGATTATGTGTATTTGTTTACTATTCATGCTCACTGTGCTTGATTAGTTAAACATGAGAAAAGTAAACAAACCTTAGAGGTTGCTGGAAGCAAAAAGCTGTAAGCATGGAACAGGCATTAAAAAAAATCTCTTGTTACCTTGGGAATGATAAAGTCCCATCATTCGGGGGGGTTACGTTCTGTGAAATCTCTCAAATGGAAAAATCGCGAACAGGGAACATGCTTTTGAAAGGGATTCAATTACATAGGTTCCAGCCATGCAAGGGCAGTACTGGTTTGGGCAGTTACTCTCCAGAAAAACTGTATTGCAGTATCTGTACAGGACAGATAGGGGATCTTCTGAACAATATATCAGTGAAAATTTAAAATTGAATAGAGCCTTTATTGCAGTTCTGGATCCAGCAATTAGGACATTTCTGGGTTAACCCCTTCGTTCGGGCTGCACTTCAGCTGAAATCATTCCAGTCTCTGCTCCGTCATGATTGCCGTCTCCCCAGGGAAAGAAGAGAGATGGAGAAGAAACTGCCGATAAGCAAACATTGCTCACGCGATGAGCGACGCTGCGTGCAAAGTACAAAGTATTGGTAAATGAAAATGTGAATGAGGAAGTCGCAAACAACGGAACTTTATTGGAAATAAAATTCTTACATAGAAGCTGGTGTGTCATCTCTGCGTAGCTCCGAGATATAAAATATAAAAAAGTTAGGAAGAATTTGTTCACACAAAGTTAATGGAAACCTGAAATTAGCCCCCCAAAAAACTTCAGGATCAGTCACTTGAAAATTGCAAAACTGGGTTTGGTGGTTTAGGTGTGGGCATTAAGGAATAAAGAACCAAAATGGACAAATGAAGTTGAGATACATATCAGCTTGAAACAAATTGAATGGTGGAACTGACTTATGGGGCTGAATGGTCTACCCAGCTTTCTGCATTTCTTATGTAAAAGTAAGTGATGAATTGAATATTGACATTAAAGCAAAAAACTGCGGATGCTGGAAATCCAAAACAAAAATTAAAATACCTGGAAAAACTCAGCAGGTCTGGCAGTATCTGCAGAGAGGAGCACAGTTAACGTTTCGAGTCCGAATGACCCTTCAACAGAACTTACAGAACTTACAGTTCTGTTGAAAGGTCATTCGGACTCGAAACGTTAACTGTGCTCCTCTCCGCAGATGCTGCCAGACCTGCTGAGTTTTTCCAGGTATTTTTGTTTTTGAATTGAATATTGACACTTGCTGACTGTGGTGGCAGATTCAAGTACTAATAGCTGAACCCATGTGTTTAATAGAAATAGGAGTAATAGTGCAACACATATTTTATGTGAATATAAGAAAATATGGAAGAAGAATGTTTGGACCATTGTCTCCTCCACATCCTGAAATGCCTGCTAAAGACATGAGATCATAATCATTTAAGTAATTTAGTAACAGTCATGGGCACAGTTTTCTTTTACAGGAATGGAGAGCCCTTGATTAGATGATTTACCCACAATTCATAGCATAAAAAGAGATATAATGGTAACCAGGTGGTGTAAGGAATTAAGTACAAAGTAATCTGACCAGAGAAATAAATAACAGCTGAAAAACATTCACAGTAATTAAAGGGAGAAAAGGGTAATGGAATGTAATGAAAAAAAATGACTTCACCTCTGGCTTCAGATCCTCTTTTATAAATATTGCCAATTCCACAGATAATAATGAGAATTTGTGCCAATGTTATTTCTTTGCATTCATTGTGGTAAATCTCCTTTCTGACTATTTCTCTAAAATTAAGCACTTCCAATTCATTCGGTGCCCCAAAAGAACCGCCTTTTTGGGGAAAAAATTGAGATAAGAAACTGCATTCGACAATAGGTTGTTATTTCCACATTAGGTGAGAAACTGCTTTGATCACAATGAATAGTGACAACATAAACACCCTTAACAAGGAATGGTCTTGAAATTACACTGTGGGATATTCACGTTACCAATGCTTAATGCACTTATACCAAAATTTTCTATCCATCCTTTTAGTAGAGGATGAAGTCCATTTATTTTAAATGGGTCAATGCCAACATCAGGAGGAATTTCAGGTGCTGGTATGCTAATAACCCATGGCTAATGTTTTTGCACTTTCACTACATACAGAAGCCTCACGTCAATTCTCACTCCATGGCTTCCAAGCTTAACAGTCCAGTAAAACTATTGCACACTGCTAACAGTATGATGCTTAGACCAAGTCATCTAGGGCACATCACCCTATAATTGTTTCATTGTGAACCATGCACAAGTGTTTGCAATTCATCATTAATTCCGCTTAACGTTTGTCAGTGTGAATACAGTATTTGAAGTCACATTGTTCAAAATCTGAACTGGGAGAAGTAATTGTTGCCCCTGCTGAAATTTAAAGTCAACAGCTTCCAAGCACACGTGCTTCTATTAAAGAAAAATTGTGCTTTTAGCTGTTGGCACACATCCCATTGAACACACTGACCACCAACATCTGGAAGCAAATATCATGTCCTGTGCAGCAACAAGACAATTTCCTATGGGAACGACTTTTTTTTTAAAAAAAAAGCTTGTACTGGATCTAGAACAGAGATTGTATGCATCCAGTGACTAAATATTTAGCCAATTGCAAATCATGAAAATTAACATTTGAGTTAGCATTTCTTTCCTCCTGGAAAAGCTGTTTCCATAAAAACATGAACCCTTTTGGGTATCTAAAGTGAGGAGAAAGTGTTCTTCAGATGATTTTATTTTAAAGCAGGTGTTCACATCAGAAATGTTATATGGCTTAGTTGGGACTCCTGAATGCCTTCAAACTATTTTTTTCAATCAGATGCCGAATGTTTAGAACAGATGATAAAAATGTTAAAATACAGTCAGACTTTAGAAGACACGCTTTAAAAAAACTGCCTGGAATTCAGGAGTACAAATACTAACAATATTGGGCCAAAATCCACTGTAACTGGCAAATGAACAGCAGCAACTGTTTGTTTGACTTGCCCTTAGCTGTTTAATTTCCATCCACAAGTTGGTGTAGGTAGGAAAGCCAAATGGTGCAGGACATTTGGGACCTGAGTGAACAGGGCAAGCAACTGCATATCACCTTATCTGAGCGGGTTGAGGAATCATTACTGAACAGTGCAAAATCTAAGGCAGGAATTGTCAATTAGAATAGTAAATTCAATGTTAAATCATGTACAGAAAGCAAAATAAAGAGAGAGGAAAGATTGAATTAAGGGTGAGAGATAAGATACATAAAGAAAAAGTTAAAAAACTTTTTAAAATTTCCAGAAACACTGAAAAAATGAAGGAATGAGATACCACACTTTTAAAAGTTAAATTTTGGTGCCAGAGATGTTGCTTTGCAATCGTTAAAACTTATCACATGAATGCAAACAGAACTTAGGTTGAAATGGACAAGCCCAAACTTTCTGTGGCAAGTTTACTTCACATTTGCAATGCAAGTATAGGAACTTCAAGCCAAAATGCCATTCTCAGGAAGATAATGGTGAATGGGTAGCAACTCCTGAATTTTTTTTAACCTAACCTCACATCTGCCTTCACCTGAAGTTACTGCCTGATTTGCACATAAATAAAAGTAAGAGCCATTAGCTTCAATGATGGGCCTGAGCTTCTCTGGAGTAACAATCAGCATCAGATTGCTACTCCATGCACAATTATTTATGTTAACTTTTTTTCCCAGCCTGTCTTGCCCGACCTTCCGACTCAAGCCAAGCAAAATCCAGGCAGTGTAGCATGTCCACTAGGCCCAGAGTCAAAGTGCAGGGAAGAATCAAAATAAACGAGGCCAAGCCCCTTTTTTATGGCACTAGCTGCCATAAACCGGGTAAACTTAAGGCCCATTGAAATTTAAGGGTCCTTGACAGACCAGGGAGAAGGTAAGTGTCAAAGGTAAGTGGATAGGATTTAGGGAGTGATGAGGGGGGGGTGGGAATTGGAGGTTGGGGGGCTGGATTGGAGGTTGGTGGGGTGGGGGAATCAGAGGTCCGGGGCTTGGATTCGGTCAGGCCTGGGCCTGCAGGGGGGCAGGGTGTCGGTTCTCGGCGGGGGAGGGTTGGGCCTGAGGGTTGGTGGAAGGGTGGGTGTCAGGCCTCAGAGGGGGGGAGGGTGGACATCAGGGAGGTGAGGGAAGGGTTTTAGGCCTCTATGGGGGTCAGGCCTGCAGGGGGTGGGGGCGCAGTGCCAGGCCTCAGTGTGGTCAGGTCTGCGAGGAGTGGGGGGAGGATGTAGGCCTGCGGTGCGGGGGAGTCGGGACTGCAGAGGGGGTCAGGCCTCGGTTCTGTGGAGTGGGCTCACATCTCAGAAGAGTGGGGGGAGGGTGTCAGGGCGGGGAAGGCCTCGGCAGGAGTGCTGCCTGATCTCTGGTCGGGTCACTTCTGGCCTCTGGTGGATGGGTGGAGTGTATTGGGACTCAGGGAGGGGGTTCAGCCCTGCGGGGGGTGGGAGCGAAGATGTTCGGCCTCAGGTGTGGTTGGACCTGTGGGTGGGATCAGGCCTCAGATGGGGGTTCGGGCCTGCGGGGTGGAGGTAGGGTGGGAGGATCTGGCCTGTGGGTGAGGGGAGGGGAGGGGAGGGTTGGACCTGCAAGGGTGCAAGTTCAGACCTCAGGGGGCTGAGTGGAGCATGTCGGGGAGGTGTCTGACCTTGCGGTGGGTCAGGTCGGGCCTGGGGTATTAATGTGAGAGGTGGGTGTTGTCCCTTGGGGTGGGTCAGGTCTGCATGGGGTGTGGAGGGCGGAGTGTGTCGGGCCGCAGGGAGGAAGGTGTCGGGCATCGATTGGGGTCAGGCCTGTGAGAGCTAGTCAGACTTTTGGGGGCTGCGGGAGAGGGTGTTGGGCCTCAGGAGGGGGACATCAGGGAGGGCCTTGTTGGGGGGTCAGGCCCTGCGGTGGGTGTTCGGTCGGGTGCTGATATTCAGGCGCACCAGTGAGGGCTGGAAGGTGGGATTGGAGTCCCGTGCGGATGTGGGGAACCCATGGGGCGAGCTGTCGGAAGGTGGGGGGAGACCCCTGGGGGTCGGGGGTGTGGGGATTGTCCAGTGGGGGTGGGTAGTCGGGAATTGTGGGGAACCTCCTGAAGGGTTGGGAGGTGGAGGGAGTCCTTTGGGGGTGGGTCTGTACAATGCTTACGCAAATGTTAGAGGTGGTTTTAATTCTTCTAACTTTTTCTGGGTGGCGATTGATGTAACCCAGGCAGAACCATCTGAAGTTTGCAATTTAATCGCAATTTCGGATGGTTCCCAGTGCAGGGCATTGCCCAGGGAAAGTTTGCGCTCCTGAGCAATTGTTGTGCAAACCCTTACCTGGGAACTTCCTAAGGGGATTCCCCAGTGCATCTTTGAGGTACCCCTCAATCTGACACTGGGGAGCTCGGAAGTTATCTTGATAGTAAATGCAGTCCCAATGTTTGAAATATAACAGGTAAACTGTAACAAACCTCCGCTAATCACATAGGTTGTCTTGACCATTTAACCACCACCTTTTGCTTCTGTTTTTCTCTTTGTTCCTTCAAGTTGTACAGTTTCAATTCTGGCACTGATTTTGTCTACTTATTCTGAAGCCCATTTATCATGTCAGGTTCTAAAGGCAATGGAGGTTCTTCAATACCTTACTCTTGTGGTCACTTTTTGGGCGGTGTTTAAAGATGATGAGGAGGATCTTGCCCACTGGCTGGAGAACCGGTGAGAGCCCCCTGTCACCTCCTCCGGAGAAGGCCAACAAATTAGGTCCCAAAAAAGCACTCAAGGAGATGGTGGGGGACCATCGCACGGATCAAGGGCCCCAGCAGCAGAAATCCAGCCTTTCCACGAGCTGCAAATCAAAGGCCAGCAGCTGTGTTCTACAGGCAGTAGCAGAGGTGCTTCAACCTGAATGGGAAGGTCTGAATTTTTTTTATTCATTCGTGCGATGTTGGCATCACTGGCTAAGTCAGCACTTACTGTCCATCTCTAATTGCCCTTGAGAAGATGGTGATGAACTGCCTTCTTGAACTGCTGCAGACCATGAGGTGTAGGTACACCCACAGTGCTGTTAGGGAAGGAGTTCCAGGATTTTGTCCCAGCAACAGTGAAGGAACGGTGATATAATTCCAAGACAGGGTGGTGTTTTGCTTGGAGGGGAACTTCCAGGTGGTGGTGTTCCCATGTGTTTGCTGCACTTGCCCTTCTAGATGGTAGCGGTCGTGAGTTTGGAAGGTGCTGTCTAAGGAGCCTTGGTGAGTTTCTACAGAGCATCTTGTAGATAGCACACACTGCTGCTACTGTGCGTCAATGGTGGTCACTCGTGGAGTGAGTGAATGTGTGTGGATGGTGTGCCAATCAAGCGGGCTGCTTTGTCCTGGATGGTGTCAAGCTTCTTGAGTGTTGTGGGAGCTGCACTCATCCAGGCAAGTGGGGAGTATTCCATCACACTCCTGACTTGTGCCTTGTGGATGGTGGACAGGCTCTGGGGAGTCAGGAGATGAATTACTTGCCGCAGGGTTCCTAGCCTTTGACCTACTGTTGTAGCCACAGTATTTATATGGCTAGTCCAGTTCAGTTTCTGGTCAATGGTAACCACCCAGGATGTTGATAGTGGAGGATTCAGTTTTGGTAATACCATTGAATGTCAAGGGGTGAAGGTTAGATTCTCTCTTGTTGGAGATGGTCATTGCCTGGCACTTGTGTGGCACAAATGTTACTTGCCATTTGTTGGCCCACACCTGGATATTGTCCAGGTCTTGCTGCATTTGGACATGGACTGCTTCAGTATCTGAGGAGTCGCAAATGGTGCTGAACATTGTGCAATCATCAGCAAACATCCTCACTTCAGGTCATTGACCAAAGGAAGGTCATTGATGAAGCAGCTGAAGATGGTTGGGCCGAAGACACTACCATGAGGAACTCCTGCAGTGATGTCATGGAACTGAGATGATTGACAACAACCACAACCATCTTCCATTGTGCTAGGTATGACTCCAACCAGTGGAGAGTTGTCCCCCTGATTCCCATTGACCCCAGTTTCGTTAGGGCTCCTTGGTGCCACACTCGGTCAAATATTGCCTTGATGTCAAGAGCAGTCACTCTCACCTCACCTCAGGAGTTCAGCTCTTTTGTCCATGTTTGAACCAAGGCTGTAATGAGGTCAGGAGCTGAGTGGCCCTGGCAGAACCCAAACTGAACATCAGTGAGCAGGTTATTGCTAAGCAAATACCACTTGATAGCACAGTTAATGACCCCTGATGATCGAGAGTAGGCTGATGGGGCGGTAATTGGCTGGGTTGGATTTGTACTGCCTTTTGTGGACAGGACATAACCGGGCAATTTTCCACACAGTCGGGTAGATGCCAGTGTTGTAGCTGTACTGGAACAGCTTGGCTATGGGTGTGGCAAGTTCTGGAGCACAAGTTTTCGGCATTATTGCTGGAATGTTGTCAGGGCCCATAGCCTTTGCACTATCCAGTGTCTTCAGCTATTTCTTGATATAACGTGGAGTGACTCGAATTGACTGACCTTGGTTACTATCTCACTTGGAAGATGGTACATCTGATAATGTTGCATTCTTTCAGCACGGCACTGGAGTATCAGCCAGATTTTCATCTTCGTAACCTGAACCTGTCGATTTTTCATTCACCAAATCTTTCTTGGTTTTACTGTCCTACTGATACTCCTCACTCCTGTTTCTAATTTGCCAGGCAATGAAAATAATTTTTTTACTGTTTACCTTATCAAAATTTTCATAACTTTAGATATCCTGTCAACCTCTTTCCTTCCTGCGATAAAAAGGCCCAATGTTTTTGAGGCTTCAAACTTTGAAGCCTCATTTCAGTGCTATTCGAATAAACCTTCACTGTACCTTTTCCAGGGCTCTAATATCCTTCCCATAAGATATGAAGAGCATGCCCAGAGTGGAACAAAATACTTCACTGGTGACTCAACCAACATTCAACATTATTTCTCAGCTTTTATATTCAATGTCTCTACATATAGAACCCAGCCTCCTACTGAATTGTTATGGCCTTTTGTGCCTGCTGACTCACATTCAAAGACTTACGTATCTGCACCCTAGATATGTATTTTCCCCCACCCCACTTCACCAACTCTAACAAAGTGCAAAACCACAGGATATTGATGATGAGTAAAGGCTCCCTGTAAAAAATACAACTTTTTGATGGAAAATACTTTAGTAACTTCCTGAAGTGTATAAATGATAGTACCATAAAAATATTTATATATTTAACAGATAATTGACTTATCACGTATACATATAATTGACATATCATAGATAGCAACTAATTAAATGAAATTATTTCTAGATTTTGGAACCCAAACTTGACATCCTTTCACAGGCAGATTTTTGTCTCACAGGGAATCAAGGGGTATGGAGAGTAGGTGGAAAAGTAGAGTTGAAGCCCGTGATCCACCATGATCGTATTGAGTGGCGGAACAGGCTCGATAGGCCATATGGTCTTCTCCTGCTCCTAGTTTTTATGCTCTTATGTTCTCAAAACTTAAGAAATTCATATTTATATTCATTCAATAAGAATGGGTTGAAAATTCTCCACTGATTAGAGTTATACCTATCAAAAAGATGCTGTGGTTGCTGGAGGCAAATCATCTCAGCCCCGGGACATCACTGCAGGAATTCCTCAGGGTACTGAACTGGACCCAACTGTCTTCAGCAATGATCTTCTGTCCGACATAAAGTAAGAAATGGGGATGTTTTCTGATGATTCACAATACCATTCACAACTCTTCAGATATTCAGCAGTCCGTCCACACATGCAGCAAGCAGGATAACATTCAGGCTTGGCCTGATTAGTGCTCCACAAGTGCCAGGCAATGACCATCTCCCCTTGCCTTTCTATGGCATTTTCATTGCTGAATCCTCCACCGTTGACCAGAAACTGAACTGGACTAGCCATATAAATACTGTGGCAACAAGAGCAGGTTAGACACTGGGAATTCTGCAACAAGTAACTCACCTGCTGACTCCCCAGAGCCTGTCCACAATCTACAAGGCACAAGTCAGGAGTGTGATGGAATGCCCCCCACTTGCCTGGATGAGTGCAACTCCAACAACACTCAAGAAGCTCAACACCATCCAAGACAAAGCAGCCCGCTCGATTGGCACCGTATCCACCACTTTAAACATTCACTCCCTCCATCACCAGCACGCAATGGCAGCAGCGTGTACCATCCACAAAATGTACTGCAGCAACTCGCCAAAGCTCCTTTGACAGCACTTTCCAAACCTGCGACCTCTACCACCTATAAGGACAAGGGCAGCAGATGCATGGGAACACCACCACCTGTAAGTTCCCCTGCAAGTCACTCACCATTCTGACTTGGAACTATATTGCCGTTCCTACTGGGTCAAAATCCTGGAACTCCCTTCCTAACAGCACTGTGGGTGTACCTACACCACATGGACTGCAGCGGTTCAAGAAGCCGGCTCAGCACCAGCTTCTTAAGGGCAGTTAGGAATGGGCAACAAATGCTGGTGTTGCCAATGACGCACACTTCCTAAGGGTGAATATATAAAAAGAAACATGCTTAAGAATAGCAAAGTCAGTACAAAATATTATCAAAATGGACATGTGTTAATTGTAGTAGCTACATTTCTGGTAATCCAGGGTTCTTGTTATGTTGATAACTAAGACCTGTCTATTAACAATTATGAAGTACCTTAAATGATTGCAAATATCAAATGACAAGTTCTTCTGGGAGATGCCAATGATAAACATTACAGCAGTTTAAACAAATGGAATAGTGATTCCAAATCCTACTATACCATCATGACTACACTTCAAAAGTACTTCATCGCCGGTAAAGTACTTTGGGAGATCATAAGGTTGTGAAAAGCACTATAAAAATGCAAGTCTTTCTTTAAAAAGAGGCAATGTCCTGTTGTGCTTTTTCAGACAGGTGGTTGAATTGGGTTTATTAATGCCACATTTTAATTGAAGAAAGCTGTTAGTTTGCACCATTTCATCACATCAAAAAGGATGATATAAGGACAGCTGAGACATAAGCAAACACCAACCTCTGTTCATTGCAACAAATCAAAGTGTTACCACTGAGAAATCTCAGATAAGCAAAAAGTCCTTGCACAGCAAACAGAAATAAATCCGGACATTTATCTTTGGCTCCAAGCAATCAAGGTCAGGTTTATTCCCAAGAAGTCACCCAGTGAGATTTGAATAAATAAGTACAGAAGTGTTATATGCATTTGGGTTGAGAGTGTGCCGAAAGTTGCAGCCTTAATTAATCCATCTTATTTAGATTAATCTCTAATGCCATTATGGTTTATTATCACATTAAATTCATTATCACTTCAATTAAAGAGTTTCTGGGAACAGATGGTAAAGAGCAAACAATTTCCTTGAGGAGTTGTTGTGCATCCCAAGGAAGCTAAGCGAAGAGGGTCAGATTCTTCGTTTTGTTCAGCTTGCTGCTAGTTTGGTGTTTTTGTTTATAGGGCCATGGGGAACTGATGTGTTCTGCTTCATGTGTTAGGAAAGTCATTTGTCTGATTGTTTGATGAATAATTACAGCTGATGCAATTACTCATTTTAAGCAAAGCCGTTTTTGGCTGCTACTTTAAATATCACCACTGCATACATCAACCGTAAGTGTTTTTATTTTTCCTGATTGTTAGTGATCTGACGACTCAGCCCAACCTCACCACCACCTCTCACAACCCCTCCACCGTCTCTAAGTTAACTGCTTGTCTGGCATTCAGTACCAGATAAGCAGAAATTTCCTCCAATTAAATATTTGGAAACCCAAAGCCATTGGCTTCAGTCCCCACCTTGAAGTCCATTCCCTAGCTATTGACTTCATCCTTCTCTGGCAATTGTCTAAGGCTGAAACAGACTATTCAAAACCTTGGGCAGAATTTTGCCCTTGGCGTTCAGGATCGGTGGGGGCGGTCGGGAGGCTGACCACCGCCCGCGATCAGCAGCGCTCCGCAATTTTATGCGGGCGGGACAATTAAGGCCCACCCAGCGTGATACGCGAGCAGCAGTGCTGAGCGCTGCCTGTGCAGGCAGGGGGGAGGGTGAGCAGGCCTAGCACGAACTTTGCACATGCGCACGAGAGAGCACTGAATAATCTTCCTGAGTCACAGAGCTGCCTCTGTCACATGAGCAGGGACATGTTTTTAATTAAAAATTAAAGTTTTCGTTTCTTTTGTCTTTGATTTTGGAAACCGCATCCCGCGGGGATGAGGTGTCCAAAAAAGTGCAAAGGCCGCTTGGCCTTTATGCCTGCTCACCAACTGTTAGATTGAACGAGCAGTAAAAAATTCAGCACAATTGATAACTTAATGGACTTAATAGGCAGGCGTGCTGCCAGCTTTGGGTTGACATTGGCATGCTCAGCCGACACCATCGCATGTCATTTCACGCTCGGTCGGGTCGGGCGCATGCCCACCCACCAAGCTAAAAATCCTGCCCCTTGATATCTTATTTGACCCCAAGATGGGCTTCCAACCATACATCTGCACTATGACTAAGATCACCTATTTCCACCTCCATAACATTGCCTGACTTTGCACTGTCTTAACTAATCCATTCCTGAAACCCTTATGTGTGCGTGTGTTACCTCTAGACTTGCCTACTCCAATGCATTCTTGGCCAGCCTCCCATTCTTCAACTCACGCAAACTTGATGTAATGCAAAACTCTGCTGCCTATGTGCTAATCCGTACCAAGCCCTGTTTCCCTTTCATCCCTGTGTTCACTGACCTTGGCTCCCGGTCAAGCAATGCCTCGATTTTAAAATTCTCATCCTTGTTTTCAAATCCCCCCATGGCATCGGCCCTCCCTGCCTCTGTAACTCTTCCAGCCACACAATGCTCTGACATATCTGTGAATTTCTCATTTTGGTCACTGGCGCATCCTCAGTTGTAACCACTCCACTATTGGAGACTGCCCTTCAGCTGCTGCAGATCTAAGGTTTGCAATTCCCCCTCTAAATGTCTCTGCCCTTTAACCTCACTTTTCTCCTTTAAGACAGTCCTTAAAACCTACCTCTTTGATCAAGCTCTAATATTTCAGTAAATGGCTAGTTGTCAAATTTTGTTTGATAATACTCCTGTGAAACACCTTGAGATGCTGGTGGCAATGTGCAGAATTTGTTAATCACAAAATATGGGTTTCTATAGTGAAAAAGCATGACGGGCAATAGGGTGGGTAGGCCTTTTGCTAGATTCCTGAACTTTTGGGTACTATCAGGAATTTTACTCCCCCCCACCCCCCACTTCTCCCCAGCAGGGAAATTGGCTTCTCACCCCTTGATATATCCATTATCTTTATATAATTGTCAGGGAGGCATGAGTGGATCCCGGGAAACTTGTCTTGACCTCAAATATAATGGACCCAGGAGCGGGGTGGCAGTGCACCCTAAAGCCATGATGGTAAGCCTGCTCTTGACACTGTTTCAGGTAGTGGGCACCTTTATCTCTCTTTAAATATCCTAGAGGGCTTATGGAGAGTCTATATTCAGCAAAATTACAAGTGTGGAGTCTAATTCCTTCAAGCTCTACATCTTTAGGGGAGATTTTAAAATGTTAAATTTACTTTTTCCTCAATGCCTTTTTTCCTCTTTTAATCCAATCTTTCTTTCATTCTTTATATTTCTCTTCCTGGTTTGACATTGAATTTGCCACTTTTAACATAGTCTCCTTTTCAGTCTTGGTGCTACTTATTTCACAGTCCTTCAGTCTAACTGGTTAAAGAGATACACAGATGCCTGCCCTATTCACTCAGGTCCCAGATGCCCCATTTCCCTTGCTGCATCGCAATTTCAGTAACTTTGCAGGCAAAAATGTTTTGAGCTGAAGGGTGAAGGTATAAGACTAACTAACACCAACACCATTAGATGCCTTGCTGCAGCAAAATCAGGTCCTATATTCAATATATTAGGTACTAAATCAGGGTTCACAGCATGACCTGCACTCTGTCAATCCATAAATTCTTACTGACTCAATAAAAATTTAGGTTTTGCTGTTAGAATATTACAGATTATGAGTGCATATAATTTACAGCGTTTGTTCTCAAAGCAATGTTCACAATTAACTTAATTTCACAATTAAAAAAGTAAGAATATTCATGATATAAACTTTTACAATTTCCACAAATCAAAAGTAGGGAGAAGAAATGTTCCACCAGAGATTTACATCCACATCTTTGGCAGTGATCCGCAACAATATTTTTTCATTAGCACTTTATTTTAATTAGGCAAAGCTGCTAATTAAACCATCCCACATATTTATAAATACATATAAATGTGTGTATGTACCACATTTCTTTGCTTAGAAAATACAACTTCAGATTAATTTTATGATTCATTTAGTGCCTCTGTATGTGTTTTGACAAAGTTTATCTTTGCAAAGGATAAAAATAAATTCTGAAAATGCTGCAAATTTGAAACCGCCAACAGGAACATACTGGAAATTCCTATTGGGTCAGTCAACATTTGAAAGATAACGAAGATTTGAGTCATGAGCCATCTATAGCAATAAACTACCTTCCACTTTTAAATGCTCAATGCAATTGCTCTGCATTTCCAACCTTTCCATTCTTGTATATAAAGCAAGTAAAGATGATGAGAGAAGATTTCCATAGGGGTCTCTGAATCTCTTTGTATACAATGCAGCAGAAGAGCAGAATCCCTAGCGAAATGGTAGAAAAACCCAATTGTAGCTGAATTATGGTGGGAAGTGGGGAAAATCCCTGTGGAAATTCCAGGTGCTCATGAGTTAAACCTCTGGGGGGGTTACTTTCTTCCATTTTGATTCGACGAGAGGATAAACCATGGCTTGAATTTTTCGCTCGTTGAGCGCATATGGGCAACTATCCCCCGACTGCGATTGGCCCTCGACAGCGATTTCACGCTGACTGGCCAATTAATGACCAGCCAGTGTGAAATACACCCTGTGCCCTCTTTTGTGAAGACAGAACCAAAATATGTGTTCAATTTTCTGCTATTTCTTTGTTCCCCATTATAATTTCCCCCGTTTTTGACTGTAAGGGACTTATGTTTGTCTTCGCTAATCTTTTTCTCTTCACATATTTATAGAAGCTTTTACAGTCAGTTTTTATGTTCCTTGCAAGTTTACTCTCAAAACCAAAATATGCCAAGAAGGAAAAGTTATTCCATGAGTTATGTATATTTGGATGAGAAACTTGTTCGTTCATGCCAAGAGGAATACATATAGCACCATAAAGGAGGAAATATTCTCCATGCTCTAAATTCCCCATTTAGTATCTAAAGGTTGGGCAGAGGAACAGCAATGGATTAGAAATATACAGAAGTACATTAGTGCAGAAAGATTTTTCATCAAAATGAAGTTTTATTAATACATTCACAAGCTTAGTGAAGTCAGATTTAGCAAACACTTGACTCAGAAACATCTAATCAAGCAGGTCAAAGGCCTTCTTAACATTTATTTTAACATCAACAATTGTGCGCAATGTGGTGCAAAATGTTGAAAATCTTGCCAATATCCTCCTTTGATTATTTATATTTAAGGTAGTTGGTTTGTTCCAGGGAGTTACCTTGAGTGGTTTGTTCAATGTCACATTTACTTTCTTTTCTTGGTTCAGCCTGTTCAACATTTAAATATAGAGAAAAAATATATTTTTTCTACCATATATTTCAAATAACATATTCATTTTGTTCACCTTGGTGTATTTTATCTCATTGTTACAGCAGTTCATTGTTAAAAAACACATTGCAATATATTATTCATGTTAATTTATGTACACTGTGTGGTATGTTTGTATAATTTAGCCAACTAAATATAAGATAAACAGACTGTTACAATGCCATCATCCAAATTGCCCTAACTAAACTTTAAATCACAATTCAACATTACCAATTAATTGAAAGCCAAGTGAATAGCCTGGATTTTATCAGCTAGGGGGACCAAATTTTTTGAAGCAGCTTCCCACCTGCCCTCGACAGAAGGAATACCGACCAATTTTAATGGCCCCGGATCATTTAAACTCCATTAGCTGACTGTGTGATGGGAAATTGTGCCCAGTAAGTGTCAGGGTCATCAGCCAGGGCCATTTCATTAGTGGAATTATCCTACCTCATCCTTCTTGAGTTGCTTACAGCCTTTGACCACACCATCCTCCTCCAACATTTCTCCTCTGTCCTCCAACTAGGTTCAATTATTCTCTCTTGGTTCCATTCTTAGCTATCTAATCATATCCAGAGTATCACTTGCAATGGTTTCTCTCCCTGCTCCTGCACCGTTCCCTCTGGTGTCCCCCGTGGATCAATCCCTGGCCCCCTTCTATTTCTAATCTAAATGCTGTCCCTCGACAACATCATCCTAAAGCACAGCTTTAGTTTTCAGATGTACGTTGACAATACCCAGCACTACCTCTCTCTCTCTACTCCTCCACTGTTGTTAAATTATCGGACTACTTATCCAACATCCAGCACTGGATGATCAAAAATTTCCTCCAATTAAATGCTCGGAAGACTGAAGTTATTGTTTTCAGTCCCTGCTCCAGATTCCGCTCCCTAGCTACCGACTCCATCCCTCATTCAGTTCAATGATTTCTCAAGATTGCCATCTGCAGGGATTTCAACAGCGCACCCTGTGGAGGAGGAGAGCATCACTGATGGCAGCTTCTGGGTTCCCACAATGGCGCATGTGCAAACCCCAGAGGTTGATGTCAGTTTCACAGTTACAGTGATGGTGAACAATGATGGTTTCACTGTCATTACAACTGTAGAAGTTGGGCCATTATGTTTTGGAAACTGTGTCAATGGCTGTGTGATTTTGGACTGCCTGGGTTACATATGCTAATGGCAGTGTACATTGTGAATTTGTAATGACTCTAATGATGTTGGGATTTTGGGATTGTCAAACTTAATTCATGCCAGTTCTTACAGCCAGCAGGTCGGGGGAGACAATTATCTTGTCAGTCTGAATTAGATTCAAATCCTGGTCCAGTATCTAATGCACTACATCACCCAGTCCCTATTTTAATGACACTTTGAGGTTAGAGTGCCAATTAGAATTTCCAAGTTCCACAATCATGCTAATGGCCTTGTCCCATCAGCATGACTGTGTTGTTGCTAATTTGGATGGAACGTGACTACGGCAACATGATAGCAGTGTTAAAAGCAAAATACTGCGGATGCTGGAAACCTGAAACAAAAACAGAAAATGTGGGAAAAACTCAGCAGGTCTAGCAGCATCTGTGGAGAGAGAAACGAGATAGCAGTGTTCATGGGAGTGTGAAGCGATTGAGACTACAATAATGATTTACGATTGAAATGAGATATGCCTTACAGTTTATGTTAGGAGTGTGTAGCAGTTTGAACTTGGTATGCCCTTATTAATTGCAGTATGAGTTTGAGCTATCTGCATTATTACAATGTAGCATTGAAGATCTCAGGTTAATAGCAGTTTAAGGCCAGAATGCCTGCCTTAGGTTTGAGGTTGGTATGTGTATGTTGATGGTCCTGTGCTGTACTTCTGCCTTTACTCATTCCAGTGTGGTAATAAGATCTGCTCTGGTTGTGTGTAGTGATATCATAAATGTGTTTGTAAATTTTTGTGCTGTTCAGTGTTTCTACCAAAACGATAAGCGTTCCTTCAGTATTAACGCCTGAGGAAAATGTCTCATAAGAGTTTAAAATGTCAGTCTGAACTGGATTCAATGCCTGGTCTGGTGCACTACATCACCCAGCTCCCTATTTTAATGACACTTTGAGATTAAAATGCCAATTAGAATTTCCAAGTTCCACAATCATGCTAATAGCCTTGCCCCATCAGCATGACAATAGAAACCAATCTCACTCCATACTACTTTGTGTTACCGGTGTCTTCTATTTTCCTCTGTACTCACTGGCTACATGGTCTGAAGTGAAGGATATTCTTATAGGTTAAAATGTAATATTTATCAATTGATACATAATCTACTTGCATTACTACTAATATATTACTATTACTAGATATTACTATTTAGCAATAGTTACCAATAAAAAGTGAAAAATAGCACTACAACGCACAGCTAGGGCAATGAATAGAAACTTGGGGGTGAACTTTAACCTCAAAGATGGGTGGCTTGGGGTCAGGTGAGATTATCAAATTTAAATATCTCAAACCTGTCCCCAACCCACCTCCAACCCACTCACTTGCAGGTTTAAAGGAGACAAATCAAGGGGCAGGCAGGCAGTTAACCTGCTCCCAGGGGGTGGATCGGCAATTTAAATATTTTAGGGAAGCTGGTGGCCTCAGATTTAACTTGCTTTAACCATCTCCCCTCGCCATTCAGTGGCATTACCATTGCTGAATCCCCCACTATCAACATCCTGGGGGTTACTATTGACCAGAAACTGAATTGGACTAGCCATATAAATACTGTGGCTACAAGAGCAGGTCAGGGGCTAGGAATCCTGTGGTGAGTAACTCACCTCCTGACTCCCCAAAGCCTGTTCACCATCTACAAGGCACAAGTCAGGAGTGGGATGGAATACTCACCAATTACCTCATTGAGTGCAGCTCCAACAACACTCAGGAAGCTCGACACCATCCAGGACAAAGCAGTCTGCTTGATTGGCACCCCATCCACCACCTTAAACATTCACTCCCTCCACCACCGACCTACTGTGGCAGTAGTTATACCATCTCCAAGATGCACTGCAGCATCTCACCAAGGCTCCTTTGACAGCACCTTCTAAACCTGTGACCTCTACCACCTAGAAGGACAAGGGCAGCAGATGCACAGGAACACCACGCTGCAAGTTCCCTTCTAAGTCAAACACCATCCGGACTTGGAAATATATCACCGTTCCTTCAGTGTCACTGGGTCAAAATCCTGGAACTCCCTCCCTAACAGCACTATGGGTGTACCTACACCACATGGATTGCAGCGGTTCAAGAAGGCAGCTCACCAACACCTTCTCAAGGGCAATTAGGGATGAACAATAAATGCTGGCCTAGCCAGTGACACCCACATCCCATAAAATAATAAATAAAATAGCTATGTCTGGTCTGTTCACTAAAAAATGTTCCACTTCTCCCTAATGGGAAAGATAATGGATGACCTTAAATGATCTTGCCCATTCTATTCCAATTTTTTCTGCAATTAGTCCACTGAAGGGGTTCAACATTTTGCAGACATCTTTACAGCTCTGGCAGGGTGACAGTGCCTTCCAACTGAGTCAAATCATTGCATTCATTCCGAAGAAGAGAAAGCCAATTTTAGCTAAGCAAGGTGAGTTGGAAGGAAGGTAACAATCCTTGAGAAAGAACATGAATAAATAGGGTCAAGTCTCAGATAGAAAAGCAGCTATCCAGTGCTCCAGACAGAATAACTATGACAATGGAAACAAACCTCACTGCCTGTTAGCTCACTCTACGAACGTACAAATTAGAAGCAGGAGTGGGCCATTCAGCCCCTCGAGCCTGCTCCGCCATTTCATAAGATCATGGTTGATCTGATAGTAACCTAAATCTGCATCCCACCTACTGCCGATAACCTATCGCCCCCTGCTTACCAAGAATCTATCCGCCTCTGGCTTAAAAATATTCAAAGACTCTGCTTCCACCACCTTTTGAGGGAGAGAGTTCCAAAAACTCACAACCCTCTGAGTGAAAAAGTTTCACCTCATCTCTGTTTTAAATGGGTAACCCCTTATTTTTAAACAGTGACCCCTTGGCCGGAACTTTACATCCCCGCGGGCGGGCACATGCCCAAGCCAAATGGGCGTAAGGTTGTGCGAGATGACATCGGGCGAGCATCCCAACGTCATCACATACTCGCTTGGCAGGCGCACCTAAAAGTCAATAGAGCGCCCGCCGACAATTAAGTGGGCAATTAAGCTCATTAACGCCCAATTAAAAGCGATTTTTTTTGTAGCCTATCCTACCTTACGGTTGGCGGACGGGCCAATTGGCCTTTACATTTTTGATGAAACCTCATCCAAGGGTGGGATGAAACCTCCATTAAGGTTTAAAATAAAAAGAAATAACTGGGGACTTTTCTTATGATGTGTGCTTTCAGGTGATTGATGGTGCTGCTTGAACATTTTTTGCAGCACTTTGTACTTTCTTTTATTATTTGGAGGTCTGCAGCTCCCTGAGGCATCTGTTCGCCTTTCTTTCATTCTTTCATTCATGGGATGTGGGTGTTGCTGGCTAGGCCAACATTTATTGCCCATCCCTAATAATCCTCATTTAGAGGACATTTAAGAGTCAACCACATTGCTATGGGTCTGGAGTCACATGTAGGCCAGACCAGTTAATTATGGCACATTTCTTTCCCTAAAAGATATTAGGGGGCTCAGTGGAAGTGCTCACCAGCGCCCCTGGTGATGTTGGTGCTCACCCTCTTCCCGTCCCCAACGACAGTGCTGAGCCTTTCTCCAGGCGCGTTTCACATTAGCTGGCTGTTACTTGGCCAGCCAGCGTAAGATCACATTCACAGCATGATCTCGGCCGGGCGCAGGTTTTACGTCCACTTCCGGCCGCATGACTTCAGGCGCACCCCAAGGGCAAAATTCAGGCCCTAGTTCTAGATTCTCCTACAAGAGGAAACATCCTCTCTACAGCCACCCTGTCAAGGCCCCTCAAACTATTATATGTTTCAATCAAGTGCCCTGCTATAATTTCTTTAATAATAGATTCTAACATTTTCCCTACGACAGATGTTGAGCTAACTGGCCTGTAGTTTCCTGCTTTCTGTCTCCATCCCTTTTTGAGCGCAATGAATTCTAGTGCAGTGAACAGTGAAAGCATTCAGTAGCCTCAATTCAGTAACCTGACAAAGATTAAGATCAACAGTTTCTCAGAGGGCATTTTAAAAGCTTTTGTTCAATTGCGACAAATTATATCGAATTGTTTATCAATATCCCCGGAATACAATTAGTGGCTTTTAATGGGTCGCATACTCCCCATGTTAAGAAGTCTCTCTTCAGTAAATAACAGAATGCCAGTATCTTTCAGACTGTAAAGAACCAGAGAGCAATTGCCTCCTTAATAAACTTAAAACAAATTCCTCAGGTTAGCATACCTCTATAATAATGAAATATGAAATAATATTAATGAAATATGAAGTACTGCACAATTGCCTCTGATCTAGTCTCATTTCGGTAAGCCAATCTCTCACCACTTTCCTCAGCTGTAATTTCAATCAAGGACATGGTTGCACAGGTTGGGGTGGGAGACAGTTTTGCCTGAAAACCTAAAGTTCAGGGTTCCCCACATGTTGTGGAGCTTTCACTCAAAGAAGGCATTGCCACCCAGAAGACAACCTGTTTGCTGGACTTGGCTTCTTGGCCATTGTCCCAGTGAGTGAACATGCAGCTGCCACTGAGAGCTTGGGGGTTCGGTCTTATCCCTGGTCCCAGGGGAGTAGTCTGAACTTGTGGGGATCCAATCCCTGACTCATGGGGGTCAGATTGTTGAAGGTAATCTGATCTAGGTAGTGGTAATCTGATCTAGCGAACATTGATCCAAGGCAAGAGGATAAGCTTGGATGGTTGGGGAAAACACTCCTGCTCCTCCCAGTCTATAAGCAGTGTTCTAAGAATTCTTACCTCCTTCCCAAAGCTGTTCTCACTTCCCTTCAGCTGCCTGGTTTCCTGATGCCTGGGAAACATTGCCAGCCAGGGTTAAAGCAGGTTAAACCCTGCTTTCAATGTCACTGTCTATGCCTGGTCACCAGATATATCTTCGCGCAAGCATTTTCATCTTCAATATGCCTGGATGTGCACTGTGAAGCTCTGTCAAGAGTGTCTCTCTTCCTTGCGAGGGGATGACGACTCTTAATCCCCACAACAAGATTCCATCTTGACAACTTAACTCTGTTTTTCAGGCATGGAATGATCTCATCTCTTCAGACAACTGGTGAATTCGACCACCTTTGCAATACAAGGTCTTTGACTTTCGACAAAATTGGATCTCTGTTTGTCCAATTCCTTATTTGTTTCACATACACAGGCGAAGAGTCCAAGAAATTCATCACAAGTACAACTTCTTGTGGCACTGGAGCATGTACAATGCTGTCTGGTAACGGGAGACAGCTGAATGCATCCACATTTGCAATATGCGCCCCAGGACGGTGCATAAAGGTGTACTCATACGCAGATAATATCAAAGCCCAATGTTGAATTTTTGCTGAGGCTATTGGTGGAACACTTTATCTTCACTGAATAAACCCAACAATAATGAAATGTTGTCCATGCAGATACTAATGGAATTTCTTCACTCCAAATACCACCAACAAACCTTCCTTTTCCAGTTGGGAATAACCCTTCGCGGCTGCAGAGAGGGTTCAGGAGACATAACTGATTGGCCTTTCTGGTCTGATTCTTGTCTTTCCTTTTGCTGTTTGCCACAGAGTTGTGTCTTGTCCTTAATTTTGATTTCACAATCGGCCAAATTTCTCTCTGGTGAATCTTAACTTGGTTCAGTTCGGTGGTTGCGCTACCCATGGTTTCATTATCCACTCGCATCTTGAAAAGTTCCACGACTTTTCCTTCTAATGCCTCTTTTGCTTCATTCAGCTGATTCTTCAGCTCTTCAGTCTCCCTCTTGTATGTCTTGGCTTCCTCCTGAACATTGAACATTGTTGAGTCTTCTCAGCCAACTGCTTCTTCAGTTTGTTCAGAGTGGCACTAAATTCATTTTGTTTCTCTTCATGATTTTCCAGTGGAACCAACTCTGACCTGAGGGATCCTTGTATCCTGTGAAGGTCCTTCGATTCTTCTAAATTATTCCAAAATACACTGTCATATTCCCTTAACAGCCCAGGAATTCGTCCTGTTCTCACATGAAATATTCCAGACCAGTTGAACTTAATTTTTTGTAACCAACCACGGCCCAAAAAATAAGGTCCTTCTCCTGTTACAATGATCACTGGAAGCTGGGCTTTCTGTTGCCTATAGGACACGGGTACTGTGGTGATGCCTTTTGCCTGTATGGACTTTCCAGTGTATGTCTTCAACTGAGCTGTTGTTCGCTCCAGATTCAGTGGCTGGATACCTTCATTTAGATATTTTAATGTGTGTTCTCCCACCACTCTGGTTGATGCTCCCGTATCTACCTCCATGACTCGAGGCTTCCCATTCACTTGAAGGGTGACAATTATTGGTTCAGTTTTTACTGCTTTGACATTGTCCAGGGAATAGATATTGGTATCGGAAGCTTCAGGTTCGGTTATGTCACTTCAATACTTTTGGTCTGCTGTCTGATGGGCTGTCTCGGTTTCACCCTACATTGCATCATAACGTGCCCCTATTAACGGCAGTAATGGCATTCTGCCTCCTCGAACCTGCAGGTTCCCAGTACATGGTTACCCCCACATTTGTAACAGATTAACTTTGGAGTCGTTGCTGAAATGCTTCCAATAAGCCTTTTCATTTTTCGAGCAGTAGAAACTGTCTCCCGCTTCGTTTCCGTCCTTCTGGTTTTTGCACCATGCCTGGCAGTATATTCCAGCCCCAATTGAAGAACAGCGCTATGCTGCACATTCTATAAAGCCCGTGAGTCCATCGCAGCACTTTCCATGGCTAGCACTATTTCCATACTTCAAATCAATGTTAACTTCTGCAAGTAAACAGCGCTGAATGCTGTTGTCATGACCACCACAAACTAACCAATCCCGCAACATATTATTGAGTGCCTCTCCAAAATCGCAGCATTCAGTCAACTGCTTCAACTTCACTATATAAGTTGTGATGGACTCTCCCGGGGCCCTTACTCTGGAGTTAAATTTAAACTTCTGCATTATTACCAATGGCTTTGGCTGAAAATGCGTCTTCATGAGGTCTACCAATCCGTTAAAAGACTTAGAATTGGGTATATTCAGGGCTGTCAGATTGCGGGTGAGGTTGTACGTCTTGCTACCACAGACACTCAGAAGAATTGCTTTTTGTTTCTCCTCCGTGGTAATTTTGTAAATCACGAAATAAAACCCAAAGCACTTTACATACTGGCTCCGGTCGTTAATGGACACGTCATGAGGATCAATCCTGCCAAAGAGTGACATGACTGGTGAGTACGCTTTTCTGTTTCCCCTAAGGCTTGATGTATTCATGTTAACAGGGCGAGGTGCAGCGCCGGAGCTATTTTACCCTCATCACCAAATGTAATGACTTGACGTACCGGACAGGTTTCTACTTGAAATAGATAACTTTATTACAGAGAGCTTTTAGAAGCTACATGCTTGAACCAGATCCACGACCTGAAAGCTCTATCCCCCTGGATTACCTGCACTTAGGACTCATTTGTCAAAAACAATCACATGACCCCTAATAGGCAGTAGGAAAGGTTATACCTTCAAGCGCTATAATAACGCTTAGATTGCAGTTGCCATCTGTGTTCAGAACATATATAATACGGTTTAAAGAACCAAATGACTTGTCGCATTTTAACCAATTTCACAATTAATGTGTTTTGAAGCTGTATACATTTTAACAGGAAACATTGTTGTTGCAATATTGAGGTAGATTTCAACTATCAGGAGGCCAAACAGCAGATCACGCCAGTAGGCCAACCAATAGTTCCAGAAGGAAGCCTGGAGACTCTTATCAACAAATATACAGGCAGCTTCACATCCTGAATGTCAGGAGGTTGAACCTACCAGGTAACAGCTGGCTAGTCTGCTGATGAAAGTCCATCGACCTGGAACGTAAACTCTGTTTCTCTCCACAGATGCTGCCTGACCTACTGAGTTTTTCCAGCATTTCTTGTTTTTAAGTCTGGGCCGTGGTTGCGTTTGCAAGGTGCGAGGGGGCTTGGGGTCTGTAGCAGTCCACATTATTATCCTGGGGCTTGGAGGAGCACAACCTTTGCCCAAGGACCTCTTCTGGTGTTCAGGCAGATTTTAATTAGTGGCAACAATAGGGAGTTAAAATGGTATTGGAGTGCTTAGTAGGTCATGCGTGACTGGGTATCCTGGCTCCTTATTCAGGTAAGGACTTTGGTCATCTAGCAGAAAGCTGGAAATATGGCAGTGGTGTGGGATTATGCTTTAGTTATACAGGGCATTGGTGAGACCACATCTCAAGTACTGGGTGTAATTTCCCATGCCCGCTGCCATCGGGCATGCTTGGCAGCGTGAGCAGACAATATGGCGCAAAGGCCAGAAATCAGTTTCACGATGTCTGGCACCAGTTTGTAATCGTCCACTCAGCCCGTCAATGGCGGGCCACGTTTCCCACCATTGAATGCTGGGAACCTCATTATAATACATCTGCATATCATTATAAGGCCAGCCCACCAGAATCATCTGCCCACGCTGGATTGTCCGCCCATCACACTGATGTGTTTCACAACAGTATATATAAGGCGTGCACTTGGCAGGCTGCACTTTGAAGGGACCTCGGAGCTGAGTGCACAGTAATGTTGTACAGCGCTTACCCTTGCACCCACGGCATGCCTATTGGACTTCAAAGTTGAGGCGTGTCGGAGGAGAGGGGGGAAAGGGCTGCCCTGCAGTTGAGGCAACTTGGGGGTTGGTGGGGGGCAAGGGATGCTCTGTGGTTGAACGTGGTGCACAAGTAGGTGCGGGGCAGGGGAGAGTGAAGTGGCCATGCTTGAGGAAAACCTTGTATAAAGTGACCATTCCTCAGCAGCTAAAGCAGTTCAGATACATCCACATTGACATGCATGGAGTCGGGCCTCTAGCTTATCTGCCCACTCAAGCAATGCAGAGGCATGAAAATGTCACCAAGCGCTCCAGAGCTTTTCACCCTTTGGACACAGACTGCAAACTAATGAGCATTTTAGTGGACTGCAGACATTTGGATGACTGGGCATGTTGTACAATCTCCTTGCTAATGCTGGCCATGGAGCAGTCACTGGTGGATGTGCTCACAGTCCCTTGAATGTCAGCATCCCAGTTTGGACCAGCCTACCCCATGGTTCAGGCTAACAGTGGAGCCTTGCAGTGCAGGTTAGGAGAATGCCTGTGCCTGAGTTGAGAGCTCAGCATGCAGTCCAATGGGCAAAGCTGCCGCCAATCAGTCAGGTGGAGTGGGGCGGAGGTGGTTGGGGTTTCAGGCAGCCATGCAGCGCACTAATGTCTAGACATCCAAGTGGTGGCCAGCCCTCTTCAGGATGTGTTAAGGGGCCTTCAGACTTAGTCAAGAGAGGTTCTTAGTACACCCATGCTAACCTACACGTCTCTCTTTCATCCTGCAGGTAGAGTACATCAGGAGCATGGAGCCTAGTAAATTAGCTGTGTGCCTCATGAATTACAGAGAGCAAAGACGTCAGAGAAGAGAGCAATGATGGTGCCTGGCTGGGCAGAGGGGGGAGCAGCACCCTCAAGAAGGGGCAGCTGGGGCCTCCACACATGCCTCTGAACAGCCACAGCGAGCCGTCATTCGTCAACGGCTGACTAGACCCAGGGTCTATAGACATCACCTTCATTCCTGCAGATGACCGATAACTAGTGTTTGCCGAAGACTGCGCATGTCTAGGGAACCGGTCGGTCACATTGTCAGCTACTGCATTTGGTGCCATGGACACATGGAGGGCATCCACTGCCAGTGGCTGTGAAAGTGACCGCGGGGTTCAATTTCTACGCCAGTGGCTTCTTTCAGGGCTCCACAGGTGACTTCTGTGGGATATCACAAACCTCCACCCACAAGTGCATCCATGAGATCACGGATGCCATCTACGGGAGGGCACACAACTTTGTTCATTTTGCCCAGAACCAGGACAGCCAGAATGCAAGAGCGATTGGATTTGCCCAGGTCTCGGGTTTCCCACAGGTGCAGCGTACGATCGATTGCACTCACGTGGCACTCAGATCTCCAGAACAACACATGCTCAACTATGTCAATCGCAAGGGATCCCATTTGCAGGATGTGCTGCTGGTGTGTGACCTCCAGAAACATATCCTGTAGGTGTGCGCACGGTTTCCAGGGAGTGTCCATGATGCCTACATTCTCAGTCGGTTACAGATCCCTGGAATCCTCCAGGGTCCACAGTAGCTGCAGGGTTGGCTCCTTGGGGACAAGGGCTACCCGCCGAGGATGTGGCTGATGACACCCGTGCAATGGCCTCAGACTGCAGCAGAGCGACGGTATAACAAGGCTCATGTTGCAGCTCACAACTTGGTAGAGCAGACCATCGGGATGCTGAAGATGAGTTTCCGGCGGCTGGACCGGTCTGGTGGAGCCCTGCAATACAGTCCAAAGAGGGTGTTACATGTCGTCATCGCCTGCTCCGCCCTTTACAACCTGGCACTGCAACGGGGAGAGGAGCTGGCTGAGGAGGAGATGGAGGAGGTCTCCTCTGATGAGGAGGATGTCAACAGTGATGAGAGTGAGGAGGATCCCGAAGGCAACGATGACAGCGATGAGGCCCTCTGTTGAATCCAGTGCCCTTGGTTTTTTGGGGCTAAAGGATCCAGGTTGCACGCTTGTTTCAGGGTGACCAAGTACAGAGGCAGAGTACATCAGGAGATCGTTGTTAGAATGAACATGTGCTGTTTATTTACAAACTAAACTCTGCAGCTATACTTGTGTGCTCACAACATAAAACTCTGTCTTCACTCATCGGTGACTAACTCAAGACCCTCCACAAAGAGGTAACCCACGCTACATTGCAATTGGATATTAAGATCATGTGATTTTACATTACAATACTTGTCTTAAAGGTGCATTACATGTCAGATTACTTCATCCCTCACACTGGCCAGATGAGGCAGGTGCACTCGGGAGGCCCTCAAAGCCACTAGATTTGTGGAGGATGATGATAAGATGCAGTGAGGAGACACCATAGATCCTCACATTGCATCTATGAATGTTTGACTCCAATCTGTTTATGGAAGCGCACATCCCCTCTCTGTGATAAGGCTCCTGTTATAGAGATGCAGTGGAGGCCCTAATAGTCACTCAATTGCAGAAGGATGATGATGACATGCAGTGAGGATACTCCATAGATCTTCATATAACCTCTGAGAATGTTGGACTCCTGTCTGGCTGAGGGCAGTTCGCTTGCGTTCTGTTATCAGGGTCATATCACAGAGACGCAGCCATGAAACTTTAGAAGCATCTGATCCTTTGTCCACCTTCAGGAGCACAGCATCAGTGGTCACAGATGCTGAAGAGATGGGGGCCAGCCCCTCCTTAAAGATGCTGGGAACACACAGAGAGAATGAGAGAACTCTGTGGTATTTGCCCACTACATTCTGGCAGCAATGACAAGCACCACCGAGATGCAGACATCAGTAATGTTTCCAGGGAGTGTGAGGCCGGACCATCACTTTGGTCTGAAGGCTGGAGAAAGCACAGGGAAGAGGCCCTGGACTGAGAGAATTACTTTTATCCTGTGAGAAAGGTTTCACGTTTGAGTGACAAGAACACTGCTCATCAGAACAAGGAGCCACAGGCAGGGAGACATTCTTTGGAGTTTATTTACAATCGTGAACATTATGTATAAGTGAATAACACCTGTGCCCAGGCAGTGCAGCTAATTCTTCTTAATTTTCCTAACCCTGCCGCTACACCTTGGTTCTAGGTATTCCTCCACCGGTCTGTGACCTCTCCCTATTGTTGTGTGCCAGCTTGTCCTGCATGAATAGGCATGGAGAGAGTGTAAGCAGGACACCTGCCGGGCCAGATGATAAGTATGCCTGGCATGTGTGGGTGGTGAATGGTCCCATGGACGAGATGAGGACAGTGAAGGTGTATATGAGAGATTGAATGGTGATGTCCCTTGCACTGGCAGTGAGTGAGGGCCCTGTGGATGTGTGATGGGTTTGTAAGTGTGTGAGGTGAAAGTGATGAGAAGAGTGACTTACCCTGGCAGAACGGAGGAGATCATTCATCCTCTTGTGGCACTAGGTGGCTGTCCTCTTTTGCAGGATATTGGCACTGGCCACCACTGCCTTGGCCTCCCAAGCTGGATTAGTGATGCTGCTGCCCCTCCTGAGGCCAGAGCAGGGGTAGAGGACATCACGACGGGCTTCCACTGTGTCCAAAAGGTGCTCGACGGATGTGTCACTGAAGTGAAGTGCTGCAGTCTTTTTGCCTTTTGGGGCCATCCAGTCTCCCATGCGGCAGTCCTGGGCTGGAAGCACTGAGAGGTGTGTGCATGGCTGCACTTTAAATGTAGTGCCCGGCGTGATGAAGCAGCAAGATGATGGCGAATGAGAGCCTGCCCGCCATGGAAACGGCATGTTTCCCGGGAATGCATAATTAATGCGGCGGGTTTGGGACGATATGGCGTGAGAAGCCGCCATTGCGGCCGGCGGGTAAAATGCCGTTTTCCCCGCCCACGGCCTCACAGTGCAAATCTGGGCCGATTCCGCCCACTGTGTGCAGTTTTGGTCTCCTTATTTAAATAAGGATATAAATGCGTTGGAGGCAGTTCAGAGGAGGTTTACTAGATTTGTACCTGGAATGAGTGGGTTGTCTTATGAGGAAAGGTTGGACACTGGAGTTTAGAAGGTTGAGGAGTGACTTGATTGAAGTATCTAAGATCCTGGATGGTCTTGACAAAATGGACGTGGAAAGGATGTTCT
Organism: Cetorhinus maximus; assembly: GCF_964194155.1. NCBI lineage: Eukaryota > Metazoa > Chordata > Chondrichthyes > Lamniformes > Cetorhinidae > Cetorhinus > Cetorhinus maximus. Next base: position 48,391,903 of record NC_135898.1, read on the forward strand.
CTCTTGTGGATGAGTCCAGAACTAGTGGGCACTGTTTTAAAAGTAGGCGTTGCCCTTTTAGGACAGAGATGAGGAAAAATTTTTTCTCTCAGAGGGTTGTACGACTTTGGAACTCTCTGCCTCAGAAGGCGGTGGAGGTGGGGGTCATTGAACATTTTTAAGGCAGAGACAGATAGATTCTTGTTAGGCAGGGGAATCAGGAGTAGATGGGAATGTGGAATTTGAAACACAAGCAGACCAGCCATGACCTTGATGAACGGCGGGGCAGGCTCAAGGGGCCAAATGGCCTACTTCTGCTCCTGTTTCATATGTTTGCATGTTAACATGGAGGCAAGTCCTTCACCTCCTATTGACTCCACTATGCTGCCTTATTTCTGCTGAGCAGGAGATATTAAAATTTCTTTGTCTTTTTCGATTCACCATAGACATAACAACAATAGATGCATTTGTTTAACAGAAACACAGATGCAGCTTTAAAGGCAAAAGTAATAAAGTAAGTTTTAATTTGCAGATTTTCATTAGGCTGCTGCCTAAAACAATGTAATCACAGTGTGGCCTGTTGGGACAACTAACATATTTCGCTGTTCACAGGTGAGTTAAAGCATGCCAAGTTAGGCAAAGTTTCTTATTAACAGGCATAATTATAACATGGCTTTCAAGCAGAAGTAATTAAAATGATCACATCTACAGTGATTTCCAGAATTAAACCATGAGCAGGGAAGTGGTGTCTATTCAATTTGCACAGAGAGCCTTAGGTGACTTTATTATCACCTGAGATGTGGAGTTTCTAAGGAACAGCTGGTCTGGAAGAGGAGGATGAAAGCTTGTGATTAAATGAGAATGCATCATCAATTGCACCAAATATTTCCTGATCAAACCTTTTGAACTTTCATTGTTGAAGCACAGCAACTTTCCAGGCTAATGTGGATAGCACCAAGAGTGGATGCAAAGGACAAAGTACATTTGTGTGTGTTCAGCTGATGTTGGGGCAAAAGATAATGTAAACTGCATCTATAAACTTTGTACTCCACATGCACATTATGAAGACTGTGGCAATACCAAGACACCAGAATTTGTTAATAGATCACAATCAAGTGTGAATTCATCCGCTTATTAATAAGCATATTCTCTCACTCTGTTTCAGTGTTATTGGAGGGAAAGTAAAAGGCAAATGAGGGAAAGGTGCGCATACATACACACACACACACACACACACACTCTTACAGACATACAGACACACACTCATACAGACATGCTCAGACACACATACACACACACACACATACGCTCATACAGACATGCACACACACACTCACACCCACACACGTGCACACACACACACATGAACACACACACACACGCACACTCTTACATACAGACATACACACACACTCATACAGGCATTCACACACGTCACACTCACACTCCACACACACACACACACAGACTTACACACTCACTCACATACACACTCACACACACACAAACACACATATGCACACGTGCACTTATACAGACATGCACACACACTCTCACACACACACACCCATGCACACACACTCATGCAGATATGCACACGCACGCACACACGCGCGCACACCTGCGTGCACACCCGCACACACACATGTTCTCAAACACACATGCACACACGCACTCTCACACATACACATACCCACACACACATACGCACTCAAACACTCACACACATACACACATGCTCACATGCATGCACGCACACACACACGCACACACATGCACACATTCACATGGACTCACCAGCACCACCACCCCCGCCGGCCCCCCCACACACACACACAGGCACACACACACACAGAAACATTAAAATAGGCACATGTACAGATAAAAACACCAAGAAACAGAATTTTTAAAAAGATGTAGACATGAAACATAAAAATGAATTGTGAAAGAGTGAAAAGAGAAAACTGAAGCAAAGAGGAACAGATTTTAAAATTACCAAAGTTTTGCAAGTAGGGCTGCAGCCCACCTTGCATCACAAACTTGAAATTCCAATGCTGCCACCCTTTAATTATGAAGTGTCAAGAATTCAGATGCTGTCTTCAGGCTTTTCATGTCCAAGAGACAGCATCTGCTGAAATGTAGATAAATCTATTATACAGTGTTTAGCTTACCTGTGGATCGATTTCCAGGTGACTGACTGGCAGCTGTTAACAATGGAAATCTGGTGGGCTGAATATTGCCATGTACTGGCAAGTCCTGACGCTGGGGCAGAATGTGGGAGTCATATCAGAGGGCAGACAGTTCAGCACCCTCAGCCCATTAGTGATGCCATTGCTGAGGCTGCAGCTTCAGGGAGAGAGCACCTGAATGCTGGAGCACCCTTGAAGGGAGTTGAGGTAAATTGGGGGTATAGCTGAGGCAAGTTGCCAGGCTCCGGCGTTCGAGGGGGAGGGAGTGGTGGCGGTCTGTGGAGCACTGGCGGCGCTGTTGCTGCGAGGGTGGCCATTGCCACTGGGTGCCTCTCTGTGGGCCACAGAGTGCCCATAAACGATGGCCCCGCCCACAGAACTTGCTGGCAGGCTGCCAGGTTTCACTCAGCGGCCTCCCCGTACGGCAGTGGGCTCTCCTAATGCAAGGAAAATGGCTGCAGAGGCAAGAAGTGGCCCTGAGTTGAACACTTTATGTAGCCCTCTTGACCGTCATGCTGGCCATTTGGCACGGCAGTGGGAAGGCATCGGATCGGCCTCCTGACGTAAACCCTCACCATTTTGCCAGTCCTCCCATTTCCCAGCCCACCCACAAAGGGCCTGGAAAATTCAGCTACTTGTCTCTCTACCAAAGATGATGCCATGTCCACATGGACTATCAGTAAATGACGGGGATGGGAGAGGGGGGTGCATAAAATGGAAATAAATTACAAAGATATCAGGAAGCCTTATCAACTTGACCCTTTAATCATACCAGCGATTGCAGAAGAGGGGGCATTGTATAATTGAAACATTTGATTTCTTTTGCGAAGATTTCAGCAGAAGATTGCATGGCAACCCTCATAAGTTTCAAGGTGGTTTTCAGTTCTGTTCATCCAGTAACTTGGGAAAAATTAAGCAAAATAAACATACAGCTTTAAGTTTCAGGCTCCTGGGCAATGACTAATCCATAAGAATGTTCCATAAGTATCATTACATGATATCATTAACCTGAGAGAGATATTATTCTAAAACATCTTGGACTGACAGAATTACAGAAGCTTGAACCAACATGTTCAAGAGAGGAAGGGAATAACCATTATTCATTCAAGCTTACCTTTGTTCCAAGCAACTGCATCTTGTTTAGAAACTGGAAATAAAATTAACTCTGTATGAACATCCAGATGTACATAGGAAGCTGGGCTAAATCCGATCTGCCAACCATGGGAGGTCACGGGGCAGATGAACCTCCCAGTCCAGCATTCTGTTGAAGCAGCTGACCAGATATCATGCTTTTCGCAGTGAAGATGGCTATCTGTCTAGAACTTTGTGCACAAATTTGATTTTAAGCGAATTCCTGACTGTGGAACAGCAATGAAGCAAGGTTGGCCAGCTGTGGGGTGATGGGGGTCTGGGGTTGGCGGGGTTGACACAGGTCGTTGTGGGGGAAGTCAAGATTTGGCCTGGGCTGGGAACTGGGGAACACTGACTCACCTGGTCCAAAGGCTAAGCTGGGAACCACAGCTGGTAGGCCAAGCTTGGAAGGTGTCAGAGACTCCTGGGAGTGAGATGGAATTGGTCCTCAAACGCTGTGTTGGCCGACTTCAACATTATTTGGGAGTGAGGGGGAAGGTTCTAGACCATCCCTCGGCCTCCTCCGCCCCTTCTATTGGTTTCGAAACCTGGTTGTTTCAATGTGAAACACTATTCAAGATGGTAAACAGCTGGTAATTATTACTTAGCGTAAGCATTTTAAAAAAAAAGCTTTGAGAATTTCCTGTTAAAAAACAATTATCATTCCTGCTTCAAATGAAGAAAACCTCTCAATGGATTGTTTGAACATGGACATACAATAATGCTTCCCTTAGGGCTGTGCAAAATGGGTACTTTCCATTTACTGTATTTCCTGTTGAGTTGTATTATTGAAGATGAGACAAGGGACAGAATGGTCCCAGATTTGCACCAGGTGCAGTCGCAGGCGGGAAAAAGGACGTTTTACCTGCCGGCCGCAATGGTGGCTTTTCTCATCGTATTGTCCCATTCCTGCCTTATTAATTCTGCAGCCACAGGAAACACGCTGTCTCCCTGGCGGGCGGCCTCTGATTTGCCCACCATGCCGTTACCTCGCCACTTCTTCACACAGGGCACCGTATTTAAACTGCAGCCGCGCACACACTTCTCAATGCTCACAGCCCAGGAGGGCTCCGGTGAAGACATGGCCCCAAAAGCCAAGAAGAGTGCAGCCCCCTCCTCCCTCCCCCCCAATTCAGTGACACATCCCTGGGACACCTGGATGCTGTGGAGACCCACTGCAATGTCCTCTATCCCCGGTCTGGCCACAAGAGGCCCATCAATCTCACCACTCCAGCTTGGGAGGCAGTGGCAGAGGTGGTCAGTGCCAATGCTGCACACAAGAGGTTGGCCATCCAGTACAGAAAATAGATGAATTATCTCATCCGTGCCACCAGGGTAAGTTAACCATTTTATCACTCTAAACTCACACACTCACAAGCCCATCACACACTAGCGTCTCACTCACTGCCAGCTCAAGGGACATCGCCACTCACTCTCTCACACACACCCTCACATCTCCATCTGGCCTCATCTCCTCCGCAAACTGCCTCCTCAGCCCTCACCATCTTGAGGTCGCTTACACAGATCAATATGTGCCCCTCACACACACCCTGGGATAATCCCTTTCCCCAGTACAGCCCACACCCTGCATACTCTTCCCTTGCCTGAGGCCACTTCTCCCCCTTCCCCAAACAAGCCCCAGCCCTGCAGCCGTTGAAAAGCCTTACGGCTGATCCAGTAGGTAGAGACCTGCCCATGAGCCCCTCCTAAAAGTGATGTGGTGCTGCCTGCGAAGCCTGGCGCTGATGACCACAAGTGCTGCCCGAATCAAGGTAGGCAAACAAACCTCGAAGTCCTGAGCCAAGTGCAGCTCGCCAAGTGCACGTCACTTATGTACAGTTGTGAAACACGTCGGCGTGATTGTGCCCGGATGATCCAGTGTGGGTGGAGGTGGTGGGGGTGGGGGGTGGGGGGTTGATTCCAGCGAGCAAAGCTTATAATTAGATGCATATGTATTAAAATGAGGTTCCTAACGTGCAGTGGCGGGAAACGTGGCCCGTCATTGACAGGCAGAGCGGACAATCACAAAGTGGTTTCAGGATGGCCTGAAACTGATTTTTGGTCTTCTCGCCATTTTGTGCCCCCCCCACCCCCAGCCGCCATGATGCCCGATGCCAACGGGGCCAGAAAATTCCGGCCAAGGTTTCTACATAGATGTCTATCCCTGGAGACTAAGAAAAGGATAATGGCCCACTGTATGTTTCGGGAAAATAAAGACAGTAGAGCAACAGAACTAAAAAATGTTTCTGCTGACATTACTTGTGGAGAATTGCAGGAGAAAAAATGTCCAGAAAGAGGAACTTGAGCAAAGTGAAGCAGTAGCTTCCTAGATTTGAAGTTTAAGCAGCACAAATGGTGAGAAGTGGCAAAATGCTAGCAAATACCTTTTTAATATTCTCCTTCACCTAAACTCACTGTGAGCTATGGGACTTATTTTGACCATTTTAGAGACACCAGGGAGCAATTTTCCAGGCTTGTTTTTTCTTTCAACAACGTCTATAAAAGTAGCTGAAGAGTGGAATGCACAGTGTCACTTAATACAAGTTTTAACAGGATAAATTTGTTTTTCATCTCACGATAAAGGCCATCTTCTCATGGTACCAATTTCCATTTAAACTGGTAAACGGCTTGAACTAAAGGTTATGCTCTCCTAGACCGACACAAACTATAAAATGTCACCATCTTGATAGTGGCAGGGCAGTTTCTATTTTAGACGTGTGATGCCTGAGTCACACCAATCCATCAATCTTTATTTTGCAAAGAGAATTGGGTTGCCTTATTTAGAAGTAAAGGCTGTTGACAAGGATAACAGGATACATCTAATTCTTTTATACCTTGGCAAACAGAGAATGTCCCTTTTCTATTAGAACTCACTCAACCAGAGATGGTGCATCTTGCAGAGCAACTGCAATTTCTGTCCCTCTAAGGGGACAGTGTGAGGCAATGCTTCAGTCGTCCTTGCATGTAGATTCTTCAAACATTATTGCTCATCTCACTGTGTGGACTTGTTTAAGGACTAGCTTTGCCTGTTATTGTGACAGTTTGAAATTTTTTTTAATGTTGTGCCTCTCTGTGGGTTACAGTTGTGCCACTTATTCAAAGGAGGAGAGGGATTGAAGGGGATTGAGAAGTGGAGAGGGAACATGTTAATTATTGTTCTGTGAATAGAAAATGCTGGAAATACACAGATCAGTTTGCACTTTTCTCATTTTACAAGGAGAAAAGATATTTCGGGTGTGTGTTCTTCATGCAGCTTCGGTTAACAGACAAATGGCATTTTAGTAAAAGTGGAAGAAATAGAGGGTGAAAGGGGCTAGAGAAATGGAGGGAAGCAGTGGAGATGCCAATTACTAAAACAGCGTTAATGGCCTTGATTTTAACTCCCCTCTCCCCACACCTCTCACCCCATTGACAGGCGGGAGAGGATCAGTGCAATCAATGGAGAGTAATATTGGGCAGAGTGTAAAACCAACCTTCTACCCAATTCCATGGGTATCCTGCCCAGCAAGTTAGGTTAAATTTGCTCCCATTATTGTAAATGGATTAAAGTCAGTGCTTAATTACTGGGAGAATCTAGACATCTGACATAGTGTGCCTTATAAATGGCTCCTCTGGAAAGGGTGAGCTTGTCCATGGGGCTTATCTCGGACTGGCAGGAAAACAAAATTGTTATAATGGTGAGTTTGTTCTTGGTTATTTTAACAAGATCTGATTACAATTAGACTGTAGTTGTGCCCCATTTAGCAGGCATTTTACTGCACTCCCTGAGCGGTTACAATGATACATCTCCTATTATTTAAATATGCTACGAAGTCCAAAACTGCTTTGCAATTTAAGGGCAAGTTGATTAGCTGGACGCAGCAGCAGACTCTTCCATACCTGACATCTGAGTGAACTTTGATAAATCATTTGGTTCTGAACATCTTTTCATTGTTTCCGGGAAGATCATCCTATTGTAGCCGGAGCTCTTAAACAAAGAGCAAGTGTCTCGATCCAAATGAGGTATAGCATTTCCTCAATCATTGACAAAATGCTAATTCTGATCATTTACATGGGAGCTTTTTGTTATTGCTTTTATCATATTATCTCTTTCGACTCAATTTCCAGAGCAGCTGTAGCTCAAACATTGACCGACTGCCTATTACAGTAGTGTAATCAAGAGCGAAGGCCTTGTAATTATTCTGCATTAATTCCAGATCAGGTAACATACAGCCCAAAATATCACAATGGCATCCCAGTTCTTGTTCAGAATGAGAAAACTGACCATGAAGCTGATTTGGGGTGTCATCAAAAATGACTTCGCTGATCTACACATGAAAGTCTTCCATCTTGAGATAATGTTTCGTGTGTTTAATGTAAATGTCACTACCCTTCACTGGGGCTTAATGGTCTCATTTTGAGTTAGCACTAAGGCATGATATGAACCAAACTAGGCACCTGCACACTGCTGGAGAGAAAACAAAGGCATTTAATTTGTAGGCCATGCAGAACAAAGGTTGCCCCTGGCATTCCCAGAGCCCTCAATGCTACTCCATATTCTAGGCTTGAGTGAACACTGATAAGTGATAACCCAACATATGGCCAAAGTTAAAGAGTTCCTTTTGTTACGGAACTGTCTGTAAACCTAATTCATGATATAAAAGCAGGTAATTCATGCCACCGCTACAAGATTGTGATTTTTATCTCCATGGTAACACTGACTGGGTAACTCACTTAATGTGGCAACTGTACATTCTGTTTGTCTCACTCATGTTCTTCTGAGGGGGTTTCAGAAATAGTTGTTTTGTATAATCTCGCCATGCTTTTTAAATCTGAAAGAGAATTAAAACCTTTGCCCATCACCAGATAACATCAGTAAGATACTGTGGGATAGGAATTAGATCTGTTTTCCAAGTATAAAAGCTAATTTTGAGGACCAACATCCTGCACCCCAAAGATGCTTGAAAGGCATGTGGCTTGATGTTGGGTTGGCTCATTTTTCAGGCACCTGGGGTGTAGCCACCTAAAACAGGCTTTAGGCCGCTGTTTAAAGACTCCTCTCTTAAATTAGGGTGTCCTAATGGAGCAGGCGCCAAACGTGCTGTGCTCATCTGGCACTGGCTAACAAACAACTACTACTGAGAAGCCGAGTAATTTTCCTTTTGACATTTGATGTAGAGTCAACATGAGCAGGAATGCCCCTTCCATCTTCACAGCACATCTGACAGCCATGGCCATCCAGCGACCCCTCCCACTCTCCTAGCCTTTCTGCCAGCACTCACCTGAGGACAGCTGCCAATGAGGCAACAGGTAGCCCAAAATTGGATTCCACAATGAGGGCGATAGGTGCTGGCTAACTCATTGGAAATAATATTAGGCCTGAGGACCAATTTCAGGAGCTTCTCAGGCCAGTCTCGTCTGGCTCATGTGGTTCCCCCAGCTGGTGGTGTGGTGCAATTCTCAGCCAGCAAAATTAAATCTTGCTTCAAGCTGCAAATCATATTTGAACAACCAGGAAAAACTCTCCATATCTGGCACTTACACCTAAGTACATAATAATCCTCCTGGCTGGAAAATTTAGAATATTTTGAGAGCACAGGCAGGACTATCTACAATCTCAAAGCATGCAGCAGTTGAGGCGAATAGCATAGATGCATTTAAAGGGAAGTTAAGTAAACACATGAGGGAGAAATAAATAGAAGGTTAGGCTGATCAGGCTGGATGAAATAGGGTGGAAGGATCATAAACACTGACATGGGCCAGCTGGGCCGAACGTTCTTTTCAGTGTTGATATTTCTATGTAATTCTATGTGATTAGAAAAGGTTTATAAAATGCCTAAGAAGTAGAGTGGAGCCTGTGAGCATATTTTAGAACTGGCTTGACTTTGGATGTTCAAAGCTATTTTCCAATGCCAAATCTTAACTTTCGAACAATTGCCACCAGGGAGAAATACACCCAACGGCATCTTTCATTGACTTCCCAGAGATCCATTTGTCAGTTTGGAGGGTTTTTTTTTAAATACTGTGACAATTCCCTCTCTTGTTTGGTCATTTCCTAATTACGCTAACAGATATCATCGGTTTAGCAGTGACAGTAACACTTCCATTAGTCTCCGTGCCCCTTGTTTCTCAGTGGAACATTGGGCCACTCCTTATGTAACCTTCTGGGTTGGGTTGGGCTGCCTTCAATTTGTGTTGTGGCCTAGACCTGATGAAGTGGTGCGGGGCAGAGATACTGGCGGGAGTGCCAGTGCCTTCAGGGGGCAAACAGTTAAAACTATTGGAGTAAAGGAAGGGACAATTGTTATTATTTATTAATATAAAATTGTAAAATAATTATTTTTAAAATACATATATATTGGGAAAAAACCCATTTCACAACACAGTTAGAACTTCTATACTCCATCTGTTGTGTTAATTGATTTAATTTATCTTGGGTTCATGGTTTTAAAATATCCAATGACAATGATCTCTTTTACTCCACTTTCTTTATCTGATTCTGACTGCAACAGTTTAGCATGATGCTTATTATCCGCATTATTCTGCTTGCCCTGGGTTTTACCATTAATTATCCATTCTCAGATATACTAGTTTGAATCAGCACTACTACATTCTGGGTGATCTGGTCCATTCACTCCTTTTGCTGTGCTACCCATACTGCTCCTCAATGATAAAAATATATTTTTTCTGACTATGCACTCACAATTCTCTGCGTTAATTTGGATCTAATCTCCTGGTAATCCCTTAACATGGATACTGTCCACGTTCACATCTATCAAAAGAAGCCGCTTTCTTTCATCAGGAATAACTTAGGGATGGTAGAGGCCTCGCTAGGAGAAAGAAAGCAGGAGAGGACAAAGCAAAGTGGAGTGGAGGTTGGCAGAAAGTATAAGTTGCAAAATTGGCATGACCTAGCGTTCGGTTCTCAATTGTTCTGAATATGAACATTTTGACTTACAGAATTATAACTGGAGGATGAAGTATACTTGTCTTTAAATTTTCCTCTTTGTTATGAGGAGGCTTTTTATCAGCAATAAATGTATTGTGTGATGTTTTCCAAACAGTTCTCTCTCTGCAACAGTTGACTTTCATTAACTACACCTGTTTAATGTTGGTGTAAATCGCCCCCACATGCTTACAGGATGTAGCCTGGACTGACACATTACGTTATACAAAGCCCATGCCTTCTGAAGTAACATTATAACAACAGTCTGGTAGCATTTTGTTTTACAGGTTGCATCTGACGAGCTAATTCTTGCACCATGTGATCAAGCGTCACACTGTCACTATAATTTTCCTAAACTAAATGTTCGCATCTAGATTAATTTTGGTGGGGGAATCAGGAATCAGATTACCAACCACTAGCACGGGGTCATTTAATAACATTTCACATAGGAAGAGAAGCTGTGAAGCTTCGCTTGAAGTTTGATATCACTCCGCTGAAGTGCCTTGGGATGTTTTCCTACCTTAAAGGTGCTATTGAAATGCAGAAAGTAGTGGAAAAACTCAGCCAGCCTGGCAACATCTGTGGAGAGAGAAACAGAGTTAATGGCCAGGATTTTCCAGTCCGGTTGTGGCGGGCCCCACCGCGCGAGATTCAATGGGACCGGATGATCCTGGTGGCAGGTGGGGTCGAAAAATCCCACCCAATGTTTCGAATCCAATATGACTCTTCTTCAGAGCGTTAACTCTGTTTCTTTCTCCAAAGATGCTGAGTTTTTCCAGCACTTTCTGTTTTTAGTTTCAGGTCTCCAGCATCCACAGTATTTTGCTTCTATCTAAATGCACATTGTTGTTGAGCTGCAAAAAATGCATGTGTTGATAAATGACATTCTTCACAACCTGCCTATGTACCTACAAGTGCCCACTCTCACTCACCCTGACAATAGGATTCATGCTCAGCATTGCACCAAAAATGGAAAACTAGACCTCAAAAGCTGATAATGGTTAATATTTTTACTGTTTAATATGATGTGCCCAAGGATGCATTTGCCTCTGTGTGAAACAATGTTATGACAACAGTAAGTGGCATTTACATGGTGCCTTTTACATATGAAGGTGCTTCACAGGAGTGCTATCAAACAAAAGTTGATATGTGAGCTAAGGCAGGTATTATTAGGCCTGACAACTAATTAAGGAGAGTGTTAAAGGGAGAGAGAGAGAGAGACAGACAGATAGACAGGAGGAGGGAGAGAGAAGTTTAAGGGGGGAATTCCAGTGCTTAGACATAGCTGAAGGCACGGCCACCTGTGGTAGGGTGAAGGGAGTGGGGATGCTTAAGGCCTGAGTTGAGAGACTGAAAGCTCTCAGAGGTTTGTAGAACTGGAGGAGGTTACTGAAATAGGGAAGGGAAAAGCCATGTAGGAATTTGAAAATAAGGATGAGAATTTTAAACTTGAACTGTCGGTGGACCGTGAGCACATTGATGGGTGCACGGGGTTTGGTCTGGGTTAGGATATAAGCAACAAAATTTTGAATGAGCTTGATAAGAGAGGGTGGGAGATGGGAGGCCAGCTGGAAAGCATTGGAGCAGACAATCTAGAGATAGCAACAGTATGAATGAGGATGTCAGCAGCAAAATGGGTCACTGCGGGTTTGGCCAGATACAACAATGTTATGCTTTCACTAATTGTGCAGTTGACTTCACGTACCAAATATTATATAACACTGAATTCCTGTCATTCCCACTATTTACTCAACATTGCTCATCAAATTCCAAACTATGGAATGGCAGAGGAGGGATAAAGAAAAAAGCTCCACCTATTCCCTGGGATAACTCATTTTAGCTTGTCCGAAGCAAGCATGTGATGTAGAAAGTATAACATCAGTACATTTGAGATATGGTTTAGAGCCCAAGAATAGGATGCACAACAACTGAGAATAGACAATCAGGAGTCATCTTCTGAGGACCCTCAGAAGGAATATAATCCATGGACATAATTTTGAGTCCCCAGTGGGTGGGCGCGATCGGTGGGTCCAGGAGCAGCTGGGAAAGTTGCGACCGCCCGCGATCAGCCCCCAACCGCAATTTCACGCTGGCAGGTCAATTAAGGCCCACCGAGCGTGAACGGCGGCTCCTCAATGGTCGGGAAGGGGTGGACGAGGGTGGGGGCCTGTTGGCCGCCGGGTCCAATGGCGACCTGGCGGCTGGTTTAAAAGCAGCACAGTCAGGCTCTGGAAGGCTGCCAGCGATGAAGACATCTTTGGTGTTGTCAACATGAGATTATAAAGCATGGATTCAAATGTGGCTGCAGCTGCCAGACAGGAGGGCAGATCGGGTGGGCACTCAGCTCCCCTGTTTTCTGATGGAGGAGGGGGCTGCCAGGAGGATCACCCTTGTTCCCAGGGACGGAAGGAGGAGGCCACCGCACCTTACAAAAAGAGCTTGGGAGGAGGTGTCAGCCGAGGTCAGCAGCCATGATGTGGTGCGGCGCACCTGGGCCCAGGTCCGCAAGAGGTTTAATGACCTGCTGCACTGGGGAAGAATGAGTACCGTGTTGGCATGGATCAGTGTGTTGAAGCGTTAAGGTCTGGCCATCCTCCCGTGGGGCTCAGGGGTGTTAGAGTCTGGGTGCTAATTGTCAATGACGCCGGAGCTGGCCAAGAGGGTGAGCCCTGGCTGCTTGGACTGAGTGCCTTGCGGCTCGAGTGCCACGACTCAGATGTGCCCTGTAAGGTGTTCCTCAGGTGGGTTGGCCAAGCTGCAATGGCGCTGCAGGTAGAGAGGGGACTAATTAATGCGCCTCTATCCTTTCAGGAGAAGACGGCCCATAACATCATTGAACAGTCGCAGAGCAGCGGTGGCCCTGCAAACCTCTTAATCCTAACCATATACGAGCAGGACACCTTGGAGTTGGAGAGGCGCTCGGTCAACTGGTCGTGGAGAGGCTCGGGTGTCACATGAAGGTAAGAGTGCAGTGCACAGAGGTAAGGACTTCGGATGGTGCAAACATTCTTGTTTAGTCTCATAATTTTTGGGAGCCTCAAAACAGCAGGCCCCATTGATCATTGAAAAACAATGGCACCATGAGGCAGATCTCCATTGTCTCACCAGGGTGCCTGACATGCACAGTGACAGTGTGATGACTTAAACTAATAATATGTCATTTTTCTCCCTTAGGTTTGCCACCACACAGGACCCCGAAGAGCCACCCGTGACGCTAGAGGACGGTCAGGCTTCACATGCACCTGTGTCACACCCGCTCTCTGAACCAGGCACCAGCACAAATACCAACACCTCGGTGAGCGTTAAATCTTCGGCTAGAATGTCGGAGCACAGTGGTGAGGGAACTTCACATTCACTTGAGGTGCAGGCAGAGGCAGAGAGTGTCCAGGGAACTGACAGTCGGAGGACTGCTGGGGACCAGGATGATGCTCAGTCAAAGGCGGATGTTGAGCCTCTGGAGTCATCCATTAAGCAGCTGATGCTGGATGTTCAGCGAGATGTGGGGGAGGATCTGGCAGAGATCCATGAGGGAATGCGTGCCAAGGTCTCTGTTGTGGAGGAGTCCATGTGGAGCATCAGCACTATGTTGACTTTCATGGCCAAGCGCACTGCCTCCTCCATTGAGAAAGTGACAACTCTCATGGAGAAGCCGCTCCAGGAACAGAATCAGGAGCTCCTGGGGTGTGATCGGATCTGCAAGCTCCTCACACAGGCTCTGACCTCAGGTGGTCAGTGTCTGTGTGGGAGATGAATGAGACACCCAGTATTCAAGCTAGGTGTCCTTCCATTAATGGTGAGCAAGGAGGTCCAGAGCGACCTCACATTGGCACATGTGATGGCAGCCTGCCATCTATGCGGGCTCCTCTCAGGGTGCTCTGGATGATGGCAGCAGCTCCTCCGCCCCTCTGCCAGTGACCGTGGCATCTGATGAGGCTGCGGTAACTGGGGAGATGCCAGACGTGGCACTGGCCACTCCCTCCCAGGCGGGGCCAACATAGGCTCCACTGGTCAGGGGACGACTGCCAAGGTCATCACGGCCAACAAGACAGCAGAGTCAGCAGGCTGCCTGCAATGCCAGTGCCAGCAAGGGGGAGGCACCAAGACGTAATACCCACGAAACGTAAGTTTAAGGCATTATGAACACAAGAGGGACTGGTCATGGGCAATCTTCCGTTGTGCACTGTTTTGTTTAATTTAACTGGTCTGGGGTTGAAGACCAGAGAAGATTCTGTTAATTTCTTTTGACTGTCAACATGAGATAAATTTTCTTTTGTCATAATGGCCTGAGTATGCTTCACCTGTTTTATTTAATGTGGTGCAGGGTACGCCAGTAAGTAATGCTGGACGTGAGTGGCTCAAAACTTTATTGCACAGGCAGGGAGTGGACTTTGGAATCAAAGGAAAGGGTTTTTTCAGACACCCGGGATGGAGGCAGCAGCTGTGGCATGAGGTGGTAGCGCTTATTTGGCAGCCAAGCTGAAGGAGCATTGGATCAAGGCATCCCTGGTGTCCCTGCCTCCCTGGAGGTTACCGAGGTCTGCCTCCACGCCCTCAGTGTTCTCCTCACTGTGCTCCTCTTCTGACTCACTAATGGATTCATCATCTGTGGCCTGTGTAGCTGCTTCAAGGTCCTCTTCCTCCAGTGGGTCCCCCCTTGCCAATGAGAGATTGTGGAGAACGCAGCATGCAATCACTATCAGTGACACCAGCTCCGGGAGTCATAATAATTATGGTTTTATTTACTGTGCAATGTACCTTTAAGAACAATACATGTTAGGCAAGATCACATGATCTTTAGTAACCAATAGGAGAGTAGCGCAGGCTACCTCAGCAGTCAGTGTAAAGATAGAGTTGGAGTTGAAAGCACATGTGTAGCTGTTGATGAGTATATTGTAAATAAACTTAATGTTTCCACCCAAGAGGTGTCTGCAGATCAACTCTATCACTAATAGTACAACTCGGCCAACCTACAATAGGGGATATTGTAGTTCTCCCCCTGAATGGTCCAGGCATCGGAAGCGAATCTTCAGAAGACCTATGGTTCTCTCTGTCACTGCCCTTGTGGAGGCGTGACTCCTATTATAACGCTGCTCTGCATCTGTTCTTGGGCGGCGGAGAGGTGTCATATCCACCTCTTCAATGGATAGCCCTTGTCACCCAGCAGCCATCCATCCAGTTTGCCTGGAGCACTGATGAGCCTCGGCACCTGAGAGTGTCTGAGGATATAAGCGTCTTGGGAGCTGCCAGGGTACCTTGGGCAGACTTGTAGGATCAGCATCCTGTGATCAAACGCTATCTGCACGTTCATGGAGTGGAAGCCCTTCCTGTTGACGAAGACACCGGGCTCACCCGCTGGCGCCTTGATGGCCACATGTGTACAGTCTATTGCACCCTGGACACGGGGGAAGCCAGCAATGGCCGCGAAGCCTCTGGCTCGCTGTATCTGGCTGGCCTCATCCACACGGAAATGAATGAAAGTCAATACCCGCCTGAACAGAGCTTCTGTCACCATCTTGATGCAACTGTGGACAGCTGATTGAGAGACTTCACACAGAACCCCCACTGACCCCTGGAAAGATTCGTATGCACGGAAGTTGAGGGTCACTGTAACCTCCAGAGCCACTGGCATGGGGTGTCCACCCATACAGTCAGAGGTGATCTCAGGCCCAATGATCAGACAAATGGAGGTCACTGTCTCCCTTGAGAGGCAGAGCCTCCTTCGGCATTGCATCTCACATATTGAGGTAGCTGCATCGCTGCCTGTAAACCCTGGCAGCAGGATAGTGGTGTCTTCTGCAGCCCCTAACGCCTTGGACTGCCAGCTGGCCCTGCGCCCCTTGTGCCTGCGCCTCTCCGCCCACAGGTCACTTCCTCGAAAGCTGCACTGGGACACCTGGCCTCCTCTCATTTCTGCCCCTCTCTTCCTCCTCAGAGGAGTTTTTTCTTTACTCGTTCATGGGATGTGGGCTTTGCTGGCTCAGCCAGCATTTATTGCCCATCCCCAAGTGCCCTTGTTCAGAGGATATTTAAGAGTCAATCACATTGCTGTTGGTCTGGAGTCACATGTAGGCCGACTAGGTAAAGGTGGCAGATTTCCTTTTCTAATGGACATTAGTGAGCCAGATGGGTTTTCATGGCAATCGGCAATGGTTTCACGGTCACCATTAGACTTTTAATTCCAGATTAGGTACCACCAGTGGAAACCACAATCCCCATTACCAGGGGAACAGAAGGCTGTCTGATACCTGGAAGGGTCCTCACAGCCTGAATCCTCCAGGGACCTTTGGAGACACCAAGGAATCCTGAAATGAAGCCTGGGAATGCTAGTAATGAAGCCCCGAACAGGGATGAAGCTGCCATATACTAATGAGTCACCAGCAGCAAACTATCTACCAAAATCCTCACTACTCACAATGGCAACGCTGCTGACCCTTTTTATCCCATCCGTGGATGCGGTTTTTGAAATTGTCAGCTGGCCGCCTGCCTGTTTTGCCTGTGCGAAGAGCGTGAAATCGCATGGGCAATGAAAAGTCAGCGTCAATTGACTTTTTAATGGCCTTAACTGACCTCTTAATTAATGTCGGGCGCGGCTCCAGTACCAGCGCGCACCTGCCGACCGAAATATCGCACAAGTGCACAATGATGTCAGGATGCTTGCCCAACATCATCACGCACTATTTTACGCTCGAGCGGGTCGGGCACATGCCCGCCTGATCAGGGAAAAATTCTGTCCTATATTCCAAAGAACTTTATCATGTATTTCATTTACACCACATTGTGACAAAAGTGATTTGCTAAGATTAGCAAGGTATAAGATTCTTTAATTCTGTCAATGTACAAAAAAAAACAGCTTCACTCATTCAGTTATTGTTGAAATTTGTTGGTCTAAGTGTTCAAGGAAGGGAGGTTAAACAACTCAATTCAAATACAAACATCCTTTAGGATTTATCAAGCTAGGGGTGGAATTTTCGATTTGGGTCGAGCTGTTCAAAAGTCCATTGACTTTGGCAGGACCATAAAATCCTGCCAGCGTCGAAATCCACCCTATGTTTTTGATTGGTAGACCTCTTTTTGATTTAACACAGTTATCGAAATTCATTTGGTCTTGGTTACTTTGTTGAAGTCTGCAATTTGTCAGCCTTTTGTAAATGAAGCCCAAGGCATAATATCTGGTGTGTCTTGAGCCCATCTGTTCCACTGCAAACGACACATTAAATACATTGCGCATGGATTGTAAAGTAGTTTAGATGAGTTACTTTATGTTTTTGGTTATCAGGTTCACGTTGTCCAGTGAACGCTTGCTGCGCCTTTGTTATTAACACATTAGTTGGTGCTTGAAACAATATGGGCAGAGAGATCGATTAACTGAACTAACACTGGTAGTTTATTGGAACCAAGAACAGAGCACGAACACCATGTGTGCTTCTTCAATCACTTCCAGCTCTAGATTTATTTACCCAAGAAGCCCAAGCTGTGTAGCGATTGGTCAATACAGTCACATGGTCAAATAACTACATTCTCTTAAAGGTACATAGCACTCCATTTTACCACAAGTTCACTGTTGACTTTTTTTAAAAATTGCTTTTGTAGTTTGTTCTTTATTATATAAATAATCAAGTGTGGCAAAGTGACAGATAACACTAAGCCAGTGTGAACATTACAGAAGATTATATGTCGCCACATTCATAGTAGGTGAGTGACTTCCCTCACTTCCCATGTTGCGGGAGGTTTTCATTGATGAATGGGTAGCATTATGCCTACATTTGTTGAAAACCATCGTTTCCCTGCAACTACCAATAGTAGCAGGTCAAAGTGAACTTAACAGAAGGAAAATGTAATAGGGTGTGGGTTTTTTTCAGCAGTTTCTCACGAAGGCTTGTAAACTCATGTCGACTGTTGACTAAAGTATTATGCGAAGACTTAGACTTTCAGCCAAGAATCAAAGGCAAGAAAAAGCAACATGCAAATTATTCCATGCTATTAGCACACATCCCTTAGGGACTCAATCACATGCAGGGCAGGCAGAGTCCTGTTGAATGGCCTATGGTATTGCAAACGCCTACAGAAAGATAAAATCTAAATGAAGAGGCAAAGGCCATCAGTGGCGGCCACTGCCAAGACTGTAATGAGCAGGAGAAAAGACAAAATAAATCATTAAGTTGTAATGAGAGAACATCAAGCTTGGGTGAAAAGTTCAAGAATGGTTATGAGGGAAAGGGGGAAAGTGATTGTGACGCAGGTAGAATACTACTAACTGAGTCAGCCAGCTTCCTCAAGTATTTCATATGCTCGTTTTTGTTTAACAGCCAATGTTTAAAATACATTATAATGCAATGTTTAAAAGTGAAACACTCTTCAGATTTTTGAAATGCTTTCATTATTACTCATTTATAATATTCATAGATTATGAGACAGATCTTGTTTAAAATATTAAAGGAAAACATTAAAAATGTAAGAAAGACTTAAAAGCCTATTCTGCGGTATGCAACCAATTTTCAGAAATATTACAGCTGCATATATGCACATAACTTTTGATTGCATTTATATGAGAGGAACATGATTAGCAAGTTAAATATACTGTAATACCGTCTTCACTATCCTGCAATCGCTATTTCCCAGCATACTTTCCACACTGTGGAAGAAAAAAAGTCCTTAAAATGGTACTTTTAAGATTGCTGTGCGATAGAGGCTGCAGCAGTAATTATGAGCAGTGAAGCATGGAATCAATACATAATGCCTATTTAGATATAGCAGATTAACTTAACTACCACGTTTAATGGTCTCTAAGCACTTTCTAAAAAAAAATTCTTCAATCATCTTTTTTTAATTTTGCTATTTTACACATTCTTATTTGGTTTTCCTGTGACTCAGCAGCAGTTTTGAATTAATTTTTGATAGCGGGCTATATGATTATGATACTTGAGCTGTACATCCTTCATCACCCTTTGTCCTCTGTCTCGCTAAGTGGGTCTGTTTGCCAGCATTTCACTACGGAAAAGAGCTAGATTTACCACCAATCGACTTTGAATGGACGAAATGTCTAGTCCATTAAGGTAAAGTACAGACTACAATATGCAGCACTCTAGGCCATTTACCAAGCATCAAATGACTGTCATACACAATGGGGTGAATTTTGTGCTGATTGCGCAGGCACAAAAAGGCCACAAAAAGAATTGAATAATTATATGAGCAGGCCTAAAGCTTGTTTTGAGCAACACAATTCTTCACTTTGGCTGCATTTTGTGTGCTGCAGAGAGCACAATTAGGGTGTGTTTTATAAATTCATGCTCTCGACACCAAGCTCCATCTGGAATACGATCAGGAATTTGGTCAGGGAGGTAAGTGGCCATTAAAGGATTTTCTAACCAAATTTCATTTGTTTTCTGCATTTCAGGAAGTGGAAGAGATGTTGATGGCAGTGATGTGGTCATTTGACCAGCATATTCTTACTCCCCTTCTGCCACCCCCATTTGCTGCATCTCACCTGCGCACGTGTCTCACCCAGTGCTCCCTCTTCAAGCTTGATAACTGCACCCTCTGGAATATGTGCAGCAGAGCTTGTACCTGATAATGTCCATGACAGAGACACAGGGGCAGTGTCTTTGAGTTGCTGGTAGGCTGCTCTTCCAGGCTCATTATGAAAGGCAACAAATTAACATTGCAATGTTGGCTGAAAGAGGTACTTTCAAGCACAGCTTACCTTGTGATAGATTGTAGGCTATATTTATAAGTTTGTTTGCGTTCCTGTATGATAGTGAGCATGAAGAGACAAGAAGAAAAAGCATAATAGTACTATCATAAAGCTAATGGAAAAAGCTTGGAGTTTCACATCCCCCATTTCTCTCGATTCTTATTGGAAGTGTAAAGGGCTGTGACTCCTTGCTCCATTTGGGATCTGTTCCCTCACATCATGCACATGACCTTGAGATGTTCTGAGTTGAAGGAGCATGTAAAGTGGTAGATTTATATCTCACCCACAACCAATCTGAATGTCAGAAAGTGACCCTGTGCCACACAACTTTGCTGGGTCCAAATCAGTGGATATGTGAAGCTTTGAAAACTTTCAATACGCCAGGGCTACCAGTTGTAAGTTTCAGTTTGAAAATAAATCATTCTTAATGAATGAGGTGCTATGAAAGAGTTGCAATATTTCAAGGGTACAACATGGGCCAGCAGTAAGTGCACAACTGGGTGACAGGCAGTGGTTATGTATAGATGGGCCACCTCCTGGTTAGTCACACTTTTGGATAACTTTTCTTGGTGGCGGCATGAGGTGTGTCATCTTGTTCTGCATCCCAGGTACAGTGTGGTATTAGCTTTAACTCTGGAAAATATCCTGAGCCTAGATGCCATACTACTGTGCTCTGGGGAGACTGTCCTTTAGTACAAAAAATAGCCTTTCCATACTTCGTATAGTAACAGATTTATTTCTCCAAACACCAATCAGGGTTGAGAGCTGAATCAGGTTCCTACAGAATCCATTTCATGTCTCCACATTGGTTTGCATTCCCATTCTTTCTGTTACTTATTGTGCACGGAGCCAGCAGGAAAGCTGGAAATATTCAATACCATTTATAACCTTTGTTCCCATATGCAGACACTTAAATTTTCCCAACAGCTCCTTAAGAGACACCGGGAAGTATTTCTCTAAACAGCAGATGATGAAAAGATGGAGTAGCTTGCCAGGAATGCTGATTGAAGCCAGCGTGCTGGACTCACTTAAATGTTAAATGCCGCTATGGAGAGATGGTAAGACTGGTGTTCTGAAAGAATGAGCCAAAAGGGCATCCTTCATCCAAGCCTAATTTGCAACAACATAAACAGCTGGTTACGTTAATATATAAATACACTTGTACTTCATATGTAGGTGTTATTGCTGAAAAGGAGGTTCCTTATTGGTTCATTTCATTATGATAAACAAAATATATGACTATGCTTGCAAAACTTTTAATGGTCATTGCAAGCTAAGTAACCTCAGTAGTGCTTAGCAGTTAGTGTTCTCATCATTACAAATCCCAACTCCTTAAAGCAGAAGTACATTTTTAATACATGGTTTATTTGCTTTAATGAGAATGCATTCAGATTTATTCATGTTAGTTTGTAAGCTGTGAAGGGGATGGTGATGTTTCACTTCTGTGTAACGACACTGCTAGCAACCTTGAAATAATAGCAGATATATATTAGTCAGTTCATGGAATTGCAATGCCAGAGTGCTCTGCCTGCACAAGTATTTTTAGCCCAGAGAAGGTCTGTGCCTTCTCCTGTAGTTAACCAATTCACAATGAGTCCAGGAAACACTTGGATCTGAAAAAAAAATTAATCAATTTGATGAAAAATAAGCAAGTGCACAATCATTTAGATTATCAAACCTGTTCCTTCCACAGACCTACTAGGCTCTGTTTTATATGCTCTATGTTTTATATATGTCATAGTGTGATACGCACATAAGAAGGTCAATTCAGCCCGTGCCAGCTCTTTGATAGAAATATCCCATTAGTCTCACTCCCCTGCTCTTTTCCCAAAGCCCCATAATTCTTCCCCCAAGTATTTATCCAATTATCTTTTGAGTGTTGCTATTCAATTGGCTTCCACTGCCCTTTCAGGCAGCACATTCCAGGTCACAATAACTTGCTGTGTAAGAAGATGTTTCCACATCTCAGCTCTGGTTCTTTTGCCAATCACCTTAAATCTGTGTCCTCTGTTTACCAACACTCTTTTGCTGCTCAAAACAGTTTCTCTGTATTTACTTTGCCAAACCATCATGATTTTGAACACCTCGATCAAATCTCCTTCAAATCCTAAAACAACCCGAGCTTCTCTTGTGTCTCCACTTAACTACCATTCTCAGACCATTTTAGTAAATCTCTGTGGTCTCTCGCTGAGGCCTTGACACCCGTCCTGAAGTTAAGCCAACATACAGTTAAGCAAAATACCTCTTTGTTCTTTTGTCTATGACATCTTTTGGCTATCTCCGCCTTTCACTGGCCCTCTGTCCAGCTCTAACTGTCCCACACCCCCCTTAAACCAGTATATATTTCACCTCTTTTCTAATTTTCCTTAGTTCTGTTGAAGAGTCATACGGACTCGAAACATTAACTGTGCTCCTCTCCGCAGATGCTGTCAGACCTGCTGAGTTTTTCCAGGTATTTTTATTTTTGTTTTTGATACAGTTAAGCAAAACATTTTGAATCAAGTAAGTACCAGTGTAGTCATATATCACAAGCTAATGATAGCCTAGGGCGAAAGAGATTGGGATTCAGAAACCCAATCAGCTTGTTATGCTGGCTTTCTGTTCCCTTCTAGGTCACTGTGCTGGAAGCCACCAATCAACTTTTACTAGAACATTTTCAAGGTTGATAATTATATTATAATGGCAAGGAAAGGGGTGAGGCAGGAGGCTGTCAGGTCCGTGTGATAATTTTGATAAACACAACTTAAAAAGTGGCAATAATTCCATCTCCTCTGATTTCTCTTAATCCCAAAAGTCAATTAAGGTACTTGTTGTAGGGTGGCCAAGTTGTACTATTAGTGATAGAGTTGATCTGCAGTCACTTCTTGGGTGGAAACTTAAGTTTATTTACAATATATTCAGCAACAACTACATGTGTGCTTCTAACTCCAACTCTATCTCTACACTGACTGCTGAGGTTGCCCACACTACTCTCCTATTGGTTACTACAGATCATGTGATCTTCCCTAACAAGCATTATTCTTAAAGGTACATTACACACTAAATAAAATCATAATTATTATATTCCTCCCCCAATTAACTCGGCTATACATTTTATATTTACAACCACATATTTTTCAAGACACATAACATTTACGCTGGGTAAGGAATTTACAAGTTCAGTCTTTCAGGTGGTTTCCTGGTACGTGTGGAACGTCGCAGCTCTACAACTTCAGATTCTTTGTCAGGAACTTCCTTTTCTGGAGTTGCCTGAACATCAGGTGCTGCGGTGGGCACCTGCAGTTCTGTATCCTCAACTCTTACAGGAACATCAGACATGTCAGTCCTGGGTTGAATATCCTCAACAGGAAACGCAGACCTGGTCATGGTCACTGGTGGAACCATATCTTGATGATTTGTTTCTCTCTTCCTTAAATTGTCCACATGTTTATGGATGATCCGGCCTTCCACCTCTACGTGGTAAAATAGAGGTCCAGTCACCGCAGTCATTTCACCCAGTAACCACTTTGGTCCTTCCCTGAAGTTCTTCACGTATACCGGCTCTCCCACGGTAAACTTCCTCTCACGATTATGCCAGTCGTGTCTAGTTTTCTGGCTCTTTTCCACGTTCCCCTCTACATTCGGCATTATTAAGCTCAATCTCGTCCTGAGACAGCGTTTCAACAATAACTCCGCAGTGTGACACCTGTTGTTGTGTGAGGAGTGGTCCTGTAATGAAAAAGAAAGCGTGCTGGCTTGGTTGCTAAGGAATCGCCAGTTAGCTTTTTCATGCCTCCCTTGAACGTTTGAACCCTCCTTTCAGCAAGTCTGTTTGAGGAAGGGTGGTACGGTGCAGTTTTCACATGAGAGATACCGTTGAAGCTGATAAACTGTTGAGCTCAGAACTCGTAAATATTGTGCCATCAGCAGAAACAATTACTTCTGGTAGTCCGTGAGTGGCAAAGCTCTGACATATTTTCTCAATTGTAGCAGCCAACATTGGTGACTTCACCTCATATACGCCCAACCAGTTTGAATGGACATCGACAATGAGCAGAAACATTGTTCCCAGGAGAGGTCCAGCATAGTCAATGTGTAACCATACCCAGGGCCTACCTGGCCACTCTCATGGGTGTAATGGAGCTGTCACTGGCAACTTTTGCAGGTGCTAACAATGCACACATGATAGCTGCGTGTTATGGTCTTCATTTGGGAAATTCCTGGATGGGTAACGTGTAGTTCAATTAAGTGGCTCCCTTCCCATTGGAGGAACTATCACTCGTGCTCCCCACAATAAGATGCTATCCTGGCTGGTTATTTCATGTCTTCTGTTGAAGTCAGGTTTCATTTAATCAGATACGGGCTCCTGTGACCAACCATGTAGCACTTGTTCTTGTACTTGAGATAGGACCGGGTCCCGCCTTGTCCAGTCTCTGATCAGTCGAGCACATATCGGCGAGGAATCTAAGAAATTTAACAGTAAAGTAAGTTCCTGTGGAACTGGGATGTGCTCATCATTTTCTTGTAAAGGCAAACGACTAAGGGCATCAGCGTTTGTAATTTAATTGCCAGGCCTATGTACGAAAGTGTATTCGTATGCTGCCAGAATTAAAGCCCATCATTATATTCTTGCTGAGGTTATGGGTGGTATAACCTTGTCCTCACTAAACAATCCTAGAAATGGTTTATGGTCTGAAACTATTGCAAAACGATGGCCATGTACATACTGGTGAAATTTCTTGACATCAAAGATGGTGGATAGGCCTTTTTCTATCTGCGAGTATCCCTTTTCTCCTGTGGTGAGCATTCTTGATACGTAACCTATTGGCTGTTCCGTGCCATCATGCAATGAGAGAGCACTACTCCCACTCCGTAGGGATTTGTGTCACATGTCAGCACCAATTCTTTCATCTGGCCATAATGCACTAATAGGTTGGATGAGTACAACAATTGTTTCATCTTTATGAAAGCTTGTTTCCGGGGCACCTCCCAAGACCGACGTTTTTTTTTGATTAGAGAATGCAGGAGGGGCCAGCACTATAGACAAATTGGGTAAGAAATGCCCTTAATAGTTTGTCATTCCTAGGAATGATCTGAGCTCTGAGGCGTTCTTTGGCGCAGGTGCCTCTCTTATGGCTCTCACTTTCTCCTCAACCGGGTGGAGGCCCTGCGAATCTACCCAGTGACCCAAATAGATTACCTCCCTCACTTGGAATGTACTTTTTTTTTTAAAATGCATCCCAGCATGCAAGAAACATTTTAAGACTTCTTCTAAGTTTGCCAAATGCTCTTTTTCAGAGAATCCTGTCACCAATACATTGTCTAAATAGACTTCAACCTGGGGCAGTCCTGCAGTAAGCTTTCCATTGTTCTCTGCAAGATGGCACAAGTGGAGGAGACACCAAAAGGCAATTGTGTATATTGGCACAACCCTTTGTGCGTATTAATTGTGACAAATTGCCAGGAGGCATTATCCAACTCTAATTGTTGATAAGCATGACTCATGTCAAGCTTTGTGTACATTGTACCTCCCGCCAGCTTGGCATTCAGGTCTTTGATTTTTGGAATGGGGTGCCTGTCTAGTTCAGCTACTTTATTAACCTTCAGTTTGTAGTCTCCACAAATTCGGACGCTTTGGTTGGGTTTAAGGGCGGGGACTATGGCTGCTGCCCATTCTGAGAATTGAACAGGTTGTATAACACCCAGTTCCTCTAGTCTGTTCAGTTCAATGTCGACTTTTTCTCACAGGCCATATGGCACCGGTCTCACCTTCATGAAGCGAGGGGTTGTTTCTGGATCCACATAAATCTTGGCCTGCAGGCCCTGGATTTTCCTCAGTCCATCCCTGAAGACAGTGGTGTACTTTCTAAGTAGCTCTGGTAGCCAACTTGTTCTCAACTGGAAAATTTCAGACCATTCTAACTTAATCTACTTTAACCAGGAGGCTTGGCCCTTCACCTGCTACCACCATCAAGGGTATCTTTGTCAATTGGCTTCCATAATAGACAGTTACTCTGCTTATGTCCTTTACTTGAATGTCTTCACCCGTATCTGTTTTTAGCTTGGCATCTGTTTCTTCTAAACTTAATTGATCTTCCCTGATATTGCTGTGAGATTATCCAGTACCCTGTCATTCATTATTCAAATATCTGAAGGTATGTTCCCCAATTACTGTAGTGGAAGCTCCCGTGTCCACTTCCATTCTAACAGGTTTGCCATTTACTTTCACTGTAACAAATATTGGTTCCGTCTTTCCAACTTTCAGATTAAACAACGAGTAAGTGTCTGAATTCATTGTTTCAGGCTCTTCTACATTGTAGATTTCTTTGGGCTTCTCCTTTTGTTTATAAGCCTGCTTGAATCTTTCCTTGTACTGCCTCATCACATCAATTTCCAGGAGAATCGTAGCATTCGATTTTTTTAAACTGCCAATTGCTAAAAGACAGCTCGTTTCCACCTCTATTAAAATTATCTTTTGGTTTCGCTA
The DNA here is from genome assembly GCF_964194155.1 of Cetorhinus maximus. NCBI lineage: Eukaryota > Metazoa > Chordata > Chondrichthyes > Lamniformes > Cetorhinidae > Cetorhinus > Cetorhinus maximus. The sequence continues at coordinate 48,418,284 of NC_135898.1, forward strand.
CTAAGTTATTTTTCTTTATTCTTCGGCTAGCGGGGGCTGTTTCCCACTTCTTGGCAGAGTCTCGCTTTTTCGCGCCTCTTTCAGCTGATGTTTTCCCGCCCGATGTGGAGGACGGAGCCATTTTGCACACCCTGTCTTGCTTTTGAATCTCTCAATGCACTTCTCGTGGCCAGCGCTATCTCTAGCACCTTCTTGAAACCCAGATTCACTTCGGACAATAATCTTTTCTGAGTAGAGGGGTAAGTGATGGCATAGTGGTATTGTCGCTGGACTAGTAACCCAGAGACCCAGGGTAATGCTCTGGGGACCTGAGGTTTGAATCCCGCCACGGCAGATGGTGAAATTTGAATTCAATAAAAAATCTGCAATTAGAAGTCTAATGCTGACCATGAAACCATTGTCAATTGTTGTTACAAACCCACTAATGTCATTTAGGGAAGGAAATCTGCTGTCCTTACCTGGTCTGACTGACATGTGACTCCAGACCCACAGGAATGTGGTTGACTCTTAAATGCCCTCTGAACAAGGGCAATTAGGGACAGATAATAAATTCTGGCCTAGCCAGTGATGCCCACATCCCATGAATGAATAAAAAAATGTGCCTAAGAAGTATTATTCTTAAAGGTACGTTACACACTAAATAAAACCACAATTACTAATAATACTGGACATATATTATTGGTGGTTATATAAGGTTTTGTAATTAACACCTCATTCTGTACCGTGCCTGATTTAAAAGACTTAAATTATACCTCCTGCAGGATTTTGAAATCTTGCATTTCTTTAACACTTTACATGTCATGCAAACATAAAAATGAGGAGCAGGAAAAGACCAGCTCATCCAGCAAGCCTGCCTCAGACTCATGCTGACTGGAGCATCATGATCAATCCCCTCCCCTCTCTGTTCCCACCTCTGCAGCCATGTAATCCCTTGCATGAAGTAAAAATAATCGTGCCAATAAGGGGAAAAAGAACTATTGAAATTTTCTCTCTGACCCTTTCATTCCAAGGAATCACATGGATCATGCTTACGTGCCAAAATACCTAGAGTATTACAAAAAGATCAAACTAATCTTAAGCGCAAATTGTAAAACAGCAGACTGAAATTACTTTATAATTGAATTATTTACAGAAATGCAGAAAAAGAAAACTTCTAGATCTTCCCTGATATTGCTGTGAGATTATCCAGTACCCTGTCATAAAATCATATTGCACAGAAGGAGGCCATTTGCCCCATTGTGCTTGTGCCTGCTCTTTGAAAGAGTTAGTAAGGGGAAGAACAGCCTCTTCTCATCCTTATGTCACTATCCAATTGCACCTTTGCCCCTGATCTCTCTTCATTAACCCCCTACCTATTTCTCCTCCCCCAGTATTTATCCAGTTCCCTTTTGAAAAATACTATTTAATCTGCTTCTCCCACACTTTCAGGGACTGTATTCCAGATCACAACAACTCACTGTGTAAAAAAAATAAAAACTTCTCCACGTTTGCCCCTCAGGTTCTTTTGCCAATGATTAACCTGTGTCTACAGGTTACCAAATCCTCTGCCAGTGGAAAGAGGCTCTCCCTTTTACCCAATATCAAAACCCCACATAACTTTGAACACTTCTATTAAATCTCCCCTTAACTTTCTCTAAGAAAAACAACCCCAGTCTTTCCACTGTGTAATACCTGAAGCACTGCAGTGGGTCACTCATTGTAAGGTGGCCGAGTTGTACTATTAATGATAAAGAAATATCTGCAGGTCAACTCTAAGTTTATTTACGATATCCTCAGCAACAACTACACGTGGCTGCTTTGAATTCAAACTCTATCTCCACACTGACTGGTGGGGCAGCCCACACTACTCTCCAATTGGTTACTACAGAGCATGTGATCTTGCCTCACAAATATTATTCTTAAAGGTACATTACACACTAAATAAAACCATTATTATTATGGTCACCTACCACTGTAATTAACAGATGGGCTCAAGGTAAAGATATAGAGACCTTACAGAAGTTATGCAACTTACACATGTTACTTGTAAGATTGTTAGCTCTAAGTTCACAAAGCTTGTTTAAGACTTAAGCAACTCTGTTACTCCCAACCTCAAAATCTCTTATTCTCACTTGTTTCCACAATAAAATACAGATTTCTTTTCAGTACTCCATCTCACAGTGGATTGGCATTACTCATTTAAAGATGCCAATACTTTATTCTATCCTCCTCCCCCCTCAAAGGCTTCCTTCATTTTTTTTAAATCATTCATCAAATGATAAAAAAGATCTTTTCTTCCCCCCTAATACTTCTCTGTACTAACCAGGAGATGTTTTTTTGGCCCACATTATGGAGCAATCAATCACCAATAGCTCCACAAGGACATAATCTTTATGGTCCATCCAGCCCAGCTGATTGAGTTCACCCACACACCCAAAGTATCAAAGCACCTCATAAATGTCCATCTCCCTGGCATACAACCACAACTTGCATTTATGTAGCACCTTTAATGTAGAAAAGCATCCCAAGCTGCTTGACGGAAATATAATCATCATCAATTTTACCTCAGCAGCAACAAAAACCTTTCTGTGGGGTAAAATTCAACCCCACACAACACCGAGGCCAATGGCCTACACTTTCTGAGCAAGATTTCAAACTCCCTTTTATGATTCCAAGTTCTTTGCATCTGTTTGGTCCTTTCTCTTGAACATATGGGTGCAATCATGAACTCATCAGCTAAATGGGCCATCACTAAAAGGCTGTGAAGACAAAATTGAGGATTTCTGATTAGAGTAAATAAGGAGAAACTGTTTCCACTTACAGGAGGAACCAGAGGACACAGCCACTGACAAAAAAAAAACAGAAGGGGGAGATGAAGAAACTTTGGGTGGAATTGTCCCAGGTTTACACTAAGTGTAGTAACGGGTGGAAAGAAGAACGTTTTACCCGCCAGCTACAATGGTGGTTTTTCACGCCATATCGTCCCATTCCCACCTCCTAAATGCATTCCTGGGAAATACGCCGGGTCGCTGGCAGGGTGGCCTCTGATTCACCCGCCCTGCCATAACCTCAGGTCTTCAGTACACCGGACGCCATATTTAAAGGCTGCCCCTGAACAGAGCTAGCACCCTTCAAAGTATAGGAAGCTGCTGGGAACTGATGGCTGCCATAGGGAGGGAACATGCTGCCCCCAAATTGAGTGACGCCTCCATCGAGCTCCTACTGGACACAGTGGAGGCCCACCTCGATGACACCATCGCGATGTCCCCTACCCCCACTCAAGGCAAAGACCGGCAAGCAAGATCACCAATCCAGCATTGGAAGCAGTGGCAGTGATGGTCAGCACCAATGCCCTGCAAAAAAGGACAGCCATCCACTGCAAGAAGAGGATGAATGGTCTCATCCATTCCAGCAGGGTAAATCACTCTTCAACTCACACACTCACAAACCCATCACACATCCACAGGGATCTCATACCTCAAGGGACAACACCACTAACTCTCACACACATCCTCACATCCCCATCAGGCTCATATCCTCTGGAGCTCACATCCTCATCCTGTCCATGGCTCCACCCACCACATAAACATTCCACGCAGTGCCATGTGTCCTGCTCACACTCTTGCCAACTGTTTTCATGCAGGAGAAGCCTGCTCATAACGGCAGGGAGAGGTCCCAGACCGGGGGGGTGGAGCGGCCCACATTAGACTCCTCACTCACCTTGAGGAAGGAGTATGCCATCATGCTGACTGGTGAAGACGTGGACCATGCCAACAGCAACGGTGAGGTCGGTGGCGAACACCCTCATGAAGATCCTGCATCACACCATCCCTCTCTCAACGCAACTGTCTCGCCCCTGCTGCCATGCACTAATTATCTCTATTTCGGTTTACAAGGAGCTCTGCCAAGCAACCGACACCCTCAGCCAGCCAGTCCCTCAGCTCCATCCAGGTCCTTGCCTCTAGCCAAGAGGAGACCTCCTCCATTGAAGAGCGGGAAATAAGTAGCTTGGAAAACCAGCCACAGCACTTACCCACACCCTCCACCAGCACAGAGACACACACCTCAGTGGGACCTAGTTCTAGAGCAGGCTTGGGTTCACAAATTGGTGGTCACCGCATGACACGTGTCCGCAGCAGGAGGAGGCAGAATCAGCGGAGCTCCCTGGCAATCAGAGGACTGCTGGGGAACAGGCATCTGTGAGGTCTGAGTCAGATGATAAGCCTCTGGATTCGGCCTTCCAACTCATCCTGGAGAGTCAGCAGAAGACCTGGGAACATCACGCAAAGCTGTTGGAAGCCCTCAGCAGAGTGGCACACAAGTTGGAGGAGTAGGTCCACCTGCTGTCTGATGAAGTGGTGCCCACATGTGTGTGTTTGGAATTCTCCATGGGGAGGATGGCAGATGCCATGGAGACCCTGGTCCAGCAGAAAGTGGAGATGCGTGCAAACCTGCACTCCATCGTAGGAGCCATAGGTGAGTTCCTGCAGTGACAACGTGAGGGGTAAACAGGGCAACTCGATGCCCCTTCAGGTGCTCCTTCCCCTCAACCTCGTCCTCTGTCACCCCAGGGGGTGCAGCTGAATTCCCACCAACCACCTTCACCCTCCCAACCTACCAGCTCACTCTGCCCTCTCTCATACTCACCATTTCCTACTACCATGCCCACCCCTTACCCCATTATTCACCTTTCTCCCGCCTCCTTTCGAATTCCTTCCTCCCCCGGGCTCCTTTCCCCCTCCGAATTCCTTTCTCCCCAGAAGTCCTACCCCTCTCTGAACTCCTTCCCACCTCCAAACTTCTTCTCTCACACCTTCCTCCCCCCTTACACTTACCTCCTCAGCTGCCACATTCTCTCCCGTTACACCCTCCTGCCCCATACTCCCTCCCCCTCTCTCCCAACCTCAGCCCCTGATACCATCATTCCCCCCCACAACCTAACCCCCCAACACTATTGTTGCCCTCCTCCCAACCTCAGCCCCCGGCACCATCGCTCCCCCTCCCAATCTTACCACCCCTCCCCTGCACCCACCCCCCCCTCCCCCCCACACAGGTACACCTTCCTCTCCCAGTCAAACCTAGACCTTCCTGTCCACCTCCTCGATGATCATCCATAACAGCCCATGGCCAAGACCTGATGTTCTGAAGCAGACCCCAGCCGTCAATGGTGACCCTCCACCTTCCATGAGCGGCTTCGCGCTGGAGCCATATCCATGAGAATCCACTCAGCATGCGATGCACGTGTTCCTCTAGGGTCCGGTAGCTGTAGGCCTCCAGCGTCTTCTTCACCTCGGATGTCCGCAATGCAAACAAGGCCCTAATGGTAAGTCCCGACTTCTGCATGTCACACTTGTCCAGACGTGCTCTGGGCCGGCTCGTTTTCCTGCCAATGTGCCGGATGACCCAGCATGGGGGGATGATTCCCGCAAGCAGGACTTACAATGATATGTGGATGTACTAAAATGACGTTCCCAATGTGCGGTGGCAGGAAAGGCAGCCCGCCATTGACGGGCAGAGCGGACAATCACAAACTGGTTTCACAACGTCGTGAAACCGATTTTGGGCCTTCTTGCCATATTGTCCGCCCATACCTGTCATGACAGCAGATGCCAAAAAGGAAGGATAATTCCGGCCTTTGTCTTTTAAGCAGCAAATTACTTTGATCTGTAATTCACAGGCTGATTGGCTGGTGGAAACAGATTCAATAGTAACTTTCAGAGGAGAATTGGAGAAATAGCTGAAAAGGAAAATCTTGCTGAGGCAATGGGAAAGAGCAGGGGAGTGGGGCAAATTGGAGAGCTCTCTCAAAGAGCCAGCACAGGTGCATGGGCCAACTGGCCTCCTTCTGTGTTGCACAATTATCATTCTATGAAGTATTCCTTGAGTGATCGATCAGCCGAGGGGAAAGGCTGAGATTAGGACATGTTCGATTAACCTTAGAAACTGTTTGATACTGCAATGCTAAGGCGGTAGGATAGCTAACCATCAGCTGGTGAGATCAAGTGGGTTGAAACAATGGCCCTAATTTGTGAATTCACATATGAGGCTAACACTTCAAGAAGATTTTTTACTGAAATAGAATGGTAAATAAATTGCAAATTGCTGTACTGAATATAGCCACTGAAAAATAATCTACTGCCATCATTTTAATAATATAACAGTTATGTGCTACTTTACATATACAGCTAATTTATGGTGATTAAGTGAATTAAAAATTAAATCAATGAGAACTATAAAATAAGTATTTTCTGAATGATTTTATTTATGCAAGCTGTTTATAACATTAACATTGCACAAAGCAGTAATTATCTTCAAACATCGGAAGCATATGGTACTGTACTATTGTGATGGGCTTTCTTCCTCCTACCTAATTATTCATATCACAGTCATTTCATATTTACACATCATTTTAAGTTCTTCAATGGTTAAATTCCATTTTACTTTTAATAACATTTAGAACTCGCTCAAATTCAGGTAAACAAAATTTGATTGCTTTGATGGATTGAAAATGGTTCGCCCTGTAAGAGCTTATTTGATTTATTTCTTCAGGGATTACAAAGAATGGAATGCTATCTCCAAACAGACAACGGCATAAGCTCTTCTGCAAAAAGCCCATGTACAACCAACTCGGCACAGACATAGGCTGCTTTTCGCAGAATAAAAACAACAATCCTATATTTGAACGGATCTGGAGCTGTTAGTCCTAAAATGGATATGCTTACTTACCAAAAGAAAACTGTAAAAACAAGTGGCATTATAGGTATCAATGGAGTCCCCCACTGCCCTCAAACCCCAATCGCGCTTGCCCTTTTCTCCTCCGAATTCCAATGCAGTACCGAGAGCTTTGTCCTGCCAGAACGCTTGGCTTTCGGATGTGACTTTAAACCAAGGCATTGTCTGTGCATTAAGCCAGACATGCATTATCGCTTGGCACCATTTCGAAGAAGTGCAGGGTACTTCTTCATGGCGTCCAGGTTAATATGTATCCATCAACCAACACCCCTACAACAGATTACCGGGTCATTATCTCATTGATGTTTGTGGGATCTTGCTGTGCATAAAATGGCTGTTTCCCACATTGTAACAGTGACGACATTGGGTGTAAAGTACTTAGGGATGGCCTGAGGTTAGAAAAGACGCTATGTAAATATGCCAAGTTTATCTTCTTTGCCAGATGATGATAGCTGCACCTCCTCACAATGCAATTCTCTCCCAAGTACCTTGTTGTGCAACTGTCAACGCACAACAATGACAGGACAGGACATTGGGAGGAATCTTGTCGAGGTGACGGGGTTCTTGGCTGCCGGCTGAAGAGCCAACAAGGCCCCCAGTCACCTCTTATCGGGAAGGCCTTCCACATCCTGTGCTACCCAGGCACCTAGGCCAACAGCAGGCCTTTTCCTGGGATCAAGGACCCCAGGGGCAGAAGTCCCACCTGCCAAGAACTAATAGCCAATCAGGGGCTGGCAGCTGTTCTGTACTCAGCAGCGCCACTGGGGAGGCGATGGCTGCTGCTGGTAATACACCCACCCGAGGCCTCAGATCGAAGAGACAGGTAACTGAGGTACAGGTGACTGATTGCAGGAAGGGGTCGTGGGATGGGTATTGCAGGAGAGGGGTGAGGGTGTTCGGCAGCAAGGACATAGGGATGGCTCTTAGTGCAGGAAGAGCCCCTTCCTGCTGCACGGTCCCTTGATCAGGCACTGAGTGCCTTTGAACAAGGGAGCCCTCCTGGGAGACACGTAAGCAAACAGGCCAGAGTTTGCCTGTCATGCTCCCTGCTTGGCGAGCCCTCTGCCCACCACTGACTTAATAACAGCAGCGGCAGAATGAAGCATGAGTTGCCTACTTAAGGGCCTCAATGGGCAGCGGGGCGGGAAGGCCATAGATGGGCCTTCCCATTACAGACCTAATCAGGGTGGAGGCAGGAATGTGGCAGAGACCACACCCATCACCTTCTCACCCAATTAAATGCCCTCCCCACCACCAAACTTACCATGTGGAAGTGCAAAGGATTCCACCCATTGTGTGATGCACATTGTAGAGAGACCCCCAAGTTAATGCAGGCATCTCATCCATGCCTTTGTTAGCTCTAGACTTAACTACAGTATTCCAACCCACTCAGGCCAGCCTCCCATTTTCTATCCTCTGTAAAATTAAGCTTATCTAAAACCCTGCTGCCCATGTCTTAAATCCTACCAAATTCTGTTCACCCAACACTCCTGTTCTTGCTCCCAATTGCGTAGCCTCGATTTTCAAATTCTCAACCCTCAAATCCCTTCATAGCCTTACCCCTCCTTATCTCTGTAATCCCCTCTAGCCCTACAACACTCCAAGTGCTCTGCACTCCTCCAATTCTGGTATCTTGAGCATCCTTGATTTTAGTCACTCCGCCATTAAGAAGCCACCTTCAGGGGTCCTGCCTAATCGAGGAGAGTGGTTGAACCAGGGAAGCAGGAGGCAGCAATGCCCAGTCAGCAGCCCCACCAGAAGAGGCAGGCTTGGCTGAGACAGGCAGGAGACCATGACAGCATCTCATGATGGAAGCGATCTCTCCAGCATTGGGAAAAATGATAAAACATGCATTGCCACTGCTGTCAGGCCAGCTGTATGGAAGCGGAGACCTTCCACTGGATGGCCTGCAACTGTGTCCTTAGCCATCGCATCCCAGCAGGCCTGTGCTCAGGTGAGTATGGGCCTTGGTATGTCGCATGGAGGCCGTCTCTAGTGCAATGTTTGACTCCTGCCTCATCAGGGGGTGGGGGGGAGGGAGGCCCGTTGCCATTGGGAAGAAACCAATGGCACCATCATTTTTTCACCAAATTAGCCCATTAAGGGGCCTTATTGGCAACCCAGCACTCCCGGACACTTGGTTTCTGCCGCATTGACCCAGCCTCTGGCAAGATCACTCAGAGGAAGGAAACCCTCTGGTAGCTGACATAATACATTATTTTATAACTGTAAATCCAGACCCGCCTCCTATCCGTCCTCCCCAGGAAAAGGTAACACTGAGACAATGAAGTTATTTTGAGGCCCATAGTTCAAATTCCATCATGGACTTAATTTTGCAAAGCACTGCCTAAATAAAAATCAATAGTCGGGTAAATATTTATTACTTTTATTGCTTATAGTTTAAGGTCTTTTTGTGGTTTATAGTTTGTATATTCTGTAGTAACGAGGATCAGGAAAGAAGGGCCCTAGGGTAATTGATTTAAAAGGTTTAATTTAAAGGGATAAGTCATGGCAGGAGCGCTCAAAGCCATGCTGTGCTCCTCGTGCTCCATGTGGGAAGCCGGGAACATTTCCAGTGCCCGGGACCAGCATGTGTGCAGGAAGTGAGTCCAGCTGCAGCTCCTGGAAACTCGGGTTTCAGAGCTGGAATGGCGGCTGGGGACACTGTGGAGCAACTGCAGGTCTGAGAGCATCGTGGACAGCACGTTTAGAGAGGTGGTCACACCACAGCTGAAGGGACTTGAGGAAGGAAGGGAGTGGGTGACCACCAGGCAGTCCAAGAGAAACAGGCAGGTAGTTCAGGAGTCCCCTGGGGCCCCACTCGTAAATTGGTATTCCATTTTGGAGACTGATGAGGGCGCTGGTTCCTCCAGGGAGTGTGGAAAGAGCCAAGCTTCTGGCACCACAAGCAGCCTGCCTGTACAGGAGGGGAGGAAGAGAGGAAAAGCAATAGTCATAGGGGATTCTATAGTCAGGGGAACAGATAGGTGCTACTGTGGCCATCAACGTGACTCCAGGATGATGTGTTGCCTCCCTGGTGCCAGGGTCCGGGATGTCACTGAACGGCTGCAGGGCACCCTGAAGGGGGAGGGTGATAAGGCAGAGGTCATGGTACATGTTGGTACCAATGACATAGGTAGAAAGAGGGATGAAGTCTTGCATCAAGAATTCAGGGAGTTAGGCAGTAGACTGAAAAGCAGAACCTCTCGGGTTGTAGTCTCTGGATTACTCCCGGTGCCACGTGCTAGTGAGCACAAAAATAGGAGAATAGCGCAGATGAATACGTGGCTTAAGAGTTGGTGCAGGAGGGAGGGTTCTAGATTCCTGGATCACTGGGACCGTTTCTGGGGAAGGTGAGACCTGTACAAGCGGGACAGTCTACATCTGAACCAGAGCGGGACTAGCATCCTTTCGGGCAGGTTTGCTAGTGCTGTTGGGAGGGGTTTAAACTAATTCGGCAGGGGTAGGGGACACAGAATGTTAGCAGAATAGGGACACATCATAAAACAGTAAAACAATCAAGTTAGAGGGAGTACAGCTGCATTAAGTTTCAAGGGAGTAAGGCAAGGCTGGATGGCCTCTACTTTAATGCCAGGAGTATTGCAGGTAGAACGGATGAGTTAAGTGTGAGGATTGACACGTGGAATTATGATATAGTAGCCATCACTGAGACATGGTTGAGGGAGGGGCAGGATTGGCAACTCAACATTCCGGGATATAGCAGGTGGCATTGCATTATTAGTTAAGGAGTCAGTTACTGCAGTAAGGAGAGATGATATCTTGGAGGGGGCATCGATTGAATCTTTGTGGGTAGAGCTTAGGAATAAAAAAGGGGCAGCCACATTGTTAGGTGTTTATTATGGACCCCCAGATAGTCAGCGGGAAATTGAGGAGCAAATATGTGCACAATTTGAGGAGGTGTGTAAAAACAATAACAATAGGGTAATTATATTAGGTGATTTCAACTTTCCCAACATTAATTGGGATAGACATAGTGTTAAGAGCTTGGATGGAGTGGATTTCTTGAAATGTGTACAGGAGAACTTTTTAGGTCAATATTTGGAGGGTCCAACAAGGGATGGCGCAGTGCTGGACCTAATTCTGGGGAATGAAGCCGGACAGGTAGCTGAGGTGGTGGTGGGGGAGCATTTTCGTGATAGCGACCACAACATGGTACAAATTAAGCTAGTTATGGACAAAGAAAAAGACAATTTGCAAACAAACGTTTTGGATTGGGGGAGAGCAGATTTTAGTAAAATAAGGCAGGATCTGGCCAAGGTAGACTGGGAACAGCTACTTGTGGGGAAATCTACAGAGGAACAGTGGGGGCGTTCAAAAAAATGGGGAGGGTACAGGCTCAACATGTTCCCTCTAGGGTGATAGAAAGGAGTAACAAGCCCAGAGAACCATGGATGACCAGAGAAATTCAGGATACGATGAGAAGGAAAAGAGAGGCTTTTAGCAGGTACAAGGGGAGCAAATCAGCAGAGGCATTACTGGAGTACAGAAAGTGCAGGGTGGAGCTTAAGAAAGAAATTAGGAGAGCAAAGAGGGGCTATGAGAAAGCTCTGGCTGGTAAAAGTAGGGAAAATCCCAAGATATTCTATAAGTATATCAATGGGAAGAGGATAACCAGGGAAAGAGTAGAGCCCTTTAGGGACCAAGGGGGCAATCTATGGGTGGAGCCAGAGGACATCGCTAGAGTGTTAAATGAATACTTCACATCCGTTTTCACCCAAGAGAATGAGGATGAAGGTATGGAACTTGGGGAGAGAGACTACAAGGTTCTTGAGCAAATTGATATAGGGAGTGACAAGGTATTGGAGGTGTTGGCAGGCTTAAAAGTGGACAAATCTCCAGGTCCAGATGATTTGTGTCCCAGACTGCTGAGGGAGACAAGGGAGGAGATCGCAGGAGCTCTGACCCAAATTTTTAATTCCTCTCTGGCCGCAGGTGAGGTGCCAGAGGACTGCAGAAGAGCTAATGTGGTTCCGCTATTTAAGAAGGGTTGTAGAGATGAGCCAGGGAACTAAAGACCAGTGAGTCTCACGTCAGTGGTAGGGAAAATATTGGAGAAAATTCTGAAGGAGAGAATCTATCTCCACTTGAAGAGGCAAGGTTTGATCAGGGATAGTCAGCATGGCTTTGTCAGAGGGAGGTCATGCCTAACAAATTTGATTGAATTTTTTGAGGATGTGACCAGGTGTGTAGATGAGAGTAGTGCAGTTGATGTAGATTATATGGATTTCAGCAAAGCCTTTGACAAGGTCCCACATGGGAGACTTATAAAGAAGGCAAATGCGCATGGGATACAGGGTAATTTGATAAGGTGGATTCAAAATTGGTTTAGTTGTAAGAGGCAGAGGGCGATGACAGAAGGCTGCTTTAGTGACTGGAAGCCAGTGTCCAGTGGGGATCTGTGCTGGGTCCCCTATTATTGGTCATTTATATAAACGACATAGATGACTATGTCAGGGCGTAGGATTAGTAAGTTTGCGGATGACACAAAGATTGGCCAGGTGGTTAACAGTGAGGTTGAGTGTCTTGGGCTACAGGAAGATATAGATGGGATGGTCAAATGGGCAGATAAGTGACAGATGGAATTTAACCCTGAAAAGTGCGAGGTGATACACTTTGGAAGGAGTAATTTGACAAGGAAGTATTCACTGAATGGCATGACACTAGGAAGTTCTGAGGAACAAAGGGACCTTGGCGTGTGTGTCCATAGATCTCTGAAGGCGGAGGGGCACGTTAGTGGGGTGGTGAAAAAGGCATATGGGACACTTGCCTTTATCAATCAAGGCATAGATTACAAAAGTAGGGAGGCCATGTTGGAGTTGTACAGAAGCTTGGTGAGGCCACAGCTGGAATATTGTGTGCAGTTCTGGTCGCCACATTATAGGAAGGATGTGATTGCACTGGAGGGGGTGCAGAGGAGATTCACCAGGATGTTGCCTGGGATGAAACATTTAAGTTATGAAGAGAGGTTGGATAGACTTAGGTTGTTTTCGTTGGAGCAGAGAAGACTGAGGGGTGACCTGATCGATGTGTACAAGATTATGAGAGGCATGGACAGGGAGGATAGGGAGCAGCTGTTCCCCTTAGTTGAAGGGTCAGTCATAAGAGGGCATAAGTTCAAGGTGAGGGGCAGGAGGTTTAGGGGGGATGTGAGGGAAAACTTTTTTACCCAAAGGGTGGTGACAGTCTGGAATGCACTGCCTGGGAGGGTGGTGGAGGCGGGTTGCCTCACATCCTTTAAAAAGTACCTGGATGAGCACTTGGCACGTCATAACATTCAAGGCTATGGGCCAAGTGCTGGTAAATGGGATTAGGTAGGTAGGTCAGGTGTTTCTCACATGTCGGTGCAGACTCGATAGGCCAAAGGGCCTCTTCCGCACTGTGATTCTGTGATTCTGAGATTCTGAGATTCTGATTCTGTGCGGAGACTGGTTCAACTGAGGTTGACATCACGGGAATATGAATCTCACTTTGGGACACTATCACTGAGTGGGAGCAAGGCTAAACCTCGAAATCAGAGGATTCCAAAGTACAAAATCACAACACCTTCAGTTGACAGGAGCATTCATAACCATCAAATGCCTTAACAAGAGTGCAATTTATTTACTTGTATAGCACACCCGTGACCCAAAAGTGAGATCAATTTTTCTTCACTTTCCTAACTCTAGCGCTGCACCTGGGTGCAGCCCCGACACCCACAACAGAGGTGGAGGCAGCCTGCTGACTGCTATGTCCTGATGTCTGCAATGACCTTGGCGGACATCCTCTGATGGCCCGAGGCCTGGAGGGCCCTGGCCTGTTAAGAGTCACCCATTCAAGGGCAAAATCGCCCTCAGCAGCCTGAGCAGCTGGAGTGGATGGGGTCACAGGCAGAGGGGGCCATGAGCAGCTGCACAACCTTGGATTGTCCTGAGAGGAGGCCCCCAGGGTGTCCAGCTGACACTCGTCCGCCCTGTGGATGCCCAAGGTCTTCACCCTGACTCCTGCAGGAGATGGTACACCTGGAGGGGTGTCAAGGCACCTCATTGCCCATGTCGCCTACATCTTGATGGTGCCCACCAGAGTGTGTGGCCATGGAGTTCAGGGCCGAGTGCAAATTGGACAAGACCTGCTGGAGCAAGGTCTCCATGGTGGTTGCCAGCCTTCCCATGGTGACCTCGAGGCACTCGCACATCGGAGCCATGACATCAGACAGAACGCAGACAGACTCCTCTATCGTTTGCTCTAGTCTGCTGAGTTACTGTAGAATCTCTGCCTGATGTTCCGCCGTCCGTCTTTTCATCTCCAGCATTGATTTGGCAGCTGCTTCCAGAGGCTCATCATCTGGCTTGGACTCAGCGGGTGGCTGGTCTCCAGCAGCCCTCTGAGTACTGGACCCGGGGCTGTCCCTGTCTCTGTCTGCTGCTGCAACATGTCAGTGAGGTGTTCGCAAGAAAGTGAGCCCGAGCCTAATCTACAGCTGTGCCCCACCAACGTGTCTGTCTCTGAGCTGGTGGAGGGTGCGTGTGAGCACCGTGGTGGTTCATCCGGGGCACTGGTGCTGGACTGGTTTGGGGCCCTCAATATGCTGGTGCCTTGAAAATAGAAAATAGAGTTTCAGTTAATGAGCATGAGCTAAATAAGACTGCATGTGACTTACTACCAACGTCAGGATTTGAAGAAGTGATGGAGCTGTGATCCGTACTGGGTTGCTGCGAGAGGCCGATCTCCCCTTCCCCACAGGAGCGATTCCTGTCCTTCCCAGCCAGCTCAGCTGCAGCTTCCTCGAATTCAGTCACGGCAATTATGTCGGCCGTCCCTCCCCTGGTCTGTGATCAATCACGTCTGTTGTGCACCAGCTTGGCCTGTGTGAAGAAGAAAGAAAGTCATGTGATGAGAAGGGATGATCAGAGATTGGGTGAGATGCATGTCCCCTGTGTGTGGTGAGCCCTCCCCAGAAGGAGGGATACTCTTCTGAAAGTGGATTTTTTTAAAAAGCAGAAACAAAAACAGAATTACCTGGAAAAACTCAGCAGGTTATTCTTCTCCGCCGATGCTGCCAGACCTGCTGAGTTTTTCCAGGTAATTCTGTTTTTGTTTTGGATTTCCAGCATCCGCAGTTTTTTGTTTTTATATTTTAAAAAGCAGCAGACTGGTGAGTAAATCTTGGTGAGTTTTTTTTTCAATCTATTAAAGTTATCCATTCTTAATACTGAGGTAGGAGTTTAAAAAAATGTATAGAGTAGTACTGTACAAGTATAATTAGTCAAGAAACAAGGTTCCTAGCTAACATAAATAAGGCCCCGAGCTAGCGCATTATTTTTAAGGGAGTAACTAGCTTAATCTAGAGGTACGTCATGACAGGAGATCTCAGACCCGTGATATGCACCTCCTGCAGGATGTGGGAAATGAGGGACGCTTCCAGCATCCCTGTTGACCATGTGTGCGGAAGGTGTGTCCAAATGCAGCTTTTAGCTAACCGGATTTCGGAGCTGGAGCTGCGGGTGGACTCATTGTGGAGCATCTGCGATGCTGAGCAAGTCATGGACAGCACGTTTCGTGAGGTGGTCACACCCCAGGTGAAGATTACACAGGCAGAAAGGGAATGGGTGACCATCAGGAACAGTAAAACACTCAGGAAGGTAGTGCAGGAGTCCCCTGTGGTCATCCCCCTCTCTAACAGATATACCGCTTTGGATGCTGTTGGGGGGATGGCCTCTCAGGGGAAAGCAGCAACACCCAAGTTCACGGCACCGTGGGTGGCACTGCTGCTCAGAGGGGCAGGAAGAAAACAAGTGGCAGGGCTATAGTGATAGGGGATTCAATAGCTAGGGGCACAGACAGACGCTTCTGTGGCCGCAAACGTGAATCAAGGATGGTATGTTGCCTCCCTGGTGCCAGGGTCCGGGATGTCACGGAGTGGCTGCAGGACATTCTGGGGAGGGAAGGTAAGCAGCCAGTGGTCGTGGTACACATTGGTAGCAACGGCATAGGTAAACTAAGGGATGAGGACCTGCAAGCTTAGTACAGGGAGTTAGGAGATAAATTAAAATGCAGGACCTCAAATGTAGTAATCTCAGGATTACTCCCAGTTCCACGTGCTAGCAAGAGCAGGCTTAAGAGGATAGACCAAATGAACACGTGGCTGGAGAGATGGTGTAGCCGGGAGGAATTCAGGTTCTTGAGGCACTGGGACCGGTTCTGGGGAAGGTGGGACCTGTACAAACCAGACGGGCTGCACCCAGGCAGAGCTGGGACCAGTGTCCTTGCAGGGGCTTTTGCTAGTTCTGTTGGGGAGTATTTAAACTAGTGTGGCATGGGGATGGGATCCCAGGTGTAGGATCAGATAGGTCAGACTCAGATCAGAAAAATGGAGGTAGAACATTAGCTAGGGACATTGTGATAGACATGGAGTTACAGGAGAAGCAAAGTTTAAAAAGTGTCCAGCAAGGGAAATTGACGGGGTTAAACTGTTTATACTTCAATGCAAGGAGTATTACAAACACGGTAGATGAGTTAAAGGCACAGATAGACACGTGGCAGCAGGATGTCATTGCTATAATGGAGACCTGGCTATAGGAGGGACAAAACTGGCAGCTAAATATCCCTGGTTATAGAGTCTTCAGACACGATAGAGTAGGAGATAAAAAAGGAAGGCGGGGGGGGTGGGGGGTGCGGTGGCACTAATGGTTAGAGAATCAATTCCAGTTGTGAGAAGGGATGATATACTAAATGCATCAACAAACGAGGCTTTATGGATTGAGCTTAGAAATAAAAAAGGGGCAGTCAAACTACTGGGAGCATATTACAGACCCCCAAATAGTGAAAGGGAGATAGAAGAACAAATATGTAGGCAAATTTCTGCTTGTAAGAACAAGAGGGCAATAATAGTAGGAGACTTCAACTATCCTAATATCAACTGGGATTCAAACAATATAAGGGGCACTGAGGGAGAAAAATTCATGCAGTGTGTCCAGGATAATTTCTTCAACCAATTATTGACAAACCCAATGAGAGGAGATGAAATTCTAGACCTAGTCTTGGGGAATGAAGAAGGGCACGTGGGTGAAGTGACAGTTGGCGACCATATCGGGGACAGTGATCACAATTCAGTTAGATTTAGTATTACCATGGAAAAGGACAGAGATAAGGCAGGAGTAAAAGCCTTGAACAGGGGGGAGGCAAATTTTGCTGAAATGAGAAGGGACTTGGCTGAGGTGCACTGGACAGCATTGCTGGAAGATAATACAGTGGAAAACCAGTGGGAAGCACTAAAAAGCGAGATCCTAATTGTACAAAGTAGACATTTCCCCTACAAAAATAAGAGTGATACTGCAAAATCTAGAACTCCCTTGTTGTCTAGAGGAATACAGGGGAAGATCAAACAGAAAAAGAAAGCGTATGATAGGCACAAAGAACTAAGCACTGCAGACAGCCTAGACGAATATAGGAAGCAGGGACGAAGTAAAAAAGGAAATAAGGAATTTAAAGAGAGGGCATGAAAAACGATTAGCAAGTAAAGTTAAAGATAACCCAAAGATGTTTTACCAATACATTAATGCTAAAAGGTTAGTTAAGGAAAAAGTGGGACCTATCAGAGATGAAGATGGAAACTTGTGTGTAGGTGCAGAGGCTGTGGGAAGGGTTTTGAATGAATATTTTGTCTCCGTGTTTACAAAGGAAAGGGAGGATGTAGATATAGTAGTCAAGGAGGAACACTGCGAGATATTGGACGGAATAGTCATAAAGAGAGAGGAAGTACTCGAAGGGTTGAAACCCTTGAAAGTTGATAAGTCACCAGGGCCAGGTGGATTGTTTCCGAGGCTGCTGAAGGAAGTCAGGGAGGTGATAGCAGATGCTCTGAGGATGATTTTCCAATCTTGACTAGATACAGGGGAGGCACCGGAGGACTGGAGAAATGCAAACGTAGTTCCATTGTTTAAAAAGGGATCAAAGGAAATGCCAAACAATTATAGGCCAGTTAGTCTTACATCGGTGGTGAGCAAATTAGTAGAATCAATCCTGAGAGATAGGATTAACTGACATGTGGAAAGGCATGGACTAGTCAGGGATGGTCAGCATGGATTTGTTAAAGGAAGATCTTGCCTCACAAATTTGATTGAATCCTTTGAGGAAGTGACAAGAAGGGTTGTTGAAAGTAGTGCAGTGGATGTTGTGTACGTGGATTTTAGCAAGGCATTTGACAAGGCCTCACATGGCAGATTGGTCAGGAAAGTAAAAGCCCATGGGATTCAGGGTAACATAGCAAACTGGATAAAAGGTTGGCTTTGTAACAGGAAACAAAGGGTAATGGTCGATGGATGCCCTTGCGAATGGAAAGTTGTCTCAAGTGGTGTTCCACAGGGCTCGGTGTTGGGAACCTAGCTGTTTGTGTTATATATTAACGATTTGGACGTGAACGTGGGGGGCACGATTGGGAAATTTGCAGATGACACAAAGATTGGCCGAGTAGTGGATAGTGTAGAGGATAGCCATAATCTCCAAAATGATATACATGGGTTGGTGGAGTGAGTGGTAAAGTGACAGATGGATTTTAACATAGAGAAGTGTGAGGTCATACACTTAGGGAGGTCAAACAGTTACAGGGATTACAAAATAAATGGGAATATACTAAGAGGAGTAGATGAAGTAAGAGATCTTAGCGTACAAGTACACAAGTCCCTGAAGGCAGCAGTTCAAGTAGACAAGGTTGTAAAGAAGGCATTATGGAATGCTCTCCTTCATTGGCAGAGGTATAGAATATAAAAGTAAGGATATAATGTTGGGATTGTATAAAACACTGTGCTACAACTGGAGTATTATGTGCAGTTCTGGTCACCACATTACAGGAAGGATGTAATAGCTCTGGAGAGAGTGCAGAGGAGGTTTACAAGAATGTTGCCAGGGTTAGAAAAGTGTAGCTACGAGGGGAGATTGGATAGGTTGGGGTTATTCTCCTTAGAACAAAGAAGGCTGAGAGGTGACTTGATTGAAGTGTACAAAATTATGAGGGGAATAGATAGAGTGGACAGGATAAAATTGTTTCCCTTGATGGAGAATTCTAGAGCCAGGGGACATAGATTCAAGATAAATGGTAGAAGGTGTAGGGGGGACATGAGGAAGGACTTTTTTATGCAGAGGGAAACGGGTGTCTGAAATTCGCTGCCCAAGTTGGTGGTAGAGGCAGAAACATTAAACTCTTTTAAAAAGTACCTGGATCAGCACCTAAAGTGCTGTAAGCTGCAGGGCTATGGGCCGGGTGCAGGAAGGTGGGATTAGAAAGGGCACCCGGGTGCCCTCGGGCTGGCATGGAGAAGATGGGCTGAATGGCCTCCTTTGGTGCTGTAACTTTTCTATGGTTCTATGGTTCTAAGGGCCAGAGGATTGAGTGTGAGCAATGATAGATTAGATGGTGGTGATGTGAAAGTCTCAGTGAGAGAATGAGTGTTGATATGTGTCTCGCTAATGGTTGTGTGAAACCCCTGAAGAGAGTAGTGCATGATGCCATGATGAGAGTTTGATATTGGAGGGTGTTGAAGGATGACTTATACTGGTGGAGCGGATGAGATCATTCATCCTCTTCCTGCACTGGGTGGCAATTCGGGCATGGTTGCCAGCCACACTGACCTGCTCCGTGCCAGGCTCCCAGGCCGGAGAGGTGAGACTGCTGTGCTTCCTGCAGCCATCTGGGATACAGCGTGTGCCTTTGCGCCTGCACCCCTCTGATCAAGGCCGGGAGGGCCTGGTGTGTGAAGCGGGGTGCTGCCACCTTCTTCAGGCTTTCGGCCTTCCTCTTCTGGCTGTCAGACCTCTCTGGTGGGCTGGAGAGAGTGAGATTGCGTGCTGGACTGGCCTTTAAATATGGCGCCCGGACCTTCGAACCCCCCCAGCTGACGGCAGGCGGACAAATCAGCTCCCGACCCGCCAGGTGATTCAGACAAAAAGCGCCTTTGCATAATTAATGAGGCCCCAAGCGCAGAATCGGGCGCGAGTTCCCACCATTCCGGACAGCGGGGTGGGCGCTGCTGAAACCACTCACCACCGCACTTGGTCTCATTTATGGAAAATTCTGCCCACTAACTCTGTCCCTCTCTCCACTGAATCAGCCTAACCCGTTAAGTAATTCCAGCCTGTCTTATTTTATTTCAAATTTCCAGTATCCGTAGTATTTTCTTTAGAATCATTTAATGCTGTGTTGCCTCTGAAGCTCAGAGGGCTGAATTTTCTGGCTGACATGTGGGTGGCGGAGCCTACACGTCAGCACTTAAAATGTCGCGCGAGCGTCCTGATGTCAGCGCGCGGCATTGCAATATTTAGGTGGGCAGGCGCGCTATGACGCACGACACGCACCCGCCATTAATTAAAGGCCTTGTTAAGGCCCTTAACTCGGCAATTGACGCCGATTTTGAGGAGCCCATGCCAACTTTGGCTCGGCGCACGGGCCTAACAGGCAGGTGGGTAAGTGATTTTTAAACCTCATCTACTGACGGGATATGTGCGCTCAGAGGGGTTGTTCATGTTTTTTCTGAAGTATTTAATGCAGAAAGTGTTTTAAACTTGCCTGTGTGATTGTTACCAGTTCAGATCGATTTCCAAGAACATTCTCTGTACTTTGAAGCTTCAGCTCAGCAGTCTGAAGACAGTAATCTTTATCGGGCCTGCAGCTTTCCGGAGGCCTCCATTTAGCCTGGGTATGAGTTCTGACATCTCCACTGGAGGCAGCTCCTCTGAGGAGGAAGGGAGGGATAGAATAAGGAGGAGGCCAGGACTGGACAATCAGCCTCCAGGGGAGCCACCTTTGGGAGGCCAGGCGCAGGCACAAGGGGCGCAGGGCCAAGAGGTTGTCCAAGGTGCAAGGGGCCACAGAAGACGCCACTATCCTGCTGCCAGGGTATACAGGCGGCGAAGCAGCTACCTCAATATGATTGAGGTGCAGTGCTGAAGGAGGCTCCGCCTGTCAAGGGAGACAGTCAACTATATCTGTCAGATGATTGGCCCTGAGATCTCCCCTAACTGTGTGGGTGGACACCCCATGCCAGCAGCTCTGAAGCTCACAGTTGCCCTCAACTTCTATGCATCTGACTCCTTCCAGGGCTCGGTGGATGATCTTTGCGGTGTCTCCCAATCAGCTGTCCACACTTGTGTCAAGCAGGTTACAGACGTTCTGTTCAGACGGGCATTGACCTTCATCCACTTCCGCTGCGACCAGGCAAGCCAGAGACAGTGAGCCAGAGGCTTTGTGGCCATTGCTGGCTTCCCCCGCGTCCAGGGTGCAATAGACTGTACACATGTGGCTATCAAGGCGCCAGCAGGTGAGCCCGGTGCCTTCGTCAACAGGAAGGGCTTCCACTCCATGAACGTGCAGATAGTGTGTGACCACAGGATGCAGATCCTACAAGTCTGTGCAAGGCACCCAGGCAGCTCGCACGATGCCTACATCCTCAGACACTCCCAGGTGCCGAGGCTTTTCAGTGCTCCAGCCCGGCTGGATGGATGGCTGCTGGGTGACAAGGGCTATCCCCTCATGATGCCTCTCCGCCATCCAAGAACAGAAGCTGAGGAGCGCTACAATAGGAACCACGGCACCACAAGGGCTGTGGTGGAGAGAGCCATCGGTCTTCTCAAGATGTTTTTCCGTTGCCTGGACCGCTCAGGGGGCGCACTCCAGTACCCACTAGATTGCGTCTCTGTGATAGTGGTAGTCTGCTGCGCTCTGCACAATCTTGCTGGAAAGGGGGGATGTAGTTGACAATGAAGACCTTGATGCCCTGGATGAGGCTGCACATGATGAATCCAGCAGTACCTCAGAGGATGAGGAAGCACAGGGCGATGATGAGGGGCAGCACGCTGACCCACAATTACACCAAGGAGGCAGGGACACCCGGGACAATTTAATCCAACAAACCTTCAGCTGGCTCCACACACATGGATCAGCAGCAGCAGCATTGCCTGGCGCTTCCACACGTGGCTCTTAGGTGCTACATCTTCCACCTCATCAGCTGCAACTAAATGCTTAGTACAGAAATATCAATGTCCACTGAAACGCTCATGAGATGTCTGTGAAACATACAAAAGCAGCACAAAGGAAACACCCTCAGCCATGGTCAGAAAAGTGGACTTTATTCAGTCCAAAATAAAACACAAATGTTGCTCTGACGTACATAACTATTTTTCCCCATTCTAAGGCCAACACAAAATTACCAGTGACATAGCCATGGAGTGCCTAACATGCCTTATGCTTTCGTTTGCAGGTGCTTCATCTAAGTGCCGCCCCATCACTCGGAGTGGCTTGTGAGACAGCCTGCTGACTCTGCTGCCCTGTTGGCCTGGATGACCTTGGTGGGCGTCCTCTGGCCCGTGGAGCCTGTGCTGGCCCTGCCTGGGAGGGAGTGGCCAGTTCCAGAACTGGCACCTCCCCAGTTGTCGTAGCCTCAACAGATGCAACGGTCACTGGCAGAGGGACGGAGGAGCTGCTGCCCTCATCCGGAGCATCCTGAGAGGAGCTCGCAGCGACGACAGGCAGCTGCTGCGCCGACGTGAGGTCACATTAGACCTCCCTGCTCACCGCAGATGGATGGGCGCTGAGCTGGGACACTTGGTGCCCAGAACATCTCCCACATTGCGACTGACCACCTGTGGCCATTAGCGCTGTGAGGGCTTGCAGGTCAGAGTGTAACCCAATCAGAAGATTCTCAATCCGATGGAAGCTTCTCTCCATGAGAGTCGCCAATCTCTCAATGGAGGAAGCCTGAAGCTCTGTCCTGAGGTTCATGCCTTCATTGACACTCTGCCTGGACTCCTCCACCACTGAGACCAAGTGAAGCACACCCTCATGCAACCCTGCCAGATGCTCCTGTGCACCCTGCCGCTTGTCCTGCAGCTGCTGCATTGGTGACATCTCCAGAGACACATCATCACTGCCGGACTCAGCATGTGCCTGGTCCCCTGCAGTCCTCCAGCTGCTGGAGCCATCGGCACTCTCTGTCCATGCCATCTCCTCCAGCTATTGTGAAGTGCCCTCTCCACTGTGCCCCGGGACACTAGCCGACGTTATATTCCCCACCGAAGTGTTTGTCGCTGTGCTGGTGCCTGGCTCGCTGAGAGGATGTGCCGCAAGTTGCAAGTCTTGGCCCTCAGGTGTGGAGGGGGGCTCTGGATGTGTTGGTGACGGCCATGCGGTGGTGATGCTGAAATTAACAACAAGGACAGTGCATCAGTTAGCGTTCAGTCAGTAACACCTTTCATCCCTTTCCCCCCCCAGCCTCATAAGTCACTCACCCTTCAAGAACCTAAGGAGACGAACATTGGTGGGGTGGTAAATAGTCAAGAGGAGGCCCAAACATTACACGCACCTAGAGACAGGCTGGTCAGATGGCCTAAGGAATGCCACATGGAATGTTATGTAGTTAAGTGTGCGGTTAAGCACTTGGGCAAGACAAGCAAGGTACAGGAATACATGAGTAATGGTAGGACCGTGGGAAGTCACGACGATTACAGGGACCTTGCTGGGCAGACCCACTGAGGTAGCAGAACAGGAACATAAGGCGTTTAACAAGGTCGAAGTCAGACTTGCCTTTATTAGCCGAACGAATAGAATGTAGGAGAAGGGAGGTCATGTTGCAAGTGCAGAAAATGCTGTCGAGGCCACAGCTACACTTCTGCGTTCAGTTGTGACCTGCGCTTCATGGGAGGGATGGCATTGGAGTGGGGAGAGTGCAGAGGTTCCTGACCTGGATGCATGCTGGCCTGGAGAGTTGGTGTTATGAGGAAACATTGCATACACTTGAGACATTTGCCGTGGAGCACAGGAGATTGATAGGTCACATTATTGACCTTCATACCGTTATGAGGGGCATAGAACGGGTGGACACAAGGCAACATTTCCCCTTGGTGCAGGGATGACTAACATGGTGGCATTTAGTTAAGTTGAGTGCCATGAGGTTGACAGATGAGGTGCTGAGGATCTTTTGGACAGAGTAATGTGGGGTGCACTGGCTGAAAGGGTGGTGGACGTACAAACCCTCCTAAGATGCAAAACGTCTTTGGATGTGCAGCAGCGATGCCATGGCATGTTAGGCCATGGGGATAGTGGTCACAAATGGGATAAGGTGACTTTGGAAGGTGCTAGAGATGCGCATCCTCAAGGGGCCGAGGGACCTTTGTGTGTGACCCACACGTCTGACTGTATCAGTCTGTGAATGAGCAGTGTTGCAGCATTAATGATTGCAGCAACCATCAGTGCTTTGGATGGTGGGGAGACAGAGTGGATGGGACTGTGGACCTCAAATACCTGGCCGCTGCACCCCAGCCTCGCCGACCTGGCCGCCTGCCTCCTCCCCAGCTCCATGGCCTGCTCCTCATAGGTGGTGAGGCGCTGCAGCACGGCGTGCCCACCACCAGTCCGCTGGCGCTCCCTCATATTGTGCTCTGTTTTTGCCTGCAGAACAGAGAAGAGCATTTATTGGGGCAGGTCACTCATGTACTCTGCACGCGCACACCGCACCCCAACCACAGTGGCCCATCTGAGGCCTCCAGTGGCTGCTGTCCACACTACTGGTGATCAGTCCCCAGAAGATCGTACAGCTGCTCCCAACCCCCTCCCCCAACGGACACCTTGGACATATCCAGCGTCCATCACTTTGAATAGCACACGGATCTTAGCGCCCATGGCAAGGAGGTGCAACTAGGTGCGGCGCTGAGACCAGCAGATGGCTCTTGGCCACGACACCTTGAGGCTCCCCTTCCACCATCTCATCACCATCAGTAAGACATGTGTTGGAGTTCTGAGTATGTGTCTAGCTGCCTCCCCTGCAGGTTGCCCCCAGACTACTCAAATGCAACAAACACCAACATATGCTGCGGGGAGAACCCATCTTCTCCTCAACCGCTAAAGCTGATGTAAGCATGGTCACTATCTGTTTGCCCACCCAGCGTGTGCCAAATGCCCAATGCAGTAACGACAGTAAGACGTTGGTGTGGGGGAGGTGCTCAATGTCTAAGGCTACCTGCTTAGTCAAATGGCCAAGGCTGACATGGTACTTACCCTTCCAGAGTGCAGCAAATCATTCAATCTCTTGTGGCACTGTGTTCCTGTGCGCTACACATCATCATGGGCACTTACAGCCACCGCCACCTCCTGCCACGCCTGCCTGGTGAAATGGGGGGCCCTCCTCCTCCCATCCTCTGGATGCAAAATATCCCGACAGTTAGACACCTCTTCGAGGAGGACAGCAAGGCTGGCATCGGAGAACCGAGGGGCACAGTGCCCCCCCCCCCTCCCCCTCCCCCTCCCCCTCCCCCTCCCCCTCCCTGCTGGCCTACCCTGCAGTCTGCCCCCCTCCTCCTCCTCCTCTGCCCTCAAACCACCATATCCTTCCCTACGAGTGGCCATGGTGACCTGCCTCAAGGAGGCTGCCTGGCCACTCTTTATACAGACTGCCGGTTCCCCATTGGAACTGGCGGTCTGGACACGCCCACCGCCGATTCGGTTTTCCGGTTGTACAAGGGAGTTGCAAACCTGCTGAGCGGGTCAATTGGTGGCGTGGACCATTTTAGCAGCGGCAATCGGCTGCCCGCCCGCCCGTCAAGTGCAAAATTCAGCCCAGAATGTATTTTTAAATCAAAAATAATTTCATTGTTCACAGTATCTTTCTGAACTGATGTTTGAATATTAAATATTACAAGTCGTATACAGGTAAGTTATCAGTAACTGTACAATAAACACATGAGCCTGAATTTTGCACATTGGGCTCAATCAGAGATCTGGGTGCAAATTGTGCCCAAAACTGCGCTAGTTTCAAGAAGTGTTTTTTTTCCCCTAGCTCCCCCTCAAACATATATGCATATTGCTGAATGTAAAATCTGCCTTGAACTAGTGCACTTGAGCAACATTTTAGAATGCAATTGAGAAAAATTATTGCTTTAAAAAAATGTTCCCTTTTTTAAGATACACTTAAGCTAACCTAGTGTGGCTTTATTAATACTGTTGAAAATGGGTTTAATCATAAAAAAATAAGCACTTTTAATCTGCATGCCCTTATAACCTCCTTAGAATATCCCAATTTTAAACAACTAAAAATGGCTTTAAATAAATGATACAGAGCCATTTGCTAGCTATGTTGCTGTACAGTACTCAGTTGCTTAGTAAATAAAAACCATTTGAAAACCTTTTAAAGTGTACCTATTAGTGCCCTTGTGCCTAAAAAAGAAAACGTTAATTTTTCATAGCTTCCTTGGTGACCCAGAGGGGTGGGCCAGTTAGTGGAAACTCCCAGTGGTGATTAATTGGATCTGGGGGTGTGGCCAGTTTTGTGGGTGGGGCCAGCTTCTCACGCAAAATATCGAGGAAACTTGATTTGTGCTTGACGTAACTTGCGCTTAAAATTCCATGATCTTCTGCTCTAGGTTTAGCAATTTTCAGGTGAGTTGCGCTGAAAAAGATCAATGAAACCCAACAGAGACTCTTGTTGGAGGGTCTCTGGTTGTGAACTTGATAATTTCCTTGAGCTATTTTAATGCAGCCTTATACATTTTAAACACTTTGGTGAAAATAGCAACAGGAATTTCACATGAACCTGTTAAGCAGTGCGCTGCAAGAGAAAATTTAAATCCCTATCATATGTAACATACAAACCACAGTAGACCATGAATGTTAAATGTTACAACTTGTCTTCTTCAATTATGTCTTCCAAGAATCAGGTTATTTTTAAGAAGCTATTATTTAAAATAGATTGTGTTCTACATAACCTGTAGTTCCAGTGTCAGTGAAAGTGATGTATTCTTTGATGATTTTTTCACATGCAATAGGACCCATTCTTCTCTATGTTTATTAATGTAGATGAAGCTGCCCTTTAACTGTTTGCAGAATTTATAGATGTTTTCAGCTACACCAAGAGTAAGCATTACAGCTTTTCCAATGATTCCTTCTTCTCTGTTGAATGAGAATGGTATTAACTTGCAGAGAATTTCCTACCCAGGGATGAGAAACTTCAGCTACAAAGATAGATTGGAGAGGTCAGGACTATTCCCCTTGGAGAGAAGAAGGCTGAGAGGAGATTTGACAGAGATGTTCAAAATCATGAGGGGGCTAGACAGCGTAGATAAGGAGAAGCTGTTCCCGCTCGTAAAAGGATCAAGAACGAGAGGGCATAGACTTAAAGTGATTTGCAGAAGAAGCAAATGAGACGCAAGAAAAAACTTTTTCACACAATGAGTGGTTTGGGTCTGGAATGCACTGCCTGGAAGTGTGGTGGAGGCAGGTTCAATCAAGGCATTCAAGAGGGCATTGGATGATTATTTGAATAGAAACAATGTGCAAGGGTATGGGGGAAAGGCAGGGCAATGGCCTTATAGGTCATAATGCTCATTTGAAGAGCCAGTGCAGACACCATGGGCCAAATGGCCTCCTTCTGTGCCATTAATATTCTGTGATTCTGTGATCCATTCCATCCTGGTGTTTATGTTCCATCTGTGGAGGTGATAACTGGACACTTAGAAAATAATGATCTACTGGGCAGAGTCAATATGGAGTTATGAAAGGGAAATCATGTTTGCCAAACCTGTAGGAGTTTTTTGAGGCTGTTACTAGCAGTATAAATAAGGAGGGACCTGTGGATATGGTGTATTTGGATTTACATAGGGCTTTCAATAGGGTCCCACACAGGAGGTTAGTAAACAAAAATGAGGGCACACGGCATAGGGGATAATATTCTAGCATGGGTTGAAGATTGGTTGAAGATTGGAAAACAGAGAGTAGGAATAAATGGGTCATTCTCAAGGAGGCAGGCTATGACTAGTGGGGTACGCAAGGATCAGTGTTTGAGCCCCAGCTATTCACAACCTATGTCAATGATTTGGATGCGGGGGACCAAATGTAATATATCCAAGTTTGCTAATGACACAAAACTCAGTGGAAATGTGAGTTGTGAAGAGGATGCGAAGAGGCTTCAAGGAGACTTGGGCAGGTTTAGTGAGTGGGCAAGAACATGATAAATGGAATATAATGTGTATAAATGTGAGTTTCTTTACTTTGGTAAGAGGGACGAAGATGCAAACTATTTCTTAAATGGTGAGAGATTGGGAAGTGTTGAGGGACCTGGGTATCCTTGTTCATGAGTCACTGGAAGCTAACATGCAGGTGCAGCAAGCCATTAGGAAGGCAAATGCTATGTTGGCCTTTATAGCAGGAGGATTTGAGTAACGATGACTTGCTTCAATTGTATAGAACCTTGGTAAGACCACACCTAGAGTACTGTTTTGGTCCCCTTATACTTGCCATAGAAGGAGTGCAGCAGAGGTTCACCAGACTAATTGCTGAGATGGCGGGACTGTCATATGAGGAGAGATTGAGGAGATTGGGCCTGTATTCTCTAGAGTTTAGGAGGATCAGAGGTGATCTCATTGAAACTTACAAAATGCTTAAAGGGTATGACAGTTTCGATGCAGAAAGGACATTTCTCCTGGCTGGGGGTTCTAGAACCAGGGGACACAGTCTCAGAATAAGAGGCAGGCCATTTAAAACTGAGATGAGGAGGAATTTATTCACTCTGAGGATGGCAAATCTTTGGAATTCTCTACCCCAGATGGCTGTGGAGGTTCAGTCATTGACATGTTCAAGACTGAGATTGATAGATTTCTGGATACTAATGGCATCAAGGGATGTGGGGATAGTGTGGGAAAGTGGAGTTGAGGTAGGGACCTACCATGATCTAGTTGAATGGCAGAGCAGACTCAATGGGCTGAATGGTTACTCCTGCTCTCAGACAAGCGTATATAATGAGGCTTGGCCAATAGCCCAGTCAGCTATTTAAATATGAGAACATCTGCTCCCCAGAGGAAACATTTTTTGATTGACAGCTCAGGCTCTCTAAGCTTTGTGGTCAATTTCATAATATATGTTGACATAAGTTAAGTGGTTTCAAGTGTTTGTTGTTTGTGGTTTTTTAAACTCAAAGGGCCTGGATGATTGACACTTTTATCAGCTTGGTACAGACTGTTTTTCCATAGGAGGATTTTTATCAATGGATTACATTTTTTCAAAGCTATTTTTTAAAAGACACCACTATACACTATGGTGGTCATTGGTTCTAGAAACTGTACAGAGGGTTAAGTGGGCATGAAAGTGCCAGAGCTTGGCATAGGGGGCATTAGGGGACATAGGGGGTGAGTGGAAGGGCAGGGCTTGGTATAGGGGACATGAGAGACATGGGGGTGGGTGGGTGGTAGGGCATAGCTTGGCATAGGGACATGAGGGGGTGGGTGGACTGGCAGAGCTTAGCATAGCAGCATGAAGGTACATGAGGGTGTAACTTGGCATAGGAGCATGAGGGGAACATTTGAACTTACCTTTCAAAAGGTCACCTCATTCACACTAAGGTTCACGACTCCTCTAAGGGGCCATGAACCACCATTCTTAAAAAACCTGACCTGACTCCATGAAAATTGTGGAGGAGTGTGAGATGCCTACCTCTGCAATGGAGTCAGGCATTATGGGAGTGCCGGATGCGGGCTTCTGACAGGAAGCAGCCTGCACCCTTTAAAGGCACTCCTGAAAATTAGTCCGGGAATGGGGACGGGAATCCCAGAATAGGGTCCCACCAGTCATTTTTAAAGGGATCATGAGTCAACCCGACCAGGTGAAAATCCAGGCCACTGTGTACTTTACTAGGTTCCACACTATAGGAAAGGTATTAAGGTGTTATAACAGGAAAACTGCAGGTCTACTAGGTTGCTGCTTGGGTATTAGGAAATACAAATATAACAAAAGACTTGAAAAAATTAGGCATATTATGAGAACAATGCAGATTAGAGTGATGATGAAGATAATAAAACCACTTAAAATTATGAAAAGAGATGACTAGGCAGATAGAATCAGGCTGTTTCCGACAGTTGAGGAGTTTAGAATGAAGTGCCATAGATGCAGGATTATGTTTCATGGAATAGAAATTCATCTGGGCCTATTTTGGGCCCAGTATGCACACCTGAAGCCTGGATGAAATTCGGTCTGAGGCCTCACTAACATTATCAGGCCGAGCTGCAGCAGCTCCCCCACTAAGAGAAAATCAGTTCTGGGCTGCTTGCTACTGGTGAGGCCTGAAGATAAGTCCCAGGTGAGGGGGCTCGAGTGACAACAGGAGGAAGAGGGTAATCTGGAGAGTGTGGAATCAGGGGAGCAATCCTGCCACCACAGTTTTACTTTTTTAAATGATTTTTTTTGTCGACAGACCTAAGGCCTGGCTCCTGCTCACCTCAACCCAAAAAATTTCCGCCACGGTACCTAAAACAGGCAACTGTCCCTCATGTACATATATCATTCTTTTGTTACACTAAAAACAAATCATCAGTAAAAATCAGAATGATCCTAAGGCATTGTTAGTTCCTCAGGGGTGGGAACTAGTTAATCACTGGCTCATTTTGTCCATTCATTATTTTCTGTGACTCCAGGAGGAGTAACAGGTAAGGATATACCTTACTGGACTAATGTCTGCTTTAGGTGACTGCAAGGGATCCCTGAAAAATGGCCCAACCTGATTTTGGGTCAGATTTTTTACAGGTATCCTTGGGATGCAGGACATTGGTATCTGAATTTAGCCTTGTAAAACATGGACCTTTTCCTACTCTAATAAACTCAGAGATTCAGGTCAAGATTTAGATGAACTCTAGAGGATACACTGTTATTCAGTGTCATATCCAATGTCTACCCTTTATTTTCATTTCCTTTATTCCTTAAGCCTATCTACCTTCCTTTCTAACAATGGTATATTTATTGGCTTCTCATCTCAGCATCAGCTGTCACTTAGTTCATAGCACTCCCACCTGAGTCACAAATTTCCAGGTCCAAGTCTCATTCGAGTGCTTGAGCACTAAAATCAAGGCTGACGCGCTGGTGCAGTGCTGAGGAAGTGCGGCACTGTTGAAGGTGCTATCTTTTGGATATGATGTTAAATGGAAGCTCATGCTATGGTGGATGTAAGTGATCCCATGGCACTGTTTTAAAGAAGAGCAGGGGAGTAATCCCCAGTGTCTTGGTCAATGTTTATCCCTCAACCAACATCACAAAAGCTGATTATCTGGCCATTATCTCTTGGCTGTTTGTAGGAATTTGCTGAGTTCATGTTGATGCCATGATTCTTTCACTACAACAGTGACTATGTTTCAAAAGTACTTCATTGGCTGTAAAGTGCTCTGAGTTATCCAATGGTTGTGAAAAGTGCTATATAAATGCAGGTCTTTCTTTCATAATGATTTCATTGTTCTTTAAGATCAGTCAAAATGCTCTATAATTGCCTACCAAATTAACTGTTCCAAATTATAGAACTGATTGAGCGGCATTAAAGAGCGCGGGTAGGAACTGGAGCCATTTGGAATTGGGAAGGACTCTGATCCCAAGGGCAATCTTAAGCAACAAACGGAAAACAAGATGGTGGCAAACCTCACATTGGAAGCTGCTTTGTATAATATTAAAAAAGAATGTATTGACATGAAATTCCTTTCTCCATTAAAAGCATTAACTTGTTTTATTTAATCCACCATGCAATTCCAACCAAAATGACTTGTAGAAAGACCTGGTATGCACATCTGTTCTAATTAGTAAGCCAAAAGCATTTCCATACATATGCAAATGAATCATTTCATGCTGAATTTTTGTCAGAGGCGTTTTGGTTTCCCTTTTTCATCTGAACTTTACTGCAAATGTGCAGGTATTGAAAACAGCTCACTGGTCTATAAATACTTTGACTGTTGAATATCTATTGCACCATTCTCCCATAACATCAACTTTCATTAAGGCTTGGGTTGAATGTCATAATGTAGAATTATAATGTGGGAAATCCTGCAACAGTTCTATTTTTGTAGCATTCCCTTCAAAAACCCCTATAATCCTGTTACATGTGTTTACTTGGTGCAAAATTACTCTTGGCATCCCTAAAAGGGTTCATTTAGTCTTTTTTCTTTTTATCTCTCTCAATAGTTACCATAAAACATGAGTGTATATTTAAACCTTCTTGCAAAATATAAATGTATTGATGTGTTTAAAGCTGCTTGTAAGAACAGCCTCTGAAAAGTTAATTAGCTTTGAACCCCTCTCTGCCAGGCGCAGTAACAATGCGACAGTGAAAAGTCCTTGATTAATGTTTTCAAACATTAACAGACTGTGCACCAGGTACTGTATTTGGTTTATTACTGTTTTGTTAGAATCAAATGTTTCCTCATTTAGAGTTTTAAAAAAACACATTGTTAGAGTTGAATCAGTCAGGTGAACAGGTGATCTGTTCTGAGTTCATTAATGTCAGTCTTGAGTTCAATTTCAATAGTATCCAAACTTCCGGAATTAAACCTGAGATTTCTGCTGAATAACTACATCAGCTTAATCTGGTATTTAATTAAGCAGAGGTCAGGCCTTGGGGTCAACTGACTAGTGATCTCAATCTAAGACAAGTAGGCCACACAATGGGTGCATTTAAAGCCTATAGATAGAGATGAGGAGTGGGTGGAGCAGAAACAAGCTATCTGATTAAACATGTTGTATAAAGTAAGTACTGTGAAGGATGCCAGTAATAAAACCCTGGCATTGAATTTGAAGTCAGTGGTGCATTGCACTGCTTTAACCACTAGGTAGCAGAGCGTGACAAGGAGACTGGTTGGTCTCTCATGAAGATGGCTATGGAGTTTGAGTTATTGTGGTAGAGAGTGGTCTCACGGCACCTATTTTATGGGTGGAATTTTATGCGCTGCTCCCCATGGTGGGAGAGGAAGGGAAATCGTGTCATTTCCACCCTCTTGCTTTTTTGCTGGTTCCCACCCGATCACAATTAACATTGAAAGTGCTGGCGGTGTGCGTGGGAGACACGTGCAATCACATGCCTGTGGAAGCTTTTCAGTGGCAAAACCTGCCGTCAGCTGACAGTGCAGCAGGTACAGGCAAGCTATAAAAGAGCCTCCTGGACAAATAGGGGGCTCTGCATCACAGCCACAACTTTCCTGCCCAACTCCATTGTCATTAATTTAAGAATTTTAGAGAGCACAAAGGTGGCATGGGTGTTTTTCAAATTTAAACCTCACTTGAAAGTATTCCACATTACATTGATTTCATTTTATTCATGTGTGCATCATTGTTTTTTGTTGAAATTAGTTTAGTTAGAGAATTAAATGTAACTGGCACTCCTCATGGCTGGCACGCATTGATGGTTACAGGAGAGTTTAGGGACATTTCTTCATTGTGGAAAACAATGATGTTGTGCCTTTGCATTCACTCTTTATTGAATGTTAGTTTCCAGTGTTGTACTTGTCACTCTGTGGGACATAGCTCAACTTGCAGACTCAGCTGGCCCTCCCTTCTATGTATTGTAAACAACATTGGCCCTCAATATTGGACCCTGTTGCACTCATTTTAGACCCATGGGGTGGAGGAGTGGGGGGTGTCCGAGAGCAGTCTCAGCGGGAATAATTGAAATGTTGTAGGTGAACTCAAATCCCTGGAAGGACTCAGCCAACACCCTAATTAGGCCCACCAGTGGACAGTACTGACAATGCCCTTTAGGCCTTTCATTTTCTTACCTTCACTTATCTTCCCACCAGCCCCCACCAATCCCAGGCCCTTCCCACTTCACTCCTCCATGCCCCTGAGCCCACACCCGTCCCCACTCTGCCCACTCCACCTCTCACTTACCCTTGCTTGTCCCGAGTCTCCATGTGAGCTGATATTTTCTTGCTCCCCTCCCTTGTGCCACAGAATTCAACAAAAAAACCCAACGACATTAAGCACAATTGCACGAAGCTAACTGTTGCACATCATCTTTAAACGAATGTGAACTGGGTGCCATGCAATTCTCATGCATCCAGGTAGGGTGGTAATGAAAAAATGTTTTAATATAATGGCCAGGATTTTACGGCCCCTCCCGCCTGGCAGGATATTACGGTCCTGCCGAACTGAATGGTGTTTAAATAGCTCGCCGCATCTGCCGGGAGGAGCTAAGGAGACATGCTGCGGTGGGGCCGTAAAATCCTGGCCAATGAGTATTCATGCCATGCAAATGTATAACAAGTAGGAAATGGCCACGGAACGGCGTGAGGCCTGACCCACCACAAACACACTGCTGAGTTAACCTCTAAATTTGAACCTGCCATCAAGAAAATGAAATTTCAGCCCCCACCTAATTAATCCACCCCACGTGCCATGTTTCCCGCTCTTGCAGATCCCATAAAATCCACCCCACCACCCCCCACTCCTCCACCCCATGGGTCTAAAATGAGTGCAACAGGGACCAATATTGAGGGCCAATGTCCAGTTCCCCAAGGATGCCTGAGAAACCAAGGAAAGTTGGTTCAGGCATCCCGGCAGCCACCTAAAATAGCCATTAGGCCCCCAGCTTGCTCATGAATATGAGGTGTCTGTACCTGTTTTAGGCAAGTTGGAAGAACTGGTTTTCAGATGAGTGGAGCAGAAGTCTGGTATCATGCTTCATTCTTAATAAATAGCCAATGGGGCACTGGCCCTGTGCCAACATTACATAGAACACACAGCACAGAAATAGGCCAATTTGGGCCAACTAGTCTGTGCTGGAGTTTACACCCCACATGAGCCTCCTGGAGTTTTGTGTACAGTTTTAGTCTCCTCACCTAAGAAAGGATATACTTGCCATAGAGGAAGTGCAGTGAAGATTCACCATACTGATTCCTGGGTTGGTAGGATTATCGTATGAGGAGAGATTGGGCCAAATAGGAAGAAAGAGAGGGGATCTCATTGAAATGTATAAAATTCTGACAGGGCAGGACAGACTGGATGCAGGGATGATGTTTCCTCTGGCTGGGAGGCCTAGAACAAGGGGCCACAATCTCAGGATACAGGATAGATCATTTAGGACTGAGATGAGGAGAAACTTCGTCATTCAGAGGGTGGCAAACCTGTGGAATTCTCTACCACAGAAGGCTGTGGAGGCCAGGTCAATGAATATATTTAAGAAGGAAATAGGTAGATTTCTAGACTCTAAAGATGTTGTCACGACTCACTGGGGATGGTGCGCTGTAATATCAAGCCCCACTGTTCCCTGAGCCACAACAAATATAAAAAGTTTGACCAAACCACCAGATTGTCCCAATTCTACCAAACAGTTTAATTCAGGTTAACAGAATACGAGCACCAGGTTTGTAAACTTAATAAGTAAATAATTGTTTATTGAACAAATTATCTTTAACCAGTGGCAAAAGAAAGAAATATGAACTGCTAACTTCTAACATTATAACCTAAATTCTACCCCTTCTTAAATCCCTATACACACACATACAAGACACACAAAAACATGGATTTTAAGGGTGGGATAAAACAGTTCAATAGCACCAGTTCCGGAGTACAAGATTTGATGGGTTGATTTTGATTAATGTCTTCCAAATTCCTTTCAGTTCTTGTTGATGACACGAGGTGGTCTTCCAGCACTTTCAGTATTTAGTTCATTGGTTGAGAACTTGCTTTTCAATGTCTCTAACAGTGGTTTCCCCTTTTCCTTTTTATAGGGGTTTCCTCAGAGAGAGAACAAGTTATAGAGATATGAGGAAAAGAGATTTTAGATGTTTTCTCTTTGCAGGCCAGAAGCTCTCTGCCTGCTGTACTGCTCTCACACAAACCCCTGGTTACCTGGCCAGGAGCCAATTAAAATGCTGTTGTCAGGCAGCTCCCTTGGTCCAGGATTCCTTTCCGGCACCATCTTGTCTTTCATGGCACACTCTGTTCCAGGACTGCAACATTGTATATATCTCTCATCCTGTTCCAGTGGATATGCCTTTCAAACTGCAGCCATTGTAATTCTAATCCACAGTGCAACAGGAAAAAAAAGGTATGTTCTTTACAATGTCCAGGGGTATGGGGAGAGAGCAGGAATATGGCGTTCAGATAGAGGATCAGTAAAGCAGGCTCAAAGGGCCGAATGGCCTACTCCTGCTTCTATTTTCTATGTTTCCTCTCATTCTGTCTACCACATCTCAGTCTTTCGGCTTAGCTTTCTATTCCTTTTTCTCTCTTGTACTCATCTAGTTTCCTTTCGAAGGCATCTAAGCTGTCTCCCACTTCCTGTGGTAGTAAGTTCCATAATCTAACCATTCTCCCTGAGTAAAGAAATTTCTCCTTCTTTTCCATATTGATTTATTAGTCACAACTGGCATTTATAGCCTCTAGTTGTGGATTCTCCCAGAAGTGGAAACTTTGTATCCACATGTACCCTCGCCAATCAATTCATAATCATAAAGACCTCAGGTCACCTCTAAGCTATTGCTTCCTAAAGATAAAAAACCAACCTGTTCAACCTTCCTGATAACTGTTAATCTCTCAGTTCTGGTACCACCCTTGTAATTTCTTTTACACTTTCTCCAGTGCTTCTATGTCCTTTTTATGGTTTGAACACCAGGACGGTTTGCAGCATTCTAAATGCAGCCTGAGCAGGGTCCTATACAAATTTAGCAAAACTACACTATTTTTAAATGCCTATACCCCTAGAAATAAATCCCAGGGCTTTGTTGGCACTTTTAATTGCTTTACTAACCTGGAATGCTGCTTTGAATGACATGGATCCCTTTGCCTCCCTATTCCAGTCAGTTTTTTTTTCTAAGGTGTAGATGATGTTTTTATTTTTCTTACCAAAGTGCATCACCTCATATTTATTCATGTTAAGGTTCCTTTGCCATTTAACTGCCCAGCCTGTAAGTTTTCTCATGTTTTCTTGTATTATGTTGCCTTCTTGCTCATTGTTATCTTCAACACCACCAGCCAACAACCTCTCCCCACAGCCCCACCGCCATTTGCAAATTTTGATATTGAATTAATTGCTCCTAAATCCAAATCATGGCTAAAATATCAGGGGAAAATTTTAGAGAGGAGCATTATGTGCTGGGAGTGTACATCAGGAATCCAGGCACAGGGGTCAGCCCTGCACGTACAGTTAGCCATCCAATAATATAAGTGAATGGAAAATTGTGTATGAGGCAGGTTGGCCAGAATTTCTAATATGTGCTCCAGTCACAAAGATTTAAGCTAGTACTGCCAAATCATAAAATCTATCCCATATACCTTTGTAATATTGCCATAACCATTTAATGCAGTCATGTTTGCTATCTTAATAGCTGCATTGTCCATTTAAAACAAATGGTTTAACACCTGGACTTAATTAGTAGATAAAGAAATTTGATAAAAAATGAATTAAACATAAATATGATGATATCATACAGTATAATTTCAGAGTGGTAGAAGTTATGCCTCATTTCTCAGCTAAAGGTCCCCCTTTCAGATATATATCACAGTGATTTGCAACCAACATATACAGTAATGGATGATGAGAGGTTCTTGAAACCTTTTAACTGATGCATTCTTCAAGAAATGTGCTTCAGTTTGGATTGAAGAGGAAGTATAGCGCAGATCTATGCTTGTGATTCTCTTATTAGTCCACATTTTGTTTCATATCTGCCTCACTTGCTGGGAACCACAAAGAACTCTAATTAGCGATTACTGTAGCTCATAAAATGTAATTTCTTAGCGTTCATTCCAAATTACATTGTTATAGAATGTGCACAGCTTAGAAAACTACATCAAAGGCAGTAAAATAAAACTAAATAATGGAGCAGATTGTTATTTTAATTGCATGAAATAATTGTTTGTTGTTGATTTTAACAGATTACAATATCT
Organism: Cetorhinus maximus; assembly: GCF_964194155.1. Taxonomy (NCBI): domain Eukaryota; kingdom Metazoa; phylum Chordata; class Chondrichthyes; order Lamniformes; family Cetorhinidae; genus Cetorhinus; species Cetorhinus maximus. The sequence goes on from NC_135898.1 coordinate 48,455,656, forward strand.
TGACTTTGCTGATTGGGTCTATTTAAAATGTGCTCAGCCTTTAAAATGCTCTCATGGTATTAAAAAATGAATAGGACCAGTGAATGGATTCTAAGTCAAGGGCAAACAATTTGCATTTGTAGCATAAGTGAATAGTATAAAATGTAAGCACTAAACCAGTTTAACATATCAAGCTGCAATGTCCTCCATTTGTTTCTTGGCAGGAATCTCAAATTTCCTGAGTAATTTCTGATATTTGGCAAATTTGGGATAACCATCCAGTAGATGCACTATGTGAATATCAATCTTAGTTCACTGGTTTGATGAAGAGATACTTCTTTAAAAATAAAATTCCTCAAGGATTCCCCCCTTAAGTAAAAAGCATACAATCACATGAAGGTTTTAGTAGGGTGGATGCAGAGAGAATGTTTCCACTTGTGGGGATAAGCAAAACTGGAGGCCATCAGTGTAAGATAGTTGCCTAGTCTAATAGAGAATTCAGAAGAAACTTTTTTACCCAAAGAGTGGTGAGAATGTGGAACTCGCTACCAAATAGAGTGGTTGAAGTAGATAGTATAGATGCATTTAAGGGGAAGCTAGACAGGTTTATGAGGGAGGAGGGAATTGTAAAGGAATGGTTATATTTTTCCTGATATTACTGTGGAATACTTTAAAGCAGACTTATGTGTGTGTATGTGTGTATGTTTCTTTGTGTGTGAATAATTTAAGTAAATTGCAGACTGTTAGACTGCAAGGTTTGAATCATCAAAGGGATTAAGTGTAAAAAAACAGGTATTTGAAATTCTAATGGATGAGCTAAGTAAAATGGAATTTGCATTTTTAGATAAGTGAAGAGGCTGTTGGCTTTTCAAAGGGACATGGTAAGATGTTTACTACTGGCAAGACAAATAAGACAAAGTTATTACATTTATTTTTCCCAAGAATGTTGGCCAAAATGACAACATAAAAGATTTTTATACTCTGGGAAAATTAAAGACATTTGGGAACAATGGGATTTATAGATCAAAAAGGAGGAAGTATATTTAAAAAAAGATGGAAAGCTGCAAAAGTGTGGCCATGTGAGATCTTGAAAGGTACACTGTGTGAACCAGACTTGTGGAAAAAGCTTCTAGCCGCCCTGGAGAAGTTTGCGGTTACAGTAACCAAGGTGTTTTAAAAGACTTTGGAGTTTCATTGTCCAGTGAGAGGGAGAGAGAAGCTGTGAAAATCTCCCTTACAGCGACAGTGGGTGCTTGTGGTAATCTTGCTGAATGTGTTATAGATTAAGAATCTATTTTGGACTGTTGCCTGAAAGCGGTGTGTAGTTGGGAGTCTAGTTAAATAGAAGTTTTGGGAACTACTATAAGGCTAAGTAACTGTGTAACTGTAATCTTATGTGTGTTTAATTTTTTTCTTTTCTTTTGTCAATAAGTGTTGTAATTTAATCTTTAAAATCTCTAAAGGTGCTAGTGGACTCATTACTTCTGACTCCAGTGCAAAAACCTTCTCGTAATAAAAACACATTACAAAATCATTGTGATAGCGTGGCCTTTGGAATTTGGTCAGCCTGGCAAATACCACCTGCCAACAAAATAAATGGTTACAATGTTAGATTTAGTTCAGGAGAGATGGGAATAGGAAAGTGGAGCATAGAAACCTATTTTGCTGTGTGTGCATGTATATGTGTATATATATATATATATAACATATATAAATATCCTATGTAATCTGTAAATAGCAATGAATTAGAAACAGTGTTAACAATGATAAGGGTGAAACACTGACAAAATAAAGTATTTTTCAAAATTAAGTGTAGGAGGTAAATGAATCTATCCAGCACACTTTGTAAGGGTCTAAAATGTCAAGGTTATTAACAAGGTTTAGTTCACTTGAGTTCCAGCCCCATATTTGCAATGGGGGAAGAGCCTTGCACCTCCTGGCGGTAAAGCCTCCCGAACTGTAGCTTAGACAAACAGTGGCATCCAAGGGACATTACCAATCATCTTCAGAGATGAAGCACAGCAGCCTCCCCAGCGGGCATTTAGGAAACAAGAAGGACTAATAGGATCTTGTATTGTTCAGGATATCCATGGGAAGAGACTATAATTGATTTCAATCATTGCTTTTTTAGGTCGGAATGTTTTTCCATGTTATTTCTTGTAGATTTAACTAGTCAAAGTTTGGTTGGCTGTGATTTTTCTGTTGTTGAGTTCATGAAGAAATTCAATAGTAAAATGATGATAAAGCAAGAAATCACACAATGCACCCATAATAATGCAGGTCTTATACATTACAATCACTCTAATTAACCTAAAACTCCAAAAAATTCATTCAGCCAGCTGTGGAGTGCACCAGACTGAACAAAGCTTCGACCTTTGGCTGGTCAATAAATTTGAAAAGCTTAAAATAAAAGTAAAATATTGCAGTTGTGGAAAGGCTGGAAACTCTTAGCAGGTCAGGCAGCATCTGTGGAGAAAAGAACAAAGTTAATGTCTCATTTTTTAAAATCTGTTTTTGAGTCAAACATCCTGATTTACAGACTGGGATGTGACAATATTTGCTGGCATTCTGGGGAAACTAAGGACTGGATTTTCATCCTCGAGACAGGCAGCAGGAATGGTGAAATTTCCCAGCTTGGCGCTCTCACCTTGGGAGAAAGTGCCCATCAAGTTGGGATTTTCACTACAGTTTGGGAGGGTGAGGGTTGGTGGGGGAGGTGCTTACTGGAGTCAGGCTGACTGCCACAGAAAATTTTCAGCGGAAGCCACGGGGGTGGCCGAGGGTTGAGGTGGACTGGTTAAAAGGCCCACCTCAGTGTTTAGGAAATTTGTCCCAGTTATAATAAAAACAGTAAGGCCCTCCACCCTTCACCTCTCATTCCCCAGCCCCCACGCTCCCCATGGCTCATCCATGCCAACTCATGCCACCTCATGCCCCTACCCATCCCCATGGCACCTCAAAACCTTCATGCCAACATATGGCACTCCCATGCCCATTCACCCAGTATACGCTCTGTACAGAACCAGTGAACCCTATAGTAACAAAGGCATGTGTGGAAAAGCTTTTTTAAAAAGTCGTTAATTCATAACTAAACTGATTTTACTACAGCCCTATAAAAGTGTCAATCATCCTGACCTTTAGAGTATCAATAGCAGAAATTACAAGCACTTGACACCTCTTTATCTTCTGTAAATGGACATTGAGCAATTGAGAAAATTGAGAAAAGCCTCATTATGCCTTCTTGACTGAGAGCCCAGACATTGATTAGCCTGTTGCTTGATTGACAGCTCTTTCTCTTAGATCTATTTTGACAATTGCACAATGTTTATTTATACAAGTTAAAAAGGTGTCAAGTAACTGTCGTTTTTGCTATAGATACTTTAAAGGGCTGGATGATTGAAACTTTTATAGGGCTGTAGTAAAAGTAGTTTAGTTATGAATGAATGACTATTTTTAAAAAACGTTTCCACACATGCCTTTGTTACTATAAGGTTCCTTGGTTCTGCACAGAGTGTATGCTAGGTGAATGAACATGGAAGTGCCATAGGATGGCAGGGAGGATATGAGGAGGCATTGGGGTGGGTGGAGGGGCATAGGTTGGCACGGGGGCCTTGGGGAAGATCTTTTTAAACTTACCTTTCAAAAGGTCCCCTCATCCAGGCTATAGTACACAACACCTCGGAGGGGCTGTGAACCACAAGTCCTTGTAGATCTGGCCTGACTCCACGAAAATCCAGCCCATGATCTTTTTTACAGAGTACCCAATTTCTATATAGTGAAGGCAGTAATCAAAGTGTGAAATCAAAGACCTGGCAAAGTTGAGGGTCCCTGTCAAAGGAAGGCATGGCAGGAAGTGCAGGTTTGTCTTCTGGAAAGGTACCAACAGGGTACAGGTATGACCTTAGCACGCACCAACATACTACATACCTCCAGCTTGGCATCTCTGATGCTGCATATCCTCTCTCTCGCAATAATGTCAATGATGGCCTCTTCTAACATTGCCAATCTCTGTAGAGTACCAGTACCTCCTCTATTTGCTGTTCTGCATCAGCTTCTCCTATGAGAAGAGTGGAAATGGGTTAGTTCAAATTGTATACAGAAAATTGCTTGAAGCAGCAACTTACATGTATAAATAATCTGTTTTCGATGATAGTGGCTGAGAGAGAAATGTTGGCCAGAAGACCAGGAGAATACTCTGTTCTTCTTCAAATAATACCATCAGGCCCTTTACATTTGGCTATACAGGTAGAAAAAGCCTTGAGTTAAAGTGGGCAATTTTCAACCACAGGTGTCTATTTCTCAGCTGATAACCAGGCTGAAAAACTGATAAAAGAACTGGGAAGGAGGGATCCTCAGTGACTCATGGATGCCTAAGATCTGCCTGAAACAGTTTTGAGGCAGAGTTGGGCATGGGGAAAGGCTGGCTCCCAATTGTTAGACTCTCTGTTGCAATTTTCAGCTACAAATGGGCAGTGAATGCACAAATAAGGACCAGGCATGTTGGTAATACTCACTGATTTCAGATTTGCATTGCGAGTTTAGCTAGCTGTTTGGGAACTTTTGTATATTTTAGTCATGAATAAATCCAGTGAAGAGTTTAGGCAAAAACTTGTTTATCCAGACAATGTTTAGAATGTTGAACCCACTACTACAGGGGCAGGTTAAGACCGATAGCATGGATGTTTTCAGAGGAAGACAGATAAGTACATGAGGGAGAAAGGAATGGACGGATATGTTGATGGGGTTAGGTGAAGAGGGGTGGGATGAGGCTTGCGTGAATCAGGTTTACCAGCATGGACCCGTTGGGTCAAATGGCCTCATTTTGTCCTGTAATTTTGTAATGCATTGTAGGATGCATCAGCAAGCCAAGCTGACAATCTCTGCCAAGATTCTGAGATGTATTTCACTGGCAGTCCTGGACTCAGCCATGATCAGGAAGCATGAAAACTGAGATAGAGAAGGATGCACTAGGTAGAAATAAAGTTGAACTAATAGAAGAAGAGAGAGAATACGGAGAATGGAAGAAACAGAAATATTGGAGAGGTAGGTAGGTGATACATTGTGTCTTTGATTTCATGAAGTCGGTGAAAAGGACAGTTGCTTTCCCAGTAAACATAAAACTCCAGATGGAGCAAAAATAGCACTGATTTCTTCAAAAGATTTCATACTGGTTTATTTTAGTTGTGTACAGTTAATTTTGTAGCAATAAAGCTATTCCTAATATTCAACCAGGCTTGTTTCATGTACTGGTCATACTTGAATCAGCAGAGGAGCTGAATATGTATAATTTTCCTAGGCAGCACAGTCAGACTGGCACCTATCAGCCTCCCGTTGGCAATTTAAGGGTTAAAGAGGTTTCGCTCAGAATGTCATCCGTGGAAGTAAACTTTTCAAATTTCAGCTTTCAAGTTAGGATTTTCTCTTATGTGAAGGTATGTGACAGGGAGGTGGTGTAAAATTGAGTATGCCCTGCTTAGCATGAATAGAGAATGAAAATTTCATAAAACTATGGGCACTTTTGCTCTTCAAATACTGGTACAAACACAGTAAGTTGACAGTTTACTTGAAATACTGAGTGTTCATCAGAAACTGGGTACTTCTTATAGCAGTCTGTCAAAGGGATGATTTATAAGCTTGAAACACAAGAGGCACTAGGCCCTTCTGCTAGGCCTGTATCACCTGAAGCAATCAAATCCTGCAAATATGAAGCAATTTAGCACTCCCATTTCAAACTGTTCTCCACAATAGGGACTTTTGTGTGCTTAGGTTTAATATTCAGAGCAGAAACCACAAACTCTGACAGCAGCACCAGGTTGAGATAGAATAATTGTTCCCAGGCAATGGGTCTGGTGTAATAGTATTGCTCAAAGCAATTGGGGATTTACTTGTATGTCAGTCTCTAAATCTGACAACTACAGAACTGTGGTAGGTCAAAGACATCCATTTGCTCACTGTTTTGATATAATTGCATAAGGGCCCTTGACGCAGAGTACTATCGCACCGGAACAGCAGGATTGTCTGACCTCACTGTCATACAATCCACCAAAAAGTATTGGCTCTATGGTGAAATTTACTTCAGTGTTTGTTTATCAGTAATTGAAACAATGTGAAGACACTCTAAACTTGACATTAATATGCTTTCAGATGAGTTTCGTTAGCAAGGTGAATGCTGTGTTGTCCCTTTACAATTTAATGTCACCAATTTTTTTTGAAAGGTTCTACAAATTTCGTGGCATGATTTTTCTTAGAAATATGCAGTTCAATAATATGAACTTTTGACAATGTAAATTTTAAATAACTTACCTACTTGTTTACATTTTATGTTAGAATGCATATATCATAATTGAACAAGATTTCAATGATAATGCGCAATGTAAATTATTGGCTTGTATAAATTGATGCCAGCTTTCAATTGACCTTTTGATGTGGACATTGTGTTTTTTGTAACACATTAATTAAGGACTGTGCCAAAAACCCAGCAGGACCACAACCTGACAACCAAAACATCTATTTGACCTATTTGGTTTGGACTATTGATCAAAGATTTAAATAAAGGAACATAAAGGGGAGCCGATTAGCTCAGTTGGCTAGACAACTAGCGTGTGGATCAGATTAGTGCCAACAGGGCAGGGTTCAATCACTGTTCCAGTTGAGGTAGATTTGGGCCCTGCCTCCTCACCCTACCCATAGTAAAAATCCTGTGCTTTTCTGTGGTTCAGTGAATAATCACCAAGGACCTGCCTTCAGGCAGAGAACTAAAGAAGGAATATATGGTCTAGTGTAGAGCCCTCTCTGTTGGGAAGTGTAAAAAAAGTTTGTTCAATCATTGTTGCCTGTAGTTAAGCATGTGTTAGTCTGAGTGCAATGCTCAACAGAATGATGGACACAAGGTTGGGATGGAATCTTTCTTACATTTCATTTGAGAAATTAAGGAAAGAAGATTGTGACACTCTTTTTCACAGAATCACAGAATCGTTTCAGCAGAGAAGGAGGCCATTTGGCCTGTCGTGTCTGCTGGCTCTTATTGGAATGTATAAAGTTGATTTTGAGGAAGTTTGAGCAATTTGAAAGGCTGCTGTGTGTGTGCACATTGTATTCAGGTACACAGTGAGTCAGAGTGGTACATAATTGAAAAATGGCACTGAAAACATATTTGGGGACAATAGGGAAAATTCGACCCGAACAAAGAGGACTAGCGTTATTACAAACAAAGGTTACACATCGGGCTAAAATTGAATTAAACAGGATATGAGGATAAAGTAAATGTTTTCCTCACCATGATGGGGCTAGATGTGGCTTTTGAGGCGGTGTCTAGCCAATGTTGGCCATGAGATCCCAGTACTATGGACCATTCTGAAACTGATGAGATTCTGGTCTCATGTTATGGCACAACTAAGAATGAGATTGCATTGAGGGTTGCGTTCCATGAAAGGAAGCAGTTGCCAAGTGAGAATGTTACAGATTATATGCTCAAATTAAAGAAACCCTCTCGACACTGTGGGTATGGCACGAACTTAGAAATCAACTTTAGAGCCACATTCGTAGGAGGTCAATAAAATCCAGGCCCCAAGCTTTTGAACAAAGGCAATGAGCTGATCTGGAAGGAGGCCTGCAATATGACCACAGGCATGGAAAAGGCAGGAAGAGATAGTTGAAAATTGCAAGGGAGTTCCTTTCCTGAAATAAAAACTGAAAGTGCTTGAAAAACTCAGCATGTCTGACAGCATCTGTCAGGAGAGGAACAGAGTTAACATTTCGAGTCCAGTATGACTCTACTTTGGAACTCCTTCTGAGCCAGTAGGGCAAGTCCACCGGCCTTCAATGAGGTCATGGCAGCCAGGTTCACAGTCTCAGAGTCAGAAAGTTAGACACTACTATTGCCATGGTAACCACTAACAATTTAAATGCCCCCATTTCCAGTCAAAGTGCTATGCCTGTGGGTAAGTCAGTCATATCCAGGGGAATACAGGAGTAGAGGAAACAGTAATGCTCCAGCTCATGGTAAAGCTCCAGCTCGCAGCCATGCAGCAGGTCAACATTATGTTAGATCGAACGCTAGCTCAGGAGTCTCGAAATCCTCCAATGCTGATTGATGTGGAAACAGAAGTTAATGTTATCAAGCAGGAAGATCGAAAGTTGTACTCAGTCAGAGAACAAGAAAAAGAGCATATGGAACATGAGAATTATAGGGCTGAAAATCAAATTCCAGTGCCTTAGTAGAAATGAAAGTCGGAGATTCACAACTTACTTTCATCGTTGATACACCAGCAAATGTATCTGCTATCTCAGAGGAAAAGCACAAGAAGTCATTACGTCACATCCCTTACACAGAACTGGTGTGAAACTGACTAGTTACTCCAATAACAGTATTCCAGTGTTAGGTGAAGTTAGTGTTAGAGTGGAATATGATGATGCATCCTATTACTTGCCATTGGTAGTAGAACAAAATCTCCCTGAAGGGCAGTAATTAGCTTAAGAAAACACAGTTAAACCGGGCTAAGTTATTCAAAGTAGGGATCAGTTAGAGTATGTTTGTCATTGAGGAGGTGCTAGGAGAGCACAAAGTGGTCTTTGGGCAATGAGGACCAAATGATGCTTCCGAAGAAGAACTTAGAATATTTCATTGGGATTGTTTTGTCTTATTCTAAGTACATCCCTGACTTAGCTAATACATTCACTCCAATGCATCAACTGCTCAAAGGTGAAATAGATTTGGAGTGGTCTGTGCAGTGTCAGGAAGCTTTTGAAGTGAAGAAAGTCCTGACCGGTGATGGTCTTTTAACCTACAGTAATTCCAAGAAACAATTGGTTTTAGTGCGCGGTTAGATGTGTTATCTCACAAAATGGAAGACAGTGTGGAGAAGCCTGTAGCATATGCTTCACGTACTTTAATGAAGTCAGAGCAAAATTACTCACAAGTTGAGAAAGAGACTTTAGCGACCATATATGGTGTTACTAAATTCCACAAATACTTGTGTGGTAGGAAGTTCACTTTGTTAACTGACCACCAAGTCCTTATGATCATATTTGGTTTGAAGAAGGAAGTAACATCCCTAGTGGTAGCGCAGCTTCAGACATGGGCGTCGATTCCGATGGCCTACCTGTACAAGATTAAATATCATAAGTCAACAGATCCTGCAAATATGACTTTTTTCAAGATTTCCCATGAATACCGATTCATTCTTTGCCACTGAGTTACCTGTGAAGTACTTTACGTACACAAATGACACGCCAGTATCTGCTGGAGAAATTAGTGAAGAAACTCACAAGGATATGATGCTCAGTAAAGTGTTCAATTGTGTCATGAATGACTGGCCTAAAGAATTGATGCTGAGAAATTGCAGAAACCACACATATAAATGAACTGAGTGTAGATCAAGGCTCTCTCCGATGGGTTTATTCCGCCAAAGTTTAGAGAGAGATTGTCAGAGGAACATCATCAAGAGAACACAGGGATAGTGCATATGAAAGCAGTAGCAAGTATCCAAAGGTAAATAAAGATATTGAAGAGTCGGTGAAAGTTGTGAAACATGTTTCACAATGAGAAATTATCCAACCAAAGTTCCTTTCATTTCATGGTCAAACAAAAGAAAACCGTGGAAATGTGTACATGTCGATTTCTTTGAGGTAGAAGGGAAAGAGTATCACGTTTTGGTCGATAGCTATAGCAAGTGGATAAATATTGAAACAATGCCCAATGCCACACGTGCCAAAACTATTGAAGTTTTGAAGTTGGTTTGCAACTTTTGGGTTGCCAGAGGCACTCGTGTCAGATAATAGCCCACAGTTTGCATCAGAAGAGTTTGAAATATTTCTGAGCAACAATGGAGTCAAACAATCTCTGCTACCACCATATTTGGAGGAGGTGGTGGTATAATGGCATTTTCACTGGACCAGGAAACCCAAGGTAATGCTCTGAGGACCTGGGTTCAAATCCCACCAAGGCAGATGGTGAAATTTGAATTCAATAAAAAAAAACTGGAATTAAAAGACTAATAACGACTATTGTTGTGAAAACCCATCTGGTACACTAATATCCTTTAGGGAAGGAAATCTGCTGACTTTACCTGGTGTGGCCTACATGTGACTCCAGACCTGCAGCAATGTGGTTGACACTTAATTGCCCTCTGAACTGGCCTAACAACCCACTCAGTTCTCAATGTGAGCCTGCTCTGCCATTCAATTAATTATCAGTTGATTTTGTAGATGAACTCCACTTTTCCACAAAATCCTCATACCCCTTAGTTACTTTAGTATCTAAAAATCTATTGATCTCTATCCTGAATATTCTCAATGACTGTAAGAGACATCCAAAAAAACATGATCCTATGTACCCTGGGTGGGGACTTCAATGTCCATCACCAAGAGTGGCTCGGTAGCACCACTATTGACTGAGCTGGCTGAGTCCTAAAGGACATGGCTGCTAGGCTGGGTCTGCAGCAGGTAGCGAGGGAACCAACAAGAAGGAAAAACATACTTGACCTCATCCTCACCAACCTGCCTACCACAAATGCATCTGTCCATGACAGTATCAGTAGGAGTGACCACTGCAAAGTCATTGGCCAGAATTTTCCAGCTGATGTGTGGGTGGTGGAGCCCACACGTCAGCGCTTAAAATGTCGCGCGAGCGTGCCGACGTCAGCGCGCGGCATCGCGATATTTCGGTCGGCGGGCATGCTCAGCAGCGGGGCGTTCGCCCGCCATTAATTGAAGGGCTCGATAAGACCCTTAACTTGCCAATTGTCCAAGACTTTAAGGGGCCCGTGCGAACTTCGGGTCAGAGCACAGGCCCAACGGGCAGGCGGGTAGGAGATTTTTTAAGAAAACTCATGCAATGTTGGGATATGTGGACTCAGAGGGGTTGTTCATGTTTTACATGAAGTTTTAATTGCTGAAAGTGTTTAAAAGTTGCCTGTGTGATTGTTAGCAGTTCTCATCGATTTCCACAAGCTTCTTGTGTACTTTGAAACCAGTCTGCAGACAGTAATCTTTCTCGGGCCTGCAGCTTTCCGGAGGCCTCCATTCAGCCTGGGTATGTGTTCTGACCTCTGCACTGGAGGCAGCTCCTCTGAGGAGGAAGGGAGGGATAGAATAAGGAGGAGGCCAGGACTGGACAATCAGCCTCCAGGGGAGCCACCTTTGGGAGGCCAGGCGCAGGCACAAGGGGTGCAGAGCCAAGAGGTTGTCCAAGGTGGAAGGGGCCGCAGAAGACCCCACTATCCTGCTGCCAGGGTATACAGGCGGCGAAGCAGCTACCTCAATATGTCTGAGGTGCAGTGCCGAAGGAGGCTCCGACTCTCAAGGGAGCCAGTCAGCTATATCTGTCAGATGATTGGCCCTGAGATCTCTCCTAACTGTGTGGGTGGACACCCCATGCCAGCGGCTCTGAAGGTTACAGTTGCCCTCCACTTCTATGCCTCTGGTTCCTTCCAGGGCTCGATGGGTGATCTATACGGTGTCTCCCAATCAGCTGTCCACACTTGTGTCAAGCAGGTTACTGACGTTCTGTTCAGACGGGTATCCACCTTCATCCACTTCCGCTACAACCAGGCAAGTCAGATACAGCGAGCCAGAGGCTTCGCGGCCATTGCTGGCTTCCCCCGCGTCCAGGGTGCTATAGGCTTCACACATGTGGCCATCAAGGCGCCAGCGGGTGAGCCTGGTGCCTTTGTCAACAGGAAGGGCTTCCACTCCATGAACGTGCAGATAGTGTGTGATCACAGGATGCTGATTCTACAAGTCTGTGCAAGGTACCTAGGCAGCTCCTATGATGCCTACATCCTCAGACACTCCCAGGTGCCTGGGCTCTTCAGTGCTCCGGCTCGGCTGGATGGTTGGCTGCTGGGTGACCAGGGCTATTCCCTGCGAAGGTGGTTCATGACGCCAGTACGCCGTCCAAGAACAGAATCTGAGCAGCGGTACAATAGGGGCCAGGGCACCACAAGGGCTGTGGTGGAGAGAGCCATTGGTCTTCTCAAGATGCGCTTCCGTTGCGTGGACCACTCAGGAGGTGTACTCCAGTATCCCCCAGATCGCGTATCTCTGATCGTGGTAATCTGCTGCGCTCTGCACAATCTTGCGCTGGAAGGGGGGGATGCAGTTGATGATGAAGACCTTGACACGCTGGATGAGGCTGCACATGATGAATCCAGCAGTGCCTCAGAGGATGAGGAAGCACAGGGCAATGATGAGGGGCAGCACGCCGACCCGCTACTACACCAAGGAGGTAGGGACACCCGGGACAATTTAATCCAACAAACCTTCAGCTAGCTCCACGCACATCGATCAGCAGGAACAGCATTGCCTGGAACTTCCACACGTGGCACTTTAGGTGTCACATCTTCCACTTGTTCAGCTGCAATAAGGGCTTAGTACAGAAACATCAATGTCCACTCAAACACTCTTGATAAATATGTGAAAAAGAAAAATGCACCACAAACACAAGACCCTCAGCCATGGTTACAAAGGTGGACTTTATTTTGTCCAAAAGAAAAGCAAACAACACCCCATTACAATAAGAAAAATTTGGGTCCCTATTCTAAGGCCAACACAAAATCACCAGTGACATACCCGGGGAGTACCTAAGGTGCCTTATGCTTACGTTTTCGGGTGCTACGTCTAGGTGCCGCCCCATCGCTCGGAGTGGCTTGAGAGACAGCCTGCTGACTCTGCTGTCCTATTGGCCTCGATGACCTTGGCGGCCGTCCTCTGGCCCGTGGAGCCTGGGAGGGAGTGGCCAGTTCCAGAACTGGCACCTCCCCAGTTGTCGCAGCCTCAAAGGAAGAAACGTTGACTGGCAGAGGGGCGGAGGAGCTGCTGCCCTCGTCCGGAGCGCCCTGAGAGGAGCTCGCAGCGACAACAAGCAGCTGCTGCGCCGACGTGAGGTCCCTTTCGACCTCCCTGCTCACCACAGATGCCTGGGCACCGAGTGCCAACGCTTGGTGCCCACAACATCTCCCACATTGGAAATGACCACCCGTGGCCAGTACCGCTGTGAGGGCTTGCAGGTCAGAGCATATCCCAATCATAAACTGTTCCATTCGATTGAAGCCCCTCTCTATGAGAGTCGACAATCTCTCATTGGAGGAAGCCTGAAGCTCTGTCCTGAGGGTCAAACCTTCACGTGCACCCTGCCTGGAGTCCTCCATTGCAGAGAGCAACTGAACCATTCCCTCATGCAACCCTGCCAGATGCAAATGCACTTCCTGCCGCCTGTGCTGCAGCTGCTGCATTGGTGACAACTCCAGAGGCACGTCATCAGTGCTGGACTCAGCATGTGCCTCGTCCCCTGCAGCCCTCTGGCTGCTTGAGCCAACTGCACTCTCTGCCCCTATCATCTCCTCCAGCGATCATGTTGTGCCCTCTCCACTGTGACCCGGGATACTAGCCGATGGTAAAGTCCCCACCGAGGTGTGTGTGTGTCTGCGCTGGTGCCTGGCTGGCCGAAATGATGTGCCACAAGTTGAACATGTTGGTCCTCAGGTGTGGAGGGGGGGCTGCGGGATCAAGGTGCGGGTCGCTCTGATGGTGATGCTGAAATTAACAACAAGGACACTGCATCAGTTAGCGTTCATTCAGTTCAACCTTTCATCCCTTTCCCCTCCAGCCTCATAAGTCGCTCACCCTTCAAGACCCTAAGGAGACAAACATTGGTGAGGTGGAAAAGAGTCAAGAGGAGCCCCAACCATTAAATGCACAGGTAGACAGGCTGGTCAGATGGCCTCAGGAATGCCACATGGCATGTTATGAACCATAGGAGTGGGGAGAGTGGAGAGATACCTGACCTGGATGCATTGTGACCTGGATAGTTGCGAGGCTGAGGAAACATTGTAAACAGTTGCGACATTTGCCGTCGATCACAGGAGATTGAAAGGTCACACCCGTCCAGAGCGCAGCAAATCATTGAATCTTTTCCTGCACTGGGTGCCAGTGCGCTGCACATCATCATGGGCGCTCACAGCATCACCCACCTCCTCCCATGCCTGGCTGGTGACATGGGGGGCCCTCCTCCTCCCATCCTCAGGATACAGAAGGTGCCGACGGATGCCCAACTCTTGGAGGAGGACAGCAAGGCATACATCTGAAAATCGGGGGGGGCACAGTGGGCCCCTGCTGGCCTCTCCTGTAGCCTGCCCCCCTCCTCCTGCTCATGCTGCTGTCCACTTGGTCCTCCCTCTCTCTGTCCCCAAGTGGCTATGGTGCACTGCTTCAAGCAGGCTGCCTGGCCACTCTTTATACAGGCTGCTGGTTCCCCATTGGAACTGGTGGTCTGAGGCCACCTGCCCCCGCGACTATTTTCCTGTTCTCCACGGGAGTCGCTTACCCGCTGGCAGGGCCTTAATTGGCCCGTCCGCAGAAAATGGCGGCGCGGCCCGTTTCGCCATTGGCAGTCAGCTGCCTGCCTACCGCCGAGTCGGTCAGGCCCGCCCGACTGACAAACGGAAAATTCTAGCCATTGTGGAGATGAAGTCCTGCCTTCACATTGAGGATACCCTCCATCGTGTTGTATGGTACTATTACCGTGCTAAATGGGATAGATTTCAAACAGATCTAGCAACCCAAGACTGGGTATCCATGAGGCGCTGCGGGCCATCAGAAGTAGCAGAATTGTGCTCAAACTCAAATCTGTAACCTCATGGCCCAGCATATCCCCCACTCTACCATTACCATCAAGCCAGGGGATCAACCCTGGTTCAATGAAGAGTGCAGGAGGGCATGCCAGGAGCAGCACCAGGCATACCTAAAAATGAGGTGTCAACCTGGTGAAGCTATAACACAGGACTACTTGCATGCCAAACAGCATAAGCAGCGAGTGATAGATAGGGCTGTGTGACTCTATAACCAATGGATCAGATCTAAGCTCTGCAGTCCTGCCACATCCAGTCGTGAATGGTGATGGACAATTAAACAACTCACTGGAGGAGGAGGCTCCACAAATATCCCCATCCTCAATGATGGAGGAGACCAGCACATCAGTGCAAAAGATAAGGCTGAAGCATTTGCGACAATCTTCAGCCAGAAGTGCTGAGTGGATGATCCATCGCGGCCTTCTCCGGAGGTCCCCAGCATCACAGATGCCAGTCTTCAGGCAATTTGATTCACTCCACATGATATCAAGAAACAGCTGAAGGCACTGGATAGTGCAAAAGCTATGGGCCCTGACAATATTCCGGCAATATCACTGAAGACTTGTGCTCCAGAACTTGCCACGCCCCTAGCCAAGCTGTTCCAGTACAGCTACAACACCGGCATCTACCCAGCTATGTGGAAAATTACCCAGGTATGTCCTGTACACAAAAATCAGAACAAATCCAACCCGGTCAATTATCGCCCCATCAGTCTACTCTCCATCATCAGTAAAGTAATGGAAGGGGTCATCAACAGAGCTATCAAGCGGCACTTGCTTCGCAATAGCCTGCTCAACTGATACCCAGTTTGGATTCTACCAGGGCCACTCTGCTTCAGACCTCACTCCAGCCTTGATTCAAACATGGACAAAAGAGCTGAACTCAGAGGTGAGGTGAGACTAACAGTCCTTGACATCAAGGCAGCATTTGACTGAGTATGGCATCAAGGAGCCCTAGCAAAACTGGAGTCAATGGGAATCAGGGGAAAACTCTCTGCTGGTTGGAGTCATACCTAGCACAAAGGAAGATGGTTGTGGTTGTTGGAGGTCAATCATCTCAGCTCCAGGACATCACTGCAGGAGTTCCTAAGGTAGTGTCCTCGGCCCAACCATTTTCAGCTGCTTCATCAATGACCTTCCCTCCATCATAAGGTCAAAATTGGGGATGTTGGCTGATGATTGCACAATGTTCAGCACCATTAGTGATTCCTTAGATACTAAAGCAGTCCATGTCCAAATGCAGCAAGACCTGGACAATATCCAGGCTTGGGCTGATAAGTAGCAAGTAACATTCACATCACACAAGTGTCAGACAATGACCACCTCCAATAAGAGAGAATTCAACCATCACGCCTTGACGTTCAATAGCATTACCATCACTGAATCCACAACTATCAACATCCTGGGGATTGACCATTGACCAGAAACTGAACTGGACTAGCCATATAAATACTGTGGCTACAACAGCAGCTCAGAGGCTAGGAATCCTGCAGCGGGTAACTCACCTCCTGACACCCCAAAGCCTGTCCACCATCTACAAGGCACAAGTCAGGATTATGATGGAATACTCTCCACTTACCTGGTTGAGTACAGCTCCAACAACACTCAAGAATCTTGACACCCTCCAGGACAAAACAGCCCGCTTGATTGGCATCACATCCACAAGCATTCACTCCCTCTACCACCGGCACACAGTAACAGCAGTGTGTACCATCTACAAGATGCACTGCAGGAATTCACCAAGGCTCCTTTGACAGCACCTTCCAAACCCATGACCACTAACATCTAGAAGGACAAGAGCAGTAGATAGATGGGAACACCACCACCTGGAAGTTCCCCTCCAAGTCGCCCACCATCCTGAATTGGAAATATATCGACACTCCTTCACTCTCACTGTGTCAATATCCTGGAAGTCTCCTCCTAACAGCACTGAGGGTGTACTACACCACATGGACTGCAGTGGTTCAAGTAGGCAGCTCACCACCACCTTCTCAAGGGCAACTAGGGATGGGTAATAAATGCTGGCCCAGCCAGCGAAGCCTACATCCCATGAATGAATTTTTTAAAAATCCTGTGTGTGAAAAAAATCCTCCTCGTCTTAGTTTTAAATTATCAACCCCTTATCCTGAGACCATGGCCCCTAGTTCTAGACTCCCCAGCCAGGGGAAACATCCACTCAATGTCTACCCTGTTAACCCTCTTAAAACTTTATAAGTTTCAATGAGATAACCTATTCTTCTTTCTAAATACGAGGAATATAGGCCTCGTCCTCTTAATCTCTTCTCATAGGACAATCATCTCTTTCTAGGTATCAGTGAAGTGAACCTTTGTTACACTCCCTTTAAGATTAGTGTATTCTTCCATAGGTGAGGAAACCAAAACTGTACATGGTACTCCAGGTGTTGTATCACCAAGGTCCTATACACTTGTAATAAGACTCCTTTACTCATACTCAATGTAATAAAGGCCAAGATGCCACTTGCCTTACTATTGTTCATTGTACCTGCATGTTAACTTTCCGTGATTCTTTCTGTAAATGGTAGCTGTCGAATTAAATGGTTAGGTGGAGAACTGTCTCGTGCTAGATTATCCTGTGTATGATTAACCTGAACTCATCAGCAATGGAAAATATAAGAGAACAGTTAGTGGAATGGAAATGCAGTCTTAGAGCAAGCATCGTTTAATTATTGTTTAAGTTAAAAACAAGTGGATTTTTTAAAAAATCAATCAATCTTTCCATCCCTTCATCTTATCACTTCTCCACATCTTTTACGCAGCTGCACCCATAATACAACATACTGTAAAAGATTTTGCGGATAGTACTCTGGCCGTTGGTAATTTTAATTCAGATTATCTCAGTCTAAAATGTAAAGATGCCATCATGCTGGTTTGTATTTTATTACATAGATTTAACAAGACGGTAAAATGTTAATTATATGGACTTAACAATAGCAATTAAGCTAATTACTGGCGAGTGGATCTAATTAATTTTACCTGGGTACCAATCCCTATGTTGTTATGTGGCAGACAACAGAAATTTTAGTCACATTCAGACCTGGCATTAATATAACCCAGGCCAGTGTGAAGATGTTTTTTTGATTGTTATGGTAATAAGTAATGTGACCCTGCTATACTGGCACATGGGGAGGAATAATGCGTCAATTAAGAAAATTGGCAAGCACATTTTGTGAGCATTGCTCTATGGATTGTGCATCTAATGTGCATGAAGTCGAAGTGGGTCATTATTCTGATTATATTTTCGCTAAAAGGATACACATGTAGCATTTACATGGATGAAATGATTTATACTGTCACAACTACACGAGGATGATCACCCTGTGCATGAAGAATTAGTGCTGCCAGCACCAATATGAGAAAACAGAATCAAATTACAGGGAACATTTTAGAAGCTGCCATAATTTTAGCCACTTAAATGTATCCTTCAGCTGCCTGGGCTCCACCATCTGTTTTACTGCCTTGACATTGTCTGTTGTAATTGGCATTGTGAGTCAAACAAGACCCTGGTTAAGCTTAAAAATGTACTTTCGGCATTGTTATGGATCCAGGTCTGCCATCTCAGGTTTAGTGGTGACTGATGACTCAACCTTCCTGCATCTAGCTGTAGGGTGTTACAGACACCTCTTGACTAACTGCAACAAGGTGTGTTTTAGAGAAGTTTTTTTTTAATCCTTTGAGTGCTGTGACTTCTAAGAACAGACATAAAACAAGTGCTCTGGTAAGTTTAAATCAAAAGAATAGGTAAACGTTCACTTGTCACAACACCTGAAATTGTATGCAACAAACACCCGTTCTCCTATCACACACACAGACATACACCTGTAACGATGATTTCCAAAGATGTAACATGCATTTAGATTGCTTAAAGTTCCAAAAGTCAATTTTACTGTGTTTTCCCAAGGATGTCGAAAGTGTTGTAGGCCTGGATATTCTCTTTCAGTTCACTGAAGGAGAAAAACAAAGGTTGGCGGTTTCTAGTGATGAATTCGCAATGGTATTCCAAAAAATGGCAGGTTTCTAGCTTTTCAGCCAAAGCTGTGGCCATACCTCTATAGTGAAGAAATATAATCTTGCAGGTAAAATGAAGTAACTCCACTTCTCTGCTTCTGGTAGATTTTTCAGGCAGGGTCCTCTCTTGTGGTGGGTGAGATAACTTCCCCCTGGCATTTATATAGCCGACTAACCCTCTCTGGGCTGTTCTTAGAGTAAATAAGATATTTGCTATCTCAAGCCAGTTCTTGTCATGTGACAATATCAATGTTTTCCATTGTCCACACAATGGGCTGATGGCAGATGTATTTGTCACACAATGAGGAATGAATGACACAATTCACACCTGTTTGTGATAAAGTGGTTCCTTCACACTCCTCCTTGTTAGATTTCAAATTTGTAGACACCAAGCCTGAGGTAACCATTGTATTTGAGTTTCTGTAAATATCCAGACAATGGTGATTCTAAATTCCACAATCAATTTTGTATCCTGGTGCTCTTCAATGGAAGGTCCTCCACAAAGATATTTACATTTTAATAATTTACCAGAGGTATGTTCCAACATGAGTTAATCCTTGCCTGTATTGAAACCACAAAAGAAGTCACTTAGCTCTCTGGAGTTCCATTTTGTCAAGGTAAATTGTCTATATTTATGCTCCTTTTTAAAAAGGTAAAAGGTCCATCCTCCTAATAAGCTTTACGGGCATGAGACATGACAATAAGAAGGGATTTTACAATAGCATCCCTTGGAATCCAGACTCAATACCTATTTAATTTCACACGTCTATTTCTTCAGTCCCTCCAAATGTAGATTAAGTTAACATTAGGTGCTGGCGGGTGTTTCTTTGAATCATTACACTGCTTAACTCCACTATAAGAATATAAAGAGCAAAATTTATGACCAGATTCATCCAATTCAATCAGTATAGCACATTTCTCCTTAGTAGATTTTTACAAGAGGCTTCCTAATAATCTTTCAACATTCCTAACTTCTTTATCTCAGCTTTCCTTTGAACAAGCCAAGTCCCTGCAGCCTACCTGAAAATCCCAAAGCCCATTTCCCTGTCATTTTAAAAGCCTGCCTTTAGTGTCATCTCTTCGTCAAAGCTGATTACCCTCTCTCCAAATTGAATCCACAAGTCCAACCTGGCAACAAGCCCTGCAAAATTCAGATAAACAAGGCTGTTGAACAGCAATGAGGGTGAATGACTGTTGGAATGTCAAACAATCTCTCAATATGTCCAGAGCAATGCCTTATCTGAAACTTAATTTATAGCCACTCAACTCAACTTTCCTGTGAATTTAACCTCCTGAGAGCGAAGTTTACTTCAACAACAATAACTTGTATTTATATAGCATCTTTAATGAATAAAGTATTTCAAGGGTCTTCACAGGAAATTTGACACCAAGCCATGAAGGAATTAATAGGGCAGGTGATCGAAAGTTGGGTCAAAGAGGTAGGTTTTAAGAAGCTTCTTAAAGGGGAATGACAGAAAGAGGTAGAAAGATTCAGGGACAAAATTCCAGACCTTAGCAGTTAAAAGCACAGACATCAGTGGTGGAGCAATTAAAGCAATTAAAATTGGGGATGCACAAGAGACCAGGATTAGAGGAGTGCAGGCATTGCAGAGGGTTGTGGGGCTGCGACACCTACACCCATACAGAGGTAGGGAGGGGCAAGATCACAGAGGGATTTGAAAACAAAGGGTGAGAATATTAAAATTGAGGTGTTGCTTAACTGTCAGCCAATGTAGGCCAACGATCACGGGGGTGATGCTTAAATGGGGCTTGATGCGAGTTAGAATAGTAGTGTTTTGGATGACCTCAAGTTTACGAAAGGTAGGATGTGGGAGGCTGGCCAGGACTGGTTTGGAATAATCAAGAATGAGGGTTTCAGTAGCAGCTGAGCTGAGACAGGGATGGAGTCGGCCAATGTTATTGCAGGTGGAAATAGGCAGTCTTAGGAAGATATGTGGTCAAAAGCTCATCTGATGGTCAAATCTGCTACCAATGTTGCAAAGAGTCAGGTTCAGCCTCAGACAATTGCCAGGGAAAGTGATGGAATCAGTGGTTAGGTACTGGAGTTTTGTGGTGGGGACCAAAGGCATTAGATCTAGTCACCCCAATATCTAATTGGAAGAAATTTCTATTCATTCAGTACTGAATTTCAGACACGTATTCTGAAAATTTCGAGCCAGTGTAGGGATTGAGGGAGGTGGTGGTGAGTGGTGACGTGATGCTGGTTCCCAATGCAGGGCAATTTGTCCAGAGGAAGCGTGCACTTCTGGGCAATTGCCATGCAAATCCTTACTTGGGAACTCCCGAGAGGGATTCCCCAGTGTATCTTTGGGGTAACCCCCCAAATCCAACGCTGGGAAGCTTGGAAGTTACGGCTCATAGAGTCTCTCTGCAGAGACGAGCTTGAGAGTCTATGCATTATACAACGAAGGATAAAGTTCGAAAGGTCTGGACGCTGTCAATCTGGAGTTCCCTCGTGTGAAGAGTGACCGCTGGTCCCAAATGCAGACAAGTTACACTCAGATGAGGATTCTCTGGCTGCAAGTTGATAGCCACGCACAATTTCAGTCCAGGCAAAGAGAGAGAGCCAGTTAGGGTAGCCTTCCTTTCTCAACTTATTCCCCAACACGACCCATCAAAGGCAAAGCAGGTGAACCCAACAGCAATACTGGAATAAGAAACAGAACATCAAATAGAATCGTACCAGATAGTTAAAGTGGTCTGCTGGATGATCAGTCAGCAACACTTGGAATGATTCATAATGCATTAAAAAGGAAGATAAATCCACTCAAAATATCCAAAACAGACATTAGCTTTCACCTTTATGTCTTATCCCATCGCTGATACCCTCCTTATGTGGATATAAAAATGTAGTGTTTCCCAAAATTTTCTTAAATTCTTTTCCCGTTGACTGTCACATCAGGTTTTCTATGTTATGTGCTTCAGTTCTGCTCCTCCAATATTTCGCACTCAACAGGCAATTAGTAGATTAGGCAGTTTAATATTGGTCATGTGGGAAATGTTCAATAATATTAAATCAAATGCTACCCAAGTTCAGTTAAAAGTGTAAAGAGGGCATAAGGCATGGTGAGCATGATGTTAGAATGAAAGGGCTATGCCTTATAAACATGGTGGACCTCTTTAAGCTGAAGAATTCTGCTTCAGACACCATGAAGTAGGCTTCATAGTCTTGAGCATATTAACAGCAAGTCTTTATTAACAACTCCTAACTACTTAGTGTAGAGGGTACAGGTATGGAGCTGACTTCATCCTAGGTCTTTGTCTATCTCTTGACTGACCCTGGCTCTGGGTCATGTGCCTTCTTACATCACTGTGTGGGTGATATCGTACTCAGTCCCACATTAACCCTGTATGTACCAGACCCTACTATTACACTTCCCCCCAAGTCTTTATCTCATACATACAGTTTATTTAGTTTACTTCAAGTCTTACATTGTTGTACGTCTTGTGCATTTACCTTATTGTTACAACCTTAATGCTATTCTAATATTATTGCTATTACAGTATTAACATTAACAATGTTCTCACTACCCCATCTCCCCACTTCAAGTCCTTGAAGTTAGAGGTTCAGGCGGTCTGGAGGTCTTATAACCCTTCCACACCCTTGCCGTTCTATCGGAAGAGTGGCAGGCTCTGGTGGTTCTGGTTCTTGTTGATGTCTTCAAGTTTGAACTGGCATTTGGGCATGGTTCCATCCGTTTCTCCCATTGCTAGATGTTAAACCACACCTGGTTGGTCTGGCTGGTTTGGTGGTGCAGGGTTGTTGTTACTCTTGATCGTTTCTTGCAGGGTGGATGAAAATGGTGTTCATCTGCTTGCCAGTGCCTTTTCTTCTTCTTTTTCCATTTGGGCCATTGGGAAGCTGTCTGAGGCTGAGGAAGGCCATTCCTGTGGCAAGAAGAAGATTGAGTAGCATGCTCACCTCTGCTTTTTGCTGTTGATGGTGTGAGACTGCTACCAGGTTCCAGCATGCCTTGTGGCCCTGGCACGCTGGCTGGAAGTTGCCGTGTGTGCACAGCGGTTGGTGTGTCTACCAACTGTACCATCATTGTAATTGGAGGTCGAGGCTCCTCAGACTGTTGATCCTTCTCTGGTACCACTTCCACCAGAGGTGCTATGGTAATCTCGTGTGCAGTAGGTTGGTCTGACCTTTGGGGACTTTCCAGGAACTAGAATGATGATGGATGAACCTGATCCACAAAAAGAGAAGAGCGATCGCAGGTGAAATGAGAGTCTGAATGCTCTTTAGTGTTTGAGGGCTCAGGACTGTGCTGTTCTGGCTGCCGAACAATGTTGGTCTTGACATCTTCTGTCGTCTGGAGGAGATTGAGGGTTACGCAAACATCCCCGCTCATAAGAGAGAAAGGCTGATTCCGGGCAACAGGCATCAGCTCAACGATCTGTTTGTTGCCATACCTCAGCGGTTCAGGGATCATGTCGATGACCGGGAGTCAGACACTCCCATTCCATACAGTGCAGTGTCCGTCGTTCGAATCCAAAGGCCTTGGAGCCATGGCTCCTTGTCTGACAGGGCTGTCATTCTAGCACCTGAATCTAATTTAAAATTGGTTAGGTGACCAGTTACCAGGACATCAGCATTCCAAAATGAAGAGCCACATTCTGTGATGTCACCCAAGAAACATGATTGTATGGCTTCAGGGTTTTCGGTCTCAACCTCATAGATTACTATTGGGCTAAGTGTGCGATGCTGGGGTTTTGCCTTGCACAGTTTACCAGTGTCCCTCCCTGCCTGTTGTAGTGGAAACCTTGGGCCATGCTCACAGGACATTGATCTCTCCGGTGAGGGTGCTTCACACCACAGCGCTGGTAAGGTCGCTCTGCTGGGCAACTCAGGAATTGTTGTCCTTGACGTGGATGGTGCCTGCGTTTCTGTGACTGGATATGGTAGACTGAGGGTTGGTTTCTGCCTCAAGTAGCAGTTAGGATGGTCCGGTGTTGTTCACGTAGCTCAGACTGTCTAACTAGCTGGATTCCCTTGCCTAGTGTAATGTTATCTTTAGCTTGTAGGAGGTCAGAGAGTGAATCATCTGAGTGAATCACCTCCCTCAGCCAGCCTGCAGAGATCGTTTATGAAGGAATTGACAGGTTCTCTGGGAAATTGGATTCTCTCATTAAATTTCACTTTCTCCAATTTTTTTATTGGACCTCAGGTTGAAATAAATGTCAAAGGATTTTAAAACATCATCAAATTTGGCAGATGACTCATTGATTGCTTGTCGTGCAATGATGTCGTCTGCAAGTGACCCAATTGCGTAAAGAAGTGTATTAACTTATCCTGCTTCTGATTTTTTATTCAGGCTTTAGCAATGCTGTATCTTAAAAAATATTTCCCTCCAAAGGCTCCAATTCTGTAACTGGTCTGGGCCATGGGTGAATCCCAGTGGAGCTGGAAGTGCGGAATTGTGATCCATTTTAAAGGTTTTTAAAAGTGTAGATACAGATTTAAGTTGTTGTTCACTGATGAACAATGAAGCTTCCATCGCCTGCCAATCTTTGGCAGTCTTTCTGAATTGGTGGCGGAGTGCCTCTGCCTGAAGCAGAATGGCTCACAATGGCTGTGAGGGTCGGCTAGCTGCTGACTTAATTTAATCAGTGGTATAGCGTTGCAAGTCGAGATGCGTAGAAAAGAACCACAGGCTTGCAGTGTAGGAAATCGGACGGTCGCGAGGTACCCGAAGTAGCCAAAATTAATTATTAATTTATTTATTTTTACTGAACTCAGGAGCCCCGTGTTGAGGCTCAGAGCCGGGGATTGGGATCAGCAATGGGTTTCTTTCAAACAGCGCTTCTGACTGAATGAATGAAAAGGGGATTCTCAGGACTGGCTGGCCTGGAATTTAAACAAAATTTGTCTCACTCTTTTCGGCTGTGAGCTCTGCTTGCTGAAGCTGGACTTCCAAGGGAAATTCATTGGAGCCTTTTGCTCTAGTAAATCTTCTACCTTTTTGCTTCCAGGCTCTTCTCTATCTGGAGCTTTTTCTTTCTGGTGGATTTTCTCCACGTCTGTAGCTTCAATTGGGAGTTTGTTTCAGTTCAGAATCTATTGAAGGTGTCCTTTTTCTTAGTTTTTCTGCTTTCTTGTGAGGGTGGGGTTTCTGATCCCGACACTTGCACCCATGAAGAATCCTGCTTTGGGCACCATGAAGTAGGCTTCGTAGTCTTGAGTATTTGTTATTGCTATTACAGAGACTTGGTTGAAGGATGGACAGGATTGGCAGATAAACGTTCCAGGATTTAGATGTTTCAGGCAGGATAGAGAGGGATGTAGAAGAGGTGGGTGAGTTGCACTGCTGGTTAAGGGGAATATCACAGCTGTACGACAGGAGGACACCTCGGTGGGTTCATGCAGCGAGGCAATATGGGTAGAGCTCCGGAATAGGAAGGGTGCAGTCACAATGTTGGGGGTTTACTATAAGCCTCCCAATTGCCGGCACGAGATTGAGGAACAGTTATGTAGGCAGATTTTGGAAAGATGTAAAAGCAACAGGGTTGTTGTGGTGGGTGATTTTAACTTTCCCTATATTGACTGGAAATCACTTAGTGCTAGGGGTTTGGATGGTGCAGAATTTGTAAGGTGCATTCCAGCAGGGCTTCCTGAGACAATATTTAGATAGTCCAACTAGGGAAGGGGCAATACTGGACCTGGTATTAGGGAATGAACCCAGCCAGGTGGTCGAAATTTCAGTAGGGGAGCATTTCGGGAAAAGTGACCATTATTCAGTAAGTTTCAAGGTACTGGTGGATAAGGATAACAGGAGTCCTCGGGTTAAGGTGCATAATTGGGGGAAGGCTAATTATAACAATATTAGGCAGGAACTGAGGAATCTAGACTGGAGACGGATGTTTGAGGGCAAAGCAACAACTGACATGTGGGGGGCTTTCAAACATCAGTTGATAAGAATTCAGGACCGGCATGTTCCTGCTAGGATGAAGGATAAGCATGGCAAGTTTCAGGAATCTTGGATAATGAAGGATATTGTGAGATTAGTCAAAAAGAAAAGGGAAGCATTCGTAAGGTCTAGAAGGCTGGGAACAGATGAAGCTCGTGGAGAATATAAAGAAAGTAGAAAGAAACTTAAGCAAGGAGTCAGGAGGGCTAAAAGAGGTCATGAAAAGTCACTGGCAACCAGGATTAAGGAAAATCCCAAGGCCTTTTATACATATGTAAACAGCAAGAGGGTAGCCAGGGAAAGGGTAGGCCCACTCAGGGACAGAGGTGGGAATCTGTGTGTGGAGCCAGAAGAAATGGGAGAGATACTAAATGAATACTTCTCATTAGTATTCACCAAAGAGAAGGACTTAGTGGTCGATTTGTCTAGGGAAGAATGTGTAGATAGCCTGGATCATGTTGAGATCAAAAAAGAGGAGGTGTTAGGCGTCTTGAAGAATATTAAGGTGGATAAGTCCCCAGAGCCAGATAGGATCTACCCCAGAGTACTGAGAGAGGCAAGGGAGGAGATTGCTGGGGCCTTGACAGAAATCTTTGTATCCTCACTGGCTACTGGTGAGGACCCAGAGGACTGGAGAATGGCCAATGTTGTTCCATTGTTTAAGAAGGATAGCAGGGATAATCCAGGAAATTACAGGCCGGTGAGCCTTACATCCGTGGTAGGGAAATTATTGGAGAAGATTCTTTGTGACAGGATTTACTACCATTTGGAAGCAAATGGGCGTATTAGTGAGAGGTAGCATGGTTTTGTGAAGGGGAGGTCGTGTCTCACTAACTTGATCGAGTTTTTCGAGGAAGTGACAAAGATGATCAATGATGGAAGGGTAGTGGATGTTATCTACATGGATTTCAGTAAGGCCTTTGACAAGGTCCCTATGGCAGACTGGTACAGAAGGTAAAGTCGCACGGGATCAGGGGTGAGCTGGCAAGATGGATACAGAGTTGGCTTGGTCATAGAAGACAGAGGGTAGCAGTGGAAGGGTGCTTTTCTGAATGGAGAGCTGTGACTAGTGGAGTTCTGCAGGGATCAGTGCTGGGACCTTTGCTGTTTGTAGTATACATAAATGATTTGGAGGAAAATGTAACTGGGCTAATCAGTAAGTTTGCAGATGACATTAAGGTTGGAGGAGTTGCAGATAGTGAAGAGGATTGTCAAAGGATACAACGGAATATAGATCGGTTGGAGACTTGGGCAGAGAAATGGCAGATGGAGTTTAATCCAGACAAATGCGAGGTAATGCATTTTGGAAGGTCTAATACAGGCAGGAATTATACAGTAAATGGCAGAACCCTTAAGTACATTGACGGGCAGAGGGATCTGGGTGTACAGGTCCACAGGTCACTGAAAGTGGCAATGCAGGTGGATAAGGTAGTCAGGAAGGCATATGGCATGCTTGCCTTTATTGGCAGGGGTATTGAGTATAAAAGCTGGGAAGTCATGCTGCAGCTGTATAGAACCTTGGTTAGGCCACACTTGGAATATTGCGTACAATTCTGGTCACTACATTACCAGAAGGATATGGAGGCTTTGGAGAGGGTGCAGAGGAGGTTTACCAGGATGCTGCCTGGTCAGGAGGTTATTAGCTATGAGGAGAGGTTGAAGAAACTCGAATTGTTCTCACTAGAGTGACGGAGATTGAGGGGCAACTTGATAGAAGTTTAAAAAATTATGAGTGGCATGGACAGAATAGATAGTCAGAAGCTTTTTCCCAGGGTGGAAGAGTCAATTACTAGGGGACATAGATTTAAGGTGAGAGGAGAAAACTATAGAGGAAATGTGCGGGGCAAGTTTTTTACGCAGAGGGTAGTGAGTGTCTGGAATTCGCTTCCAGAGAAGTCGGTGGAAGCAAGTACGATAGTGGTGTTTAAGAGGCAGCTTGACAAATACATGAATAGGATGGGCATAAGACCATAAGACATAGGAGCAGAAATTTGGCCAATCGGCCCATCGAGTCTGCTCCGCCATTCAATCATGGCTGATAAGTTTCTCAACCCCATTCTCCCGCCTTCTCCCCATAACCTTTGATCCCCTTACCAATCAAGAACCTATCTATCTCGGTCTTAAATACACTCATTGACCTGGCCTCCACAGCCTTCTGTGGCAATGAATTCCATAGATTCACCACTCTCTGGCTAAAGAAGTTTCTCCTCATCTCTGTTCTAAAAGGTCTTCCCTTTACTCTGAGGCTGTGCCCTTGGGTCCTAGTCTCTCCTACTAATGGAAACATCTTCCCCACGTCCATTCTATCCAGGCCTTTCAGTATTCTGTAAGTTTCAGTCATAATAGAGGGATACGGACTCCGGAAGTGCAAAATGTTTTAGTTGACGGGCAATATGATTGGCACAGGTTTGGAGGGCCGAAGGGCCTGTTCCTGTGCTGTACTTTTCTTTGTTCTTTGTTCTCTGTTTGTATATTAACAGCAAGTCTTTATTAACAACTCATAACTATGTAGAGCTGATTCCATCCTAGGTCTTTACCCATCTCTGTCCATCTCTAGATTGACCCCAGCTCTGGATCATGTGCCTTCTTACATCACTGTGTGGGCAGTACTGTACTCAGTCCCATATTAACCCTGTATGTACCAGACATTACTATTACATAACAAAAACAAAAATACCTGGAAAAACTCAGCAGGTCTGACAGCATCTGCTGAGTCAGACCTGCTGAGTTTTTCCAGGTATTTTTGCTTTTGTTTTGGATTTCCAGCATCCGCAGTTTTTTGCTTTTATATTACTACTACATAAGCCGTTATTTGAGGTAGTGGATGGGATGTCTCCAGAAGAGGCATTTACTTACATTTTGAAAGGGAATTTGGTAAAGATTCACACCTGAAACTTTGAAAGGGCCTCTCAGCTCCTGACTTCATTACAGTCTTCATCTAAGCATGGACAAAAGAGCTGAACTTAAAAAGTGAGTTGAGAGAGACTGCCCTTAACATCAAGGCAGCATTTAACCGAGCGTGGCATCAAGGAGCCCAAGCAAAACTGAAGTCAATAGAGATCAGGGAGAAAACTCTCCACTGGTCAGAGTCATGCCTAGCACACAGGAAGATGGTTGGGGTTGCTGGAGGTAAATTATCTCAGTTCCAGGACATCACCACAGGAGTTCCTCAGGGTAGTGTCCTCAGCCCAACCATCTTCAGCTGCTTCATCAATGACCTTCCTTCCATCATAAAGTCAGAAGTGGGGATGTTTACTGATGA
This sequence comes from Cetorhinus maximus, assembly GCF_964194155.1. Taxonomy (NCBI): domain Eukaryota; kingdom Metazoa; phylum Chordata; class Chondrichthyes; order Lamniformes; family Cetorhinidae; genus Cetorhinus; species Cetorhinus maximus. The sequence continues at coordinate 48,484,481 of NC_135898.1, forward strand.
TTACACAATTTTCAGCACCATTCATGACTCCTCAGATGCTGAAACAGTCCATGTCCAAATGCAGCAAGACCTGGATAATATTCAGGCTTGGGCTGACAAGTGGCAAGTGATATTTGTGCCACACAAGTGTCAGGCAATGACCACCTGCAAGAGAGAATCTAACCATTGCCCCTTGATGTTCAATGGCATTACCATCACTGAAGCCCCCACTATCAACATCCTGGGGGCTTACCATTGACCAAAAACTGAACTGGACTAGCCATATAAATACTGTGGCTACAAGAACAGGTCAGGGGCTGGGAATTCTGCGGCAAGTAACTCACCTCCTAACTCCCCAAAGCCTGTCCCCCATCTACAAGGCACAAGTCAGGGGTGTGATGGAATGCTCCCCACTTGCGTGGATGAGTGCAGCTCCAACAACACTCAAGAAGCTCAACGCCGTCCAGGACAAAGCAGCCCGCTTGATTGGCACCACATCCACCACTTTAAACATTCAATCCCTCCACCACCGATGCACAATGGCAGCAGTGTGTACCATTTACAAGATGCACTCCGGCAACTCACCAAGTTGCGCGTGATCAAGAATGAACATCGAGGTGCCTGTCAAGTTAAAAGGACAGCTGATCATTTATAAGCAACTACTTAACAACTTACGCAATTTCTAAACCCTTGACTTCTACCATCCAGAAGGGCAAGAGCAGTTGCTGCATGGGAACACCACCACTTGAAATTTCCCCTCCAAGCCATACACCATCCTGAAGTGAAACTATATTGCCGTTCCTTCACTGTCTCTGTGTCAAAATCTGGGAACTCCCACCCTAACAGCACTATGGATGCACTTACACCACATGGTCTGCAGTAGTTCAAGGCGGCGGCTCACCACAACCTTCTCAAGGGCAATTAGGAATGAGCAATAAATGCTGGCCTAACCAGCGACGCCCACATCCTGTGAGTGAACAAAAAAAATCCATGAAATTGAAGTCAAATTAACTAACTAAAGGTAAATGTGGTTTGGAAATAGAAAACAGATGCGATTGAAAATAATGAAGAAAATTTTTCTCAGGGAAATAACTATTGGAATACCAAAGGAGTCCGTGCTAGGTCTTCTGCTGTAATTGTATCAACCAATATTATTACATTGACTAATAACACCAAACTGTATCACCAGAGAGATTGATAGACAAGTTAAGAAGCTTAGCTTTGGAATAGCAAAAGGCTTTAATGTGGATCATTGTTAGGTAATGCACATTAATGTCAGAAACATATACGAAGTTGATAATTATTCACGGTAAAAATGAGGAAGGAAAAGATTTGGATGTGATTATTAACCATTCAATGAAAGTACCCAGTCACCATAAGGCTAATCTAGAACCAGAATGCCCCTTGAAGGCACTTGACTCCAAGTCAGACAGAATAGCTTAACCCCGTATGAATCATTGGCACAACCATATTTGAAGTATTGTATTCAATTTTAGTCACGATACCTTCAAAAAGTATTGGCCTATTGGAAAGGAGTCAGAAATATAGGGGGAAATTATACGCCGCCATCTGCACCCCCTCCAAACCCCTCCCACCTCCCCCCCTCAGCATATATGAAGGTGTGGAGGCGCATAAAATAAACAGGTGTCTAGACCACCTCTTCCCATGAGCCAGCCCACCTGCCCTTAGGCCAATTGAGGCCCTTAAATTGCCCTTAAATCTGAGTGGGCAAATTTTCACCTGCAACATAAGAAGTGATAAAATATTATCTATCCAATGCAGAGGGATTTGGACTCTATGCTAAACCCAAAGTAAGAAAATTCTTTTTGAGGAATAATCTTATTGGCAAAAAGGACAATTATTAATTTAGAATGCATTTAACAAGGTTTAATGGACAATAAAGATTGATACTTAACACTTCACTAGTTGAAGGGCTCCTGGGATCCTCTCTTAGTTCTTTGAACTTGGTCCCTTGACTCACAGCATCCTTCAAGATCTTAGCTTAGTCAATCTAACTCTAACATACATATAAATCCCTTTGTAGCTTTGAAACTTCAACTCCAGTGGAGCCTTTTCTAACCCACAGCTTCCCAGTCCACCCTAACTGCTGATGCTGCCAGTCCTCCTTAGCTGCTGTAGCTACACTCTTCACAGCTGCCTGCTGCTGAGTGTTCTCTCTCCCAAGGTAATTACTTTAGCCCTGGCAATCTTGTCTATAATGGATTCACTGATCACTGTGCTGGATTCTTACTGCAATCCTCAACCTTGTGACAATAACTTTAGCCACAATCTTAGTCTGATACTGGATTATTAAGGTAACCCCTTAAACTATGACAAATACCCATTGGCTGACAATGTGCTACACAAATGCTAACCTCCTAGCAAGGGCCCACTCCTAGATCTCTCTCCTGACAACTGGCCCCCAGTATCCTGCAAGTATCCTGTGACAAATGCTATCCCTTGGCAAGAGCAAAGTGCCCAGTGAGGCACCCCCTGCAGGTGATCCTGCAACACCCAGCCCAAGCACATGCACCTGTATCAACATAACCAACAACCTCCAACACTTGCAATCCTTGACCAATGGGAAGAGAACTTTTGGTTTCCCCACAGCAATCTAACCTCAACCCGCATCTCTTAACCGGAGGTCCTTGGAACACCCAGTCCCCAGACCATCTTCCAGGCCAGCCAGCATTGCAGCCTTGGCTTCTGTTTACTGCTATACTAGATTCACTGGAGCCCAAATGTGCAAATATGTCCTAGCTATAACTCCAGTTCACTCTAGTATTTGGCACTTAAAGAGATCCAAACTTCAAGATTGCTTTACAACATCCTAATAATACACACAAATTAAGGCTTTTCATCACTAAACCTATGCACAGCGTAATTTGATTATTTAAGCTTTATTAATTACACAAATGTGCCAATGAGGTGAAGGCTAACAAGTATTAAAAGCATAAAAGGAAACAAATGAGGTTGAATAAATTTGCACAACAGTAATCCCCAAGTAGAAAACAAAGAAAAATTTCCCCATTGGATTATTCTCATCACGTACTAGAAATATATAGAGTACTTTCTGGGTTATTCTCATCACATCCTCTAAATATATATGGGCCTGAATCTTCTGGTCAGTGTGCGGGGGCGGGCCCCGTTCGCACACGCATAAAATGATGCCCGATGTCACCGTGTGTCATTCCGATCTTCGGTTCGGTGGGCGCGCACCGGAGTCGGCTGCGCGCCCGCCGAACTGTCAAAGGCCTATTGAGGCCATTTAAAAACTAATTAAAAGAATTAACGGAGCTGCACGTCCAACCTTAAGTTGGCGAGCAGGCAAAGAGCCCAGGCGGCCTTCGCAATAATCATGAAACCTCATCCACGGGTGGGATGAGGTTTCATGTAGTGTTTATAAATCCAATAAAATTTTAAATTAAAGTTCATTGACATGTCCCAGCTCATGTGACACTGTCACATGTGGGGACATGTCTGAATATTTTTTTTTCTTTATTTAAATTTTTCATAATCAAACTAATCTCCCTCAGGCAGTTCGGTGCCTCGGAGATTTCTGGGCTCTTTCGCACACCTGCACGAAAGAGCGCAGGCCCCAACTCAGCCTACTCCCCCCGCCCGCACAGGGAGCGCTCAGTCCTTCTGGGTGTGCATCACAAGGGGCGGGCCTTAATTGGCCTGCCCACATAAAATGGCGGCGCACATGCAATCGCAGGCGGCAATTGGCTGTGCGCCCGCTCCCGCTCAGCCCTCCCAATGGGGAGAAAATTCTCCCCATGGTGCTTTCTCAGGACAAAGGGAAAACATTTTCATATTAAATTGAATTTACTTTGTTAAGTGAAATGCTGAATATGGACAATTTTTTGTCCTTCTTTATATTTTAAAGAATCCTATACTATCTTTGCAGTTTTAATATCAGATTGGCACTAAAGTATAGATAAAGTTGTTTAAGAATTTAGGCAAGAAATGGATGTGAAATTGTGCGTAAAAATATCAGGAGAGAGAATTTCCACATTCATATTCTGTCTTGAGAAGATTTTCTAAATAGGCTTTTTAATGAAATTTATAGACCTTAAGCTTGCACAAGGCGTCTACCTTGAGAGTCAGCAATGAAGCAAGATATAAACACTTTGGCAGAAACATTGTAAGCTGCTAAAATACAGCTTCTCTCCATCCTTTATTTCTTCATTTGAATTATAATTTGCACTTGCAAGCCAAACTATATTTGGACGAAATCTTTCAAGCCAAGTTATATTTGGACAGTCTTGCTTGTATTGCAAATAGCAAGGATATTTTTCTGCCCATATTTCTCAAATTATACATTGCATCCTCTTAGCAATATTTCTGCAGCCATGCTTTAGAGTGGGAATGTACCTGTATTCTATTCAATAGGATTATGGCATCAAAGAAAAACATGAAAGATGTTGATTTATTTTAAACCTGAGAGTGATAGATTTCTGTTAACCAAAAATATTAAGGGATATGGGGCAAATGGAGTTAGGTCACTGATCAGTATGACCTCATTGAATGATAGGACAGGCATGAGGGGCTGAAGGGCCTATTCCTGTTCCTATTGTGAAAACCCAAAAGGTCCACTAATGTCTTTCAACAGCCGTCTTTATCGTGGATATCTGGCAGGTTATGATTCTAGTCCCAGCCAATGTGGTTGCTGAGACCTTCAAGCTGGGGAGAGGGTTGCTGCTGAGCTCTTGAGAGCGGGGGAGGGTTGGGAGGTGAGGGGATGACCCACATCCACGTTACCCACCTCCCAACCCGATTCCCATGCTGTCAGGTCAGACCCCACCACCCCTGACACCCCACTCCCACCATCCCCAACACCTGCATCAGAGTCCTAACCACCATACTGCACCCGAAACATGAACATAAACATGGCCTGAAGGGACAGAAAAAATCTGGGACAAAATGTGTCTGGAGAAAGCTTGAAGTGGGACAAAAGGCCAAATTGTGGGATGGTCCTAGAAACTCTGGGACGGTTGGACACGCTGCTTTTCATGCTCAAATCCCCCCAATTGTCTCAACCCTCCCTATCTCTGTAACCTCCCCCAGCCCTACAAACATGCATTCCCACAACTTTAACCTCTTGTGCATCCCCCATTTCCTTACTCAGGTAATGATAATGGCCCAGATTTTCCGAGGAACAGCAATCATTGTCAGATTGCCATTCCAATTGAACTTTTCTGCACCTCCGCATTTCTCGCCAGGTATTCCGGGCTTGGCTTCTCCAGAAATACAGAGTATACAGCCCCACGATGAGCTTCATCGTAGCACTGGAGCTTCGGGAGGCAGACAAGCCGCGCCCTCTTTTTATCGCACTAGCTGTCGTGTGATAAAATGTCCAGTGTGAATGTTAGTGAATGGGTGAGTGAATGAATGAGTGAATGGGTTGGTTGGGTAAATAGGCGAGGTAAGTAAGTAGGTTGGGTGAGGTAGGCAGGTAAGTGGGTAGGGTGGTAGGTGGGTGAGGTGGTAGGGTGGCAGCTGGGTAGGGTTGGCACGTGAGTAGGATGGCAGGTGGGTGAGGTGTTAGAACAGCAGGTGGGTAGAGTGGCATTGTGGCAAGAGGGGAGGGCAGCAGGTGGTTGAGGCGGGTATGTGAGTGAGTGGGTAGGTGGATCAGGGTAGTTGGGTCAGGTCGGGAAGGGATGTCAATTTGGGGGCTTGTCAGGTCAGGTAGGGGGTAGTTAGGTGGAGAGGGCTAAGCAGGTCTGATTGGGGATGTGGTGTGTAATCAGGCGGTGGGGGCTAGTCAGGTACGTCCGAGTGGTAGCTGGGTCATGTCAGAGGGGTATTGAGGGGTCAGGAGTGTGGTCAGTGTGTTTCAGGGAGGGTAGTCAGCAGGTTGGGGGGGAGGGAGGGTGGGGGCTAGTCAGGGTGTCGAGGGGGAGTCGGGCGGGGTGGGGGGCTTCAGTGTGAGTGACTGGGGGGGTCAGTTGTATAGTTGGACTAGGTTTTTTCTATCTAATATTTCCTGGTAACTGTCCAAATGAGCAAATCGGAACTGTCCAAAGTCGTATGTCCGGTCTCCGTTGCCATGTGTCGTCAAGACAGTTTCAAAATGTTCACATCAGGATCTTTTCCTGTCACAATTTTTGAACAATGACATTCAGCAGAAAGGCGGAACAGCACAGATTTTAACTCCTTAGTTTGGATGGGCCACGGCTTGGACAAGCTTGTAGACAAAACTGATCACGCTGCCTAGATCTTGAAACCATCATCATAGGGTGTATCATTCCTTTCAAAGGCACATCCTAATAATGAAATTTACTATTGCCCAATGAGGCAAATATTATTTAAAGAAGTAAACACGATGGGGGTAAGTTTAAACCACCCCCAAAAATGATGGATTTGAGGCGGGTCAGAAAATAAAATGTTAAAAAGCTGAAACCCAAACCCAACCAACCCACTTTCAGTTTTAACGTAACTGGGAGAGGAGGAGGGACATTCATTTAAATATTTTAATGAGGCTGCGTGCCTGAAACCTCCGCCCAGATTTTCACCCCCCCCAAGGTCGTGTGCACATAGTCGGGAGATTTCCCGGCTCGTCGAACCCAACCTTTAAAAATGTCCACCCACAGGTCGGGTTTTCCGTCAGGGGGTTGTGCATGCTGAAATAGGAGCCGGGGCAGGCAACTGTGGAATGACCGTGGAGGCAGCCAGGTGCAGAGGCAGGATGGGTGGAAAGCCTGCCTTTGCGCTCCTGCACTCTGTTGAAATAAGTTTTAAAAAAGAATAAATTAAAAACAGCCCTCACCTCTCATCCCTTCACCCCCCCCACACACTCCCTATGCCCCACCCATTCCAACCTATGCCAACCCATGGCCCCTCATACCTCCATACCAACTTATGTCCCACACATCACCCTTGTCCTTACCACCTCCATGCCAACTCACCCTGTATCATTGGGCAGTTCCTTGACAGCTTTGATACTTGCCTGACAGCTGGACAGTTATTGAACAGTTCTTCGACAGCTGGGCAATTGCTTAGCAGCTCTTTGAAAGCTAGACATTCTTTAACAGTTTTTTGACAGCTAGTCAGTTCCAATGAGTTTCTATGTAAAAAGTGCATAATCATGTTCATTTTTAACAATCCCAAAGGGTACCTTACCTCTCCCAAAAGGGTCCTGGGACACTATCCGAAGGGATACCTTACATCTCCAAGGGGATATCCTGGCTACCCAAATGAATCCACCAAGTTCAGACCACCTCTTACCTGTTCTAATCTGCATGCTTTGGCTTTTACACTCTTGGCCTACCAAAATCCCACTTCAGTAGAGACAGCTGGTGATTTAAATGGCCAGCTGCCTCTGTGAATTGTGCATGCGTGAACCTTGGCCCAACTCCATTGCTGCCCCTGAAGTTGGGAAATGTTGGATTTGGGGGCGGGACTTAAAAATGGTGGCCATTTCTGGGATTTTCGCCACAACAGAGAGCCTCTCCCTTGTGTTAAAAATCTTGGCCTTTTTCTGTGTTTCAGGCTCAGTACTGGCCGACCAGGTTGCCCTTGGCCTCAGGCAGCCCTGCAGCTAAAGTAAGGCATGGACTGCTGCATGGAATAGCTAAGGGTCTTCCTAGCATTTCTTATGAACAAAGAACAAAGAAAAGTACAACACAGGAACAGGCCCTTCGGCCCTCCAAGCCTGCGCCGATCATATTGCCCATCAACTAAAACATTTTTCACTTCTGGGGTCCGTATCCCTCGATTCCCATCCTATTCATGTATTTGTCAAGCTGCCTCTTAAACACCACTATCATACCTGCTTCCACCACCTCCTCTGGCAGCAAATTCCAGACACTCACTACCCTCTGCATAAAAAACTTGCCCCGCACATCTCCTCTAAAGTTTTCTCCTCTCACCTTAAATCTATGTCCCCTAGTAATTGACTCTTCCACCCTGGGAAAAAGCTTCTGACTATCTACTCTGTCCATGCCACTCATAATTTTGTAAACTTCTATCAAGTTGCCCCTCAATCTCCGTCGCTCTAGTGAGAACAATCCGAGTTTCTCCAACCTCTCCTCATAGCTAATAACCTCCAGACCAGGCAGCATCCTGGTAAACCTCCTCTGCACCCTCTCCCACGTCCTTCTGGTAATGTGGCGACCAGAATTGCACGCAATATTCCAAGTGTGGCCTAACCAAGGTTCTATACAGCTGCAGCATGACTTCCCAGCTTTTATACTCAATACCCCTGCCAATGAAGGCAAGCATGCCAAACGCCTTCCTGACTACCTTATCCACCTGCATTGCCACTTTCAGTGACCTGTGGACCTGTACACCCAGATCCCTCTGCCTGTCAATGCATTTAAGGGTTCTGCCATTTACTGTATAATTCCTGCCTGTATTAGACCTTCCAAAATGCATTACCTCGCATTTGTCTGGATTAAACTCAATCTGCCATTTCTCCGCCCAAGTCTCCGACTGATCTATATCCCGTTGTATCCTTTGACAATCCTCTTCACTACTTGCAACTCCTCCAACGTTAATGTCGTCTGCAAACTTACTAATTAGCCCAGTTACATTTTCCTCCAAATCATTTATGTATACCACAAACAGCAAAGGTCCCAGCACTGATCCTTGCAGAACTCCACTAGTCACAGCTCTCCATTCAGAAAAGCACCCTTCCACTGCTACCCTCTGTCTTCTATGACCAAGCCAATTCTGTATCCATCTTGCCAGTTCACCTCTGATCCCGAGCGACTTTACCTTCTGTACCAGTCTGCCATGAGGGACCTTGTCAAAGGCCTTACTGAAATCCATGTAGATAACATCCACTACCCTTCCATCATCGATCATCATTGTCACTTCCTTGAAAAACTCGATCAAGTTAGTGAGACACGACCTCCCCTTCACAAAACCATGCTGCCTCTCACTAATACGCCCATTTGCTTCCAAATGGTAGTAAATCCTGTCACAAAGAATCTCCTCCAATAATTTCCCTACCACTGACGTAAGGCTCGCCGGCCTGTAATTTCCTGGATTATCCATAAGACCATAAAACATAGGAGCAGAAATTAGGCCATTCGGCTCATCGAGCCTGCTCCGCCATTCAATCATGGCTGATAAGTTTCTCAACCCCATTCTCCCGCCTTCTCCCCATAACCTTTGATCCCCTTACCAATCACGAACCTATCTATCTCAGTCTTAAATACACTCAATGACCTGCCTCCACAGTCTTCTGTGGCAATGAATTCCATAGATTCACCACTCTCTGGCTAAAGAAGTTTCTCCTCATCTCTGTTCTAAAAGGTCTTCTCTTTACTCTGAGGCTGTGCCCTCGGGTCCTAGTCTCTCCCACTAATGGAAACATCTTCCCCACGTCCACTCTATCCAGGCCTTTCAGTATTCTGTAATTTTCAATCAGATCCCCCCTCAACCTTCTAAACTGCATCGAGTATAGACCCAGAGTCCTCAAACGTTCCTCATATGTTAAACCTTTCATTCCTGGGATCGTTCTCGTGAACCTCCTCTGGACCCTCTCCAGGGCCAGAACATCCTTCCTGAGATACAGGATATCCCTGCTACCCTTCTTAAACAATGGAACAACATTGGCCATTCTCCAGTCCTCTGGGACCTCACCCGTAGCCAGTGAGGATACAAAGATTTCTGTCAAGGCCCCAGCAATCTCCTCCCTTGCCTTCCTCAGTACTCTGGGGTAGATCCCATGGGCCAGGGAAGCATGAGTTCTAGCCCTCAAATGGTGGCAGACTCACCAAGGACATAGAGAACCTAATTAAATTTCTTATAATGCAAACATTCTGATATTATCAAGTTCCTGATCATGAGCGAGACAGCCTGAGAGAACTGTCAGTAAGGTTGCCGGGGAACAGCACAGTGTGCAGGCAAGCATTTAGGGATCTACCAAGTGAGTTTGGAGAAATCCCAAATGAAACTTTTCCAAGACATTAAATTTCGGAATCATTCGCATTCCAAAAGTGACATTTCCATCATCTCAACAGGACTCAAGCCAGTGTTTTGGTAGTTCTACAACATCGAGGCGAGACTAGTAAAGAATGTTTCTTGCTATTCAATAACAACGACCACATTTCAGGACTCAAAGTGGATGCCAGTAAAAGCAAGCCTTAGGGTATTTGGACTGATGATATCAGTGCTTTTATAATACCTCATCATTTGCTTTTTATAGGGTGACTCAACCTGAATTTTTCAGCATATTTAAACAATCTCTATAGTAGCCACTTCTGAAGGTAACCATAACATAGTCCAAACTTCTCACTTGTAACATAGGGCAGAATTTTTTGCTCAGCGTGAGGGCACGCGCTCGACATGATCGAACGTAAAATAACATGCGATGATGTCAGGTGAGCGTGCTGACATCATCTCGCACTCACGCGATATTTTGCTCGGTGGGTATGTGCAGGTGCCGGAGCCGCACCCGCCATTAATTAACAGGCTACTTAAGGCCATTAAAAAGTCAATTGATGCCGATTTTTCTTTGCCCATGCAATTTTGCACAGGCAAAACGGGCAGGCAGCCAGCCAACAATTTCAAAAACCTCATCCAAGGACGGGATGAAAAGGGTCAGCAGCATTGCCAGTGTAAGTAGTGAGGAGTTTGGTAGATAGTTTGCTGCTGGTGACTTATTGGTAAATGGCAGCTTCATCTCTGTTCGGAGCTTCATTGTTAACATTTCCAGGTTTCATTTCAGGACTCACTAGTGCCTCCAAGGACCCCGGAGAATTCACCTGTGGACCCTACCAGGTATCAGACATCCTTCTGTTACTCTGGTAATGGGGATTATTCTCTCCACTGGTGGCATCCCCTCTGAGGAGGAAGAGAGGGGCAGAAGGGAGAGGAGGCCAGGTGTCCCTATTCAGCTTCCAGGTGAGCAACCTGTGGTAGGAGAGGGGCAGGTGCAAGGGGCACATGGCCAACAGGAAGTCCAAGGCAGAAGGGGCCGCAGAAGACGCCACTATCCTCCTGCCAGGGTTTACAGGCAGCGATGCAACTACCTCAATATTATCGAGGTGCAACGTTGAAGGAGGCTCTGCCTCTGAAGGGAGACAGTGACCTCCACCTGTCAGGTCATTAGGCCTGAGATCAGCTTCGACTGTGTGGGTGGACACCCCACGCCAGTGGCCCTGAAGGTCACAGTGACCCTCAACTTCTATATGCCTCCGGCTCTTTCCAGGGCTCAGTGGGGGGTCTTTGTGGAGTCTCCAAATTAGTTGCCCACAGTTGTGTCAAACTGATGACAGAAGCTCAGTTCAGGCAGGTCCTGACCTTTATTGTTTACCGTAAGGTCAAGGCCAGCTAAGCTGAGCAAGCCAATGGCTTTGCAGTGATTGCTGGGTTCCCCGCATCCAGGGTGCAATCGACTGCTGCCAGTGGGTCAGCTGGGTGCCTTTGTCAACAGGAAGGGCTTCTACTCCATGAACATGCAGATAGTATGTGACCACAGGATGCAGATTCTGCAAGTCTGTACAAGGTACCCTGGCAGCTCCCATGACGCTTACATCCTCAGGCACTAACAGGTGCCGAGACTCTTCAGTGCTCCAGCCTGACTGGATGGATGGCTGCTGGGTGACAAGGGCTATCCCTTGAAAAGGTGGCTCATGACGCCTCACCGCCACTCAAGAACAGAGGCAGAGCAGCGTTATAATAGGACTCATGCCTTCACAAGGGTTGTGTTAGAGAGGACCATAGGTCATCTGAAAATGCGCTTCCGATGCCAGGACCATTCAGGGGGAGCACTACAATACCCCCCAGATCATGGTCACATACGGCACTCTCCAAAATCTGGCACTGGCAAGGGGGGACCCACTGGAGGAAAAGAATCTTGACGAAGCTGCACAGGCCACAGATGATGAATCCAGTAGTGAGTCAGAAGAGGAGCACGGTGAGGAGAACACTGAGGGTGTGGAAGCAGACCTCGGTAACCTCCAGGGAGGCAGGGACACCAGGGATGTCTTGATCCAACACTCCTTCAGCTTGGCTGCTAAATAGGCACCACCACCTCATACCACGGCTGCTGCCTCCATCCCAGGTGTCTGAAAAAACCCTTTCCTTTGACTCCAAAGTCCACTCAGTGCCTGTGCAATAAAGTTTCGAGCCACTCAGGTCCAGCATTACATACTGGCATACCCTGCACCACATTAAATAAAAAAGGTGAAGCATACTCAGGCCATTATGACAAAAGAAAATTTATCTCATGTTGACAGTCAAAACAAATTAACAGAACCTTCTCTGCTCTTCAACCCTAGACCAGTTAAATTAAACAAAACAGTGCACAACAGAAGATCACCCGTGACCAGTCCCTTTTGTGCTCACGGTGCCTTTAAATTCCATTATGGGCCATCTTCTCCTGAAAGGACAGAGGAGCATTGATTAGTCCACTCTCTACCTGCAGCGCCATTGCAGCCTGGCCAACCCCACCTGAGGAGCACCTTGCAGGGCACATCCGAGTCGTGAGCCTCGAGCCGCAAGGCACTCAGGCCAAGCAGCCAGGGCTCACCCCCTTGGCCAGCTCCGGCGTCATTGACAGTTGGCACACAGACAACATCCCTGAACTCCACATAGGGACGGCCAGCCCTTGACACTTCAACACACTGATCCATGCCAACACGGTACTCATTCTTCCCCAGTGCAGCAGGTCATTAAACCTCCTGCGGCCCTGGGCCCAGGTGCGCTGCACCACATCATGGCTGCTGACCTCGGCTGACACCTCCTCCCAAAATCTTTTTGTTAAGTGCGGTGGCCTCCTCCTTCCATCCCTGGGGACAAGGGTCTTCATTCTGACAGCCCCCTCCTCCAGGAGGACTGCGAGGCCCTCATCAGAAAGAGGAGGGGGGGGCCAGCGGAGTGCCCACCCAACCTGCCTTCCCACCTGGCCTCTGCAGCCGCATTTGAACCCATAATTTTTACTCTCCTGCTGACAACACCAAAGATGTCTTCATCGCCGGCAGCCTTCCAGGGCCTGACTGTGCCATTTATAAACCGGCCGCCAGGTCGCCATTGGAGCCAGCCCTACCCGCCCCTTCCTAACTATTAGGGGGCCACTGGGCAGGCCTTAATTGGCGTGAAATCGCGATCGGGGGCCGATCGCAGGCGGCAGGCCATTTCTCGACCACTCCCAGGCCCATCGACCGCGCCCACCCGCCGACCTCAAACTTCTGGCCATAAAAGCATGTGAATGCAGTAATTAGACAAACCCATCCTGCTTGTCCCATGGCGCATGTCCTATTTCGAGGAATGCTCAAAGCATTTTCAACTTTTTCTCACTTATATCCTAATGTTCCTTGCTGAATAAGGAATTGATTAAATTCCTTTCTGAAATGTTTAATTGAGTCAATTTTTATTGCACTAGGTGGCAGCCTATTCCATAAGTCAAACCTCTAAAGGTATTAGTTTAGCTAATAATCACGCCTTGTGCTTCTATCGTAGATTTGCATAAAATTCTTTTCTACATCCATGTTAGTGAGTCTGTTCATTTTTTTCTAGAATAAATTCACCATCAGTTTCTCTTCATAACTGATACTGCAATCATCTTTGTTGCCATTTTAAAAAATCTTTTCCACTGCTTGTTGCAAATATAATAACTGTTCTTACACAATATTCCATTTGTAGCAACTTACAGTGTTAGCATCAGTATATTGGGCTTCTAAGCTGTGGAGCAATGGGTAGCATGGATTCCTACCTCTGAGTCACAAGGTTGTAGGTTCAAGTCGCTCTTGAAGAGCTTGAGTACAAAAGTCCGAGCTCACACTACAGTGTTGGATGTGCCATCATTTTGTTAACATTAAACTTAGGCGCCATCTGCCTGCATATGAAAGGTCCCATGGCATGAGTTTGAAGAAGAGCAGGTGAGTTATCCCCTGGTGTCCCAGCCAAATATTTATGGCTCAATCAACATCACAAAAAACAGATTAACTGGTCATTATCACATTGCTGTTTGGGGAGTTTGTAGTGCACATATTCGCCACTGTATCTCCTACGTTGCAAAAATGTCTACATTTCAAAAGGTACTTAATGGCTGTAAAGTGTTTTGAGACGTCCAGTGGTGGTGAAAAGTGCTATATAGATTCAAGTTTTTTGGGAGCCTACTAATACACCCCAATAGTTCATCTATAACATGTGACTCTAACTTTAATGTTGATCAAATGCCACAGTAAGTCTTATGCTTGCCACATTAATGATTTACCTTCCATTTTGTAATATTTTCTGCCAATTTTAGTAAAGGTGTAGACCACTTTCCACCGTGCAATATGTAGTTTGTAATTTATATATCACCTTCCTAAGTCTCTGCATATCTCACAATTTAGTCATTTTCTCCAACATTTGACATGCTCATGGAAATTGATACATGCAACATTGAATACCATCATTTATATTATTTTTAAACAATGCTTCAGATTATGCTAGGGTGGGGTATCTCTCAGTATGTGCCATTAGTTAGATTGACAATTGCACATTTATGTTTTACAAACATAAGTGCGAGCTGATAACGGTACAGCTACAACAACTGGATATCTTGATGAATAGCGGGACCGACAAGGCACCACTTTAACCAATGACATTAAAGGATTGATAAATAAGCACTGAGCAGGAGGTCTAAATTAGAGTGTGTGAATACAATTTTTAATTGGGTACTGAAAGCGAAATAAAGAGAGAAAGATTGGATGAAGAGAAAAAAAGAGACAGAAAAGAAAAGTTAAAATAAATATAAATAACTGAATTTGAAACTTCCAAAACTTCCAAAAATAATTCGAAGTTTGAAGGAATGAGATTCCACAATTAAAATTGTTTACTTTCTGGGCCAGAGTAATTGACTGGCAGTCATTAATGATCATCACCTCGTTCAAAGAGTCCTCACACCGATAACTTTTTTTTGTGGCGAGTTTAATGGTTCATCATTGGGTGCATACAGTCAGAAGAGGCATTCCAAGAAATTGTAAAAAAAAACAAAGTGAGGGACATGGATTAAAAATGAATGTGAAGAAGACCAAGACAATGGCAAAGACCTAACTCTGGACATAAAAATTGAAGTGAAAGGACAAGTCCTTGGACAAGTGAAAAGGTTCATATAAACATTAGGCAGAATATCACCGATGATAGGAGATGTGTTTGTGAGATCTGAAGGAAAATTGAGATAGCCAAGACCAGCTTTATCGGAATGAAGGACATGTTAACATTAAAGAAACTGAATCTGAATCTTAGGAAAAGAATGCTGTGGTGCTACATCTCGTTATCCATGTTACACATCTCAGGGACATGGACAGAAACAAAGAGATTATTGATTAGCTGAATGTATTCAAGATGTGAAAGTGCTGGAAATGGCTGGAGGAAAGAGGAAATTAGTGCATAACATCAAAGAGAGAAAGTTACCAACATCTTGGTCACATCATTAGAGCAGATAGTAGACAGTGGCGAATATTGGAAGGAATGATCGACAGAAAACGGAAAAGAGGGAAGCAGAGGAGAAAATGGATGACGGATAAAATGGACTGGATGCAGTTGCCCAATGTGAAACATGTAAGGGCAGCACAGGACAAACCAAGGTGGAGATCCAAAGCAGTCAACCTTCTGGGAAGAAGATGACACCAACGAATGAACGAATGTACACAGAATGGTACGTTTTCCAAAATGAATAGCAAAGGTCCCAGATTGATCCTTTCAGACCTCCAAAAAATATGAATTTAAATAGCACTTTTCATGACCACTGGACATCTCAAAGCACTTTACAGCCAATTAAGTACCTTTTGAAATGTAGGCATTTTTTACAATGTAGGAGACACAGCAACAAATATGTGTACAGCAAACTCCCACAAACAGAAATGTGATGAGGACCAGTTAATCTGTTTTATTTTTGTGATGTTGATTGAAGGATAAATATAGGCAGGGACACCAGGGATGCCTCATCTGCTCTTCTTCAAAATAGAAGTGCTGATTCAGTTCCAAAAAGTTTCCAAGTTAATTGCTAACCTGGCAAATCTCAGCCAGGCAGCTGCTGGAATGCTACAACTGGCCTCAGTGCCTGTAAGCCAGGCAGAGAAAATCTGCCAGCGTCCCCACATGTTGGAATCATATGCTGACACTCACTGACTAAACTATTGCATGAGGAAAGGCCACTTCCACAGTAATTGGAGAGCTGTTGGTGCCAGTGTAACTGGAACCTGCAAGGAGAGCCTGCTGGGGCTTGTAGAAAGTTTTACCAACAGCAATCCGCCTCTTAAAAGGGAAGGAAATTATTTTGATAATTGCCTTCCATTCGGATGTGGTAAATACAGTACTTAATCTGCAACTTCTCTAATCTATTCTTTAAAAATAATTTAGTCCATATTTTTTACCTCAGGTTCTTTCCTCATTACATATAGTGGCCATCAACAATTCTTAACTCTATGAAGCCCAAGTCTGCCCAAGGTTTGAGTATAATTTCCACCTCTGAAGTGCCTTTTCTAATGTCTCCCTAGCACTCTGGTATGTGAAACAACAAAAAGTTTGTTGTCTGATAGGGGATCCTTTCATGTCCCCAATCTCTCTCAGTCACTTTTTGCCTTTTATTAACAATCTTATCCTCTGAACTTCATTTTTATGATTCCAAGCTACAAATGTTCTTCCTCCATACATCCCTATTGCATTAAAATCAAAGCTCCTCATAAACTACTCTACATTCTAAAAAGGAATGAGTTTCTCATTTATTATTATGTTTTTTTCCTTTCATGTGGGCATCACTGGCAAGGCCAGCAATTGTTGCTCATCCCTAATTACCCTTGAACTAAGCGGCATGCTAGGGCATTTTGGAGGGCAGTTAAGTCAACCACATTGCTGTGGGTCTGCGGTCACATGTAGGTCAGTCCTGTAAGGATGGCAGATTTCCTTACCTGAAGAATATTAGTGAACTAGATGGGTTTTCTATGACAATCACTGCTTCCCACACTGCTAGCATATTGGTTTACACAGATCATGTGATCTTACAACACTGGATTATTCTTAAAGCTAGTCCTACATTTATCAAAACTATAATTACTTTGCAAAAGATCATGGAATTTTAAGTGCAAATTATATCCAGCGCAAATTGAGTTTCTGTGATTTTTTTTGCGCTAATCTAAAATAAAGGATTAAAAACTGGCCCCACCCACAATGCTGGCCATCCCTCCAAGGTGAATGGATCTTCATTGGGAGCTTCCAATGATTGTGCTTCTTTGCAGACCTCCAAGCAGCTTCCAAATATTAAACTGGAAATTTCAGGGGTGAGGACACGGATAGACACGCTTTTTTTAATAAATCCTTCTCAAAGCTAGAGCTATTTTGGACAATTTTTTTTTCATAAGATATGAGCATCCGGCAAGGCCAACATTCGTTGCCCATCCCTGTGCCACTGAACAGTCCTTGTGGAGATAGACCCATCTTCACATAGACAAAACCCTCCATCATTGTGGAGGTCACTACACCATGAGTTAGATTTTGAACAGATCTAGCTACTCAAAACTGGGCATCCATGAGGCTCTGTGGGCCAACAGCAGCAACAAAGTTATACTCAACCACAACCTGGAACCTCATGGCCCAGCATATCCCCCACTCTAGTATTACTATCAAGCCTGGGGTTCAACACTGGTTCAACGATGAGTGCAGGAGGGCGTGCCAGGACCAGCACCAGGCATGCCTAAAAATGAGGTGTCAACCTGGTGAACTACACATAGGCCTATTTGCATGCCAAACAGGGAAAACAGTATGCAATAGACAGAGCTAAGCGATCCCACATCCAACAGATTAGATCTAAACTCTGCAGTCCTGTCATATCCAGCTGTGAATGGCGGTGGACAATTAAACAACTTACTGGAGGAGGGGGCTCCACAAATATCCTCATCGTTAATGATGGGAGAGCCCAGCACATCAGTGCAAAATACAAGGCTGTGGCATTTGCTGCAATCTTCAGCCAGAAGTGCCGAGTAAATGATCCATCTTGGCCTCCTCCGGAGGTCCCCAGCATCACGGATGCCAGTCTTCCGCCAATTCGATTCACTATACGTGATATCAAGAAACAGCTGAAGGCACTAGATACTGCAAAGGCTATGGGCCCTGACAACATTCTGGAAATACTGTTGAAGACTTGTGCTCCAGAACTTGCTGCACCCCTAGCCAAGTTGTTCCAGTGCAGCTACAGCAGTGGCATCTACCCGGCTATGTGGAAAATAGCCCAGGTATGTCCAATCCACAAAAAGCAGGACAATCCAACTCGGCCAATTACCGCCCCATCAGTTTGCTCTTGGTCATCAGCAATGTGGTGGAAAGTGTCATCAACAGTGCTATCAAGCGGCTTTTACTCAGCAATAACCTGCTCACTGATGCTCAGCTTGGGTTCCGACAGAGCCACTCAGCTCCTGACCTTATTACAACCTTGGCCCAAACATGGACAAAAGAGCTGAACTCAAGAGATGAGGTGACAGTGACTGCCGTTTACATCAGGGCTGCATTTGACTGAATGTGGCATCAAGGAGCCCTAACAAAACTGAAGTCAATGGGAATCAGAGAGAAAACACTCCACTGGTTGGGGGTCATACCTAGCACAAAGGAAGATTTGTGTGGTTGCTGGAGGTTAATCGTCTCTGTCCTGGAACATCACTGCAGGAGTTCCTCAGGGTAGTGTCCTAGGCCCAACCATCTTCAACTACTTCTTCAAAGACCTTCCCCCTATCATAAAGTCAGAAGTGGGGATGTTTGTGGATGATTGCACAATGTTCAGCACTATTTGTGAATCCTCAGATACTGTCCATATCCATATGCGGCAACTTTCAGGTTTGTGTTGATAAGTGGCAAGTAACATGCGTGCCACACAAGTGCCAGACAATGACCATCTCCAACAAGAGAGAATCCAGCCCTCTCCCCTTGACATTCAATGGTATTACCATCGCTGAATCCTCCACTATCAACATCCTGGGGGTTACCATTGAACTGGACCAGCCACATAAATACTGTGGCTACAAGAGCAGGTTAGAAGCTGGGAATTCTGTGGAGACTAACTCACTTCCTAGCTCCACAAAACCTGTCCACCATCTACAAGGCACAAGTCAGGAGTGTGATGGAATACCCTCCACTTGCCCAGATACGTGCAACTCCAACAACACTCAAGAAGCTCGACACCATCCAGAGTAAAGCAGCCTGCTTGATTGCCACCCCATCCATCACAATAAACACTTACTCCCTCCACCATTGACACACAGTGGCAGCAGTGTGTATCTTCTACCAGAGGAACTGCAGCAACTCACCGAGACTCCTTTAACAGCACCTTCCAAACAAGCGACCTCTACCACTTAGAAGGACAAGGGCAGCAGATGCATGGGAACACCACCACCTGCAAATTCCCTTCGAAGCCACACACCATCCTGACTAGGAATTTTTTGGCATTTCTTCACTGCCGCTGGGTCAAAATCCTGGAACTCCCTTCCTAACAGAACTGTGGGTGTACCTATGCCACATGGACCGCAGCGATTCAAGAAGGCAACTCACCGCCACCTTCTCAAGGGCAATTAGGGACAGGCAATAAATGCTGGCCTAGCCAGTGACGCCCACATCCCATGGACGATTAAGGGGAAAAAAATTGCCTTTGAGGGTATTGAGCTGCCTTCCTGAATTATTGGAGTCCATCTGATGTAGTTACACCCACAGTGCTGTTAAGCAATTCCAGGATTTTGACCCAGCGACAGTAAGGGAATGCTGATGTAGCTCCATATAGTAAGATGTATAACTTAGAAGGGAACTTGCACATGGTGGTGTTCCCTTACCTCTGCTGCTCTTGGGTGGTAGAGGTTTGGAAAGTGCTGTCAAAGGAGGTTTGATGAGTTGCTGCAGTGCTTCTTGTTTATGGTACATGCTGCTGCCACTGTCCACTGGTGGTGGAGGGAGTGAATGTTTATGATGGTGGGTGGGGTGCCGATCAAATGAGCTGCTTTGTCCTGGATGGTGTTGAGCTTCTTGAGTGTTGGAGCCACACTCAAAGTGCAGAGTATTCCATACGCTCCTGACTCGTGTCTTATTGATGATAGGCAGTCCAAGGGGAGTCAGGAGGTGAGTTACTCATCACAGAGTTCCCAGCCTGTGATCTCCTTTTGTAGCCACATTATTTATATGGCTGATCTAGTTAAGTTGGTGATTGTTCCCAAAGCAGAAACTCTACCCATGCAGTGTATGCAGGGGAAGTTATGGAGAGTGATGACATATTACATTGTTACAGAGAAAAGTGTTCAAAGACATCCTGTGGTTTACAGTGGCTTGCTGAGTTTTCATTGTACATGAAAGATGAGATTGAATCAATCTTCAAAATGGCAGGTACACAGCAAGGAGCAAGCAAGAGGATTACATTGTTTAATTTACACCCACTCTCTGAATGCTGATTCAAATAATTCAGGAAAAGTATATTTTAATATAATTAATTGAACAATTAAATTTATATGGGACCTGATCAGAAGTCACCTGAAACATCTCACTCAGAATAAATTATTCAGGAAGTGCAATGACTGTCATTATAGGGAAGCAGTTTATTGGGTAGTTTTCACTTATTACTGCATCGAGCTATGTGAGAGTGCATACCGAGTGTACAAGCTCAAAGGTCGGCATGCCCAGAAGGAAGAAACAGTGAAAATTGGAAAATAAGAATACTGGTCCGAACTGGTCTTTTATACCTTAAAATGGGACACCAGTATAAACTGGTAAATAAGAGAACAGGTCCGAACTGTGTTTTCCTTCTGGGTGCTTCTCTTATGTTTTTTGGGAGGATAAGATAAGAAAACAAAGTAGCTTTGACAAAGTTTGATTGGCAGCTTGGAAAACTGCCCACCTTTACCTCACTCTCTCTCTTTTTGTAATGTATAATGAGAAGGTTCCTGTTAATAACATAACATGCTACTATCTGCAAAGCTGAGGTGCTCATTTGATTTAAGCTACATAGCTCAGTTCAAAGTGGAGTGCTGGCTGTTGAAACCACCTGAATTATGTGTATTACTGAGTGTGGTCCTAGTCTGATATGTGGCCTGTTAGATAACCTTTTTCTGTGCATCATCAAACTACTTTTGTTTCACTTTGCTGTTTCCGGAACTCCATTCCAATTTGACACCATAAATAAACTAAGTCCAGGTGTATCCTTGGGCAGTCTGACATTTCTGAGCTGTTCACTACAGTAAGCTTAGTGCCGATATATGAGATTATGTTACAGTACTTTTAATAGGAGGCGACCGTTAATTAAGTTCTCATTTGCTGCTTCCTTCAAATGGCATAGAATATTATGAAAGTGATTAACTTAGTGTCTGAGTGGCCCTTAAATAGGTAGGGACAAGACCTTGAAAGGGATTTAGGGGAAGTAGGATTGGCAATAACGTGTGAAGCTGTGCAGCCAACTATTACCTGCAGCAGAGGTCAAGTGGCACAACTTGTATTGCACCCCCGTCTGCTTTCACCTTTGAGACCTTGTAGCATGAAAAATAGACTTTTGTTAAAGAAGCAAAACAGTTAGGTTCTTTCTCTGAAATATTCTTCTGAGATTCATTGGCTGAATACTCAGAAAGTGAATTCCACAAATGAAGGTGACTTTTCCTTCTGTGTTATTTATCTCCCCTTTTCATCCTCTCCAAAAGCATGGGTATTTTTTTTTTCTGTTTGATCATATGCAGGTAATTCAGCACTTATTGTCCATCCCTGGTTGCCCTGGTGGCTTGAAAAGTAAAGCACGTAGTTATGGGACTGGAGTCCTATATAAGCCAGACTATGTAGGTGCAACAGAGTCCCTTTCCCTGAAGGACGTACTGAATCACTTTGGTTTTTATAACAATCCAGCAAATCTCAGGCTTATTATACCCAGCGCCAGCTTCTAAATGACCAGATTTACATGGTAATGATCTCACAACCTTCGGCAGGATTCCCCGCACCCGCCCGCTACCGCAATCTTCCAGTCCCGCCACAAGTAAATGGACTTCTGGCTGGGGCGCCATCTCGCCCGCGGCAAGTCCGGAAAATCCAGGCCTTTGTCTTTGTACGCCAATCATTCAAAGCAAGCATGCAGGTGCAGCAAGAGGTTAAGAAGGCAAATGGTTATATTGGCCTCCATTGTGAGAGGACTTGAGTACAGGAGCATGAATGTCTTACTGCAGCTGTACAGGGCCTTGGTGAGACAACACCTGGAGTAGTGTGTGCAGTTTTGGCCTCCTTACCTAAGAAAGGATATATTTGCCACAGAGGGAGTGCAGCGAAGGTTCACCAGACAGATGCCTGGGATGGCAGGATTGACATATGAGGGTTGACTAGGCCTGTATTCAATGGAGTTTCGAAGTATGAGAGGGGATATCATTGAAACATATAAAATTCTGACAGGGCTGGACAGACTGGATGCAAGGAAGATGTTTCCTCTAGCTGGGGGTCTCGAAAAAGGGGTCACAATTTCAGAATACGGGGTAGGCAATTTAGGACTGAGATGAGGAGAAACTTCTTCACTCAGAGGGTGGTGAACCTGTGGAATTCTCTATCACAAAAGGCTGTGGAGGCCAAGTCACTGAATATAATTAAGAAGGAAATAGATAGATTTCTAGACTCTAAAGACGTTGTCATGACTCACTGGGGATAGATTTCTAGACTCTAAAGGCATCAAGCGGTATGGGGAGAGAGGGGAGTGTGGCATTGAGATAGAGGATCAGCCATGGTCATATTTAATGGTGGAGCAGGCTCGAAGGACCTAATAACCTACTCCTGTTCTTATTTTCTATGTTTCTTTGTTTCTGTGTTAACTTCTGGGTAGTTAGTCCAGAACCATGACCAAGAGGCTATACCCCTAGAATCTGAACCATCCTACATTATTGGCAAACTCTTTTTTTGCATCTTGGCTATGAGTGTTAGAAAGTTCTTCAACCAAAGGGGCATCACAGCCTCACACAATCCTGCCCCGAAAGGAAATTTGCAATGAGATTGTCTTTGTGTGAGGTGAAATTTTCAAGAGGATTGGAAAAAATGATCCAGGCAAATTATTCCCTGAGGTAAAAGACTCAATTATCAGAGACACAAGAAAATATAACAAATTAGAAATGAGACAAGGGACAGGATCAAATCGGAGGGTTTCCAAACCCACCCTTTGTCAGAGCAGTCACCCAGCAGTGATTTTTGCCTAATTGGCCAATTAGTGGCCAGAGGGCATGCTCACCATTCAGTCAAGCATTATTGGTGAGATCTCAAGGCTGGAGGTCTACCAACACAGAAGGAACTGCAGCTAGAGGCATCCGCTTGGCAACTTTAAAAAACCTGGTCAGATGGTCAGATTCCATTGCGGCTGGGTGGAGGGGGAATTCCAGTCCACCTCTGATAATTGGCCTTAAACTTAACGTAATTGGCTACCCGCCATTTGTGGGAAAGTAGCTCCTCCGTCCTCATTCCTGCTTTCTGGGAAAGTAGCTCGGGGTGAGTTGGTGCTGGCAAACCAACCGACCCATCTCTGTTCTTGCCCCCCTATAACGTGTGAAAGTTCTGCCCAAGAAGTAAGCAGGAACCTTTTGTATCCAAGGGGCTATCATGTTGTGAAATAGGTTAGCAAAGAAGGAGACAATACAAATGGGTTGAAGGTACAGTGTCTTTCTGAAGAGTGGATTTGTAAGATATGAGGAGAAGGTTGGTAGACAATTGAAGAAAGGGGTGGGGTCCAATTGGCATTTGCCTATTGCTAAAAATTGCTCTTTGTAGTGAGGTGATTTGCTTTCTGTTTTTGTTGCCATTTATAACCATCTTAGTTCAGAATTAGACATATCATTGTTTCAGAAATCAATATACAGTGAATTTACTGTCAGTGTATCTGCTTTCGATAATGATGGGCTGAATGTTACGGTGTTTGGGCAGGCGCGCGCCCGACCTGATTACCGCGTGAAATCACGCGAGATGACATCGGGCGAGCATCCCAACATCATCACGCGCTCGCGCAATATTTCAGTAGGCGGGCGCACGCAAAAGTCAGAAGCGCGCCCACCGACAATTAAAAGGGCAATTAAGCCCATTAACAGCACAATTATCTGTCATTTTATGTGGCTCGTCCAACCTTATGGTTGGCGGATGGGCGAATCGGCCAGGCGGCTTTTACATCTTTCATCAAACCTCATCCAAGGTGGGATGAGGTTTCCGTTATTAAATAAAATCAAATTAGAAATCTGTGGATAGCATTTTTATAATCTATATGTTCAGCTGCCTGATTGCAATGCTTGGACATTTTTTCCCCTGATTTTAAAACCTTTATTTCCTGGGTTCCATGCCTTCAGCTCCCTCTGCCTTCAGAGGGCTTTCTTCAGTGCACACCCGCACTCGTGTTGACATCATCATCCGTGCTCTTCCCGCCCTCCACCTCAGCGGCACTGAGCTTTTCAGTGTGAAATCGCGGTCAGGGGCCGATTGCAGTCGGCGGTCCATTTCCCAACCACTCCTGGGCCTTCCCGCTGGGCTGAAAATTCAGGCCAATGAGAAACAAAGGGTGGAATCATCCCAGAATTGCACTAAGTGCGGTAGCAGGTGGGTAAAATTATGTTTTACCCATCGGCCACAATGGTGGCTTTTCACGCTGAATCGCCCCAAACCTGCCACATTAGTTATGCATTCGCAGGAAATACACCGTTTCCATGGTGGGCGGGCTTTCATTTACTTGCCACACCATCACCTCGCCGCTCCATCACACCAGGCACCACGTTTAAACTGCAACCGCACTCAATGCTTCCAGCCCAGGACTGCAACAAAGAAGACAGGCCCCGAAAGGCAAGAAGACTGCAGCCCTTAAGCACCTTCTGGATGCCATGAAGGCCCACTGTGATGTCCTCTACCCCGGCTCTGACCGCAGGAGAGGCAGCAACCTTACCACCCCAGCTTGGTAGACAACGGCAGTGGTGATCAGTGCCAATGCTGCACTGAAGAGGCTGGCCATCCAATGCAGATAGAGGATAAATGATCTCATCCATGCAGCCAGGGTATGACAACCATCTCATCACTCTAAACTCACACTCAAGCCCATCACACATTCACTGGCAACTCATTCACTGCCAGCTCTAGGGACATCACCACCCATTCTCACATGCATACCCTCACATCTCATCTGGGCCTCATCTCCTCTGGAAATGGCGTTCGCAGCCCTCACCATCTTGAAGCCACTTGCACAGATCAATATGTGCCCCACACACACCCTGAGTTACCATCCTTCCCCAGTACAGCTCTCATCCTACAGCCTCTTCCTTTGCCTGAGGCCACTTCACCCCCTTCCTCAAGCAAGACCTAGCCCTGCAGCCATTGAAAAGCCACCCACATATGGCTGATCTGGTAGGTAAAGATCTGCCTGTGAGCCCTCCCTAAAAGTGATGTGTTGCTGCCTGTGAAGCCTGGCACTGACGACTGCGAGTGCTGACTGAAGCAAGTTAGGCAAACAAACAATGAAGTCCCAAGTGAAGTGCAGCCCATCAAATGCATGCCTTTTATATGCTGTTGTGAAAAACGTCGGTGTGTTTTCCCGCCGATATGGGTGGATGATCCAGCGGGGGGAGGATGAGTCCGGCGAGCTGGCCTTTTAATGACAAGCTGATGTATTACAATGAGGTTCCCGATGTCCGATAGTGGGAAATGCGGCCCGTCATTGGCAGGCAGAGCAGATGCTCGCAAACTGGTTTCATGATGTCGTGAAACTGATTTTTGGCCTTCTTGCCACATTGTCCACTCACGCCAGCGAACACACCCGACTCCAGCGGGCACAGAAAATCCCGGCCAAAGTCTAGAACTTTTCCACCAACTCTTTCAATAACAGGTTACGGAGTAGGCGGTTAATGCTCTTAACATTTTTAGATTCACTTTCCATTACAGTGTAATCATGACAAAACTTGCAAATTTTCTAATAGAATCACAATTGTTACTATTATAAGTTAAATCAACCATTATAAACCAATACGAGAAGATTGAGTGTAGTGTAACAGAATTAATAAAACCACTTTCAAGTTTTCCATTTTGCTTCAGGGAATTGTAGCATTTTAATTCTGCAACTTTGAAGTAAGCAAAATGTGCAGGTATAAGGTATGACATCCAGGGGAAAGAACAAACTTCAAAAAAGTACATGAACACATTGCAGCGCTAGAGCTAATATCCTGAAGATATTTGAATTCAAATTATGTAAGCTCATTTAGCACCAGTAAATTGGTCTGAGTTCAATCAGGGAAACTCTGACACAGAACAAGGAGTGTGGGCTAATTGTCATTTGTTCATCAAATAAATTTCATTCCGAAAGAAATGAAACCTGCGAGCAAATTCTTTTGAGGTGAGCAGCGAGTTTATTATCAGTTAAATGCAGTAAATCGGTAATCAAATGGTGATAATGAAAATGGAATAAATGTAACGCTCAGTCTTAACCTGCCATAGGGCAGTTCTGATGAAACTTAAGCACCATAATGTTCATGTGGTTTGATGACACAAAATGCTGCTCTGTACCCCCCTGATGCATTTTGCATTTAAAAAAATTATCAAAGCAACAAGGGACTGCAGAATGTCAGCCTGAAATGTACTGAAGGCAAATTCAGATTTAATTTATTGTGATTTTAACTGCTTTTGACTGATATTCTATGACATGCATGCACTCACATATTTGCATGCTTTCAATAAATATATATTATAATCTTTGTTTTATGTTGTTTTATGTTATTTATGCTTATAAATAAATATTGGCAGGTTTTTGCTTTTCCTTTGCAGTTATGATATTGCTTTTTCTTTACCTAGGAACATTTTGTTGTAGCACATTTAATGTACTATTGCCCAAAGCTGTAATCCAAATTGACCGAGCAAGACAAAACAAAAGATTGGCGAAATATTCTGCTTTCACCACCTACAATGAAGGTCACATAAAAATGACGTGTTTAGAATGTTTTGCGTATTTTTAAAAAAGCATAACAATCCATCGGGACTATCAAGAATAACTGAACAGGGTGGGCCTCCTTTCCCGAGAAAAGAGAAGGCTGAGGTAGATAGATTCTTGTTAGGCAAGGGAATCAAAGGTTATCGGGGGTAGGTGGGAATGTGGGATCCGAAACATAAACAGATCCGCCATGATTTTATTGAATGGCAGAGCAGGCTCAAGGGCTGAATGGGCAACTTCTGCTCCAATTTCATATGTTCATATGAGGGGGTGACCTGACAGAGGTCTTTAAAATTATAAATGGGTTTGATAAGGTATAGACATTGGGATGTTTTTACTAATGGAGAAATTCAAAACTCAGGCCCATCGATATAAAATAGTCACTAGTAAACCCAATAAGGAATACAGCAGAAAATTCTGCACAGAGAGTGGTTATAATATAAAGCTTGATACCACATGGCAGATCAAGGCAAATCGTTGAGCTGGCATTTAAAGAGAAGCTAGATAGGTACATGGAGAACAGGAATAGAAGGATATTCATAAAGGGTTAGATGAAGTATGGATGAAGGAGGCTTGAGTGGAGCACAAACACCAGCACAGACACGTTGGGCCAAATGGTCTGTTTCTGTGCTGTACATTCTATATAACCCTACATAATGAGATGAGGATGAGGTGAATATTTTTATGCGGCGAGTTTTTGTGATCTAGGATATACGACTTGAATAGATGGTAGAAGCAGATTCAATAATAACTTACAAAAGGGAATTGGATGTATACATGAAAAGAAAAACATTGCAAGGTTATGGGAAAGAGCAGGTGAGTGATGCACTACACGAAAGTCCTCTTTCTGTATGGTGAGATTCTATGATAATGCATTAGCTGATTCTCTCCCTGAAAAGAGTTGCCAGTTTATTAATGAATATTCAATTATCCTGGTGCAAATCACAGTGCATTTACCATGTAAAAATTGCACAACTCTAACCTATGAGAGAATTCTATTGTTCAGAAAGCATGAAATAAGGGAGAGAAGGGATGTTGTATTTTAATAAAATTGTTTTTGGGGGAAAAAATCTAAAATTTAGTAACTTGAACATTCCTAGAAATTAATCATTTCCCAGATTCATACAACATTGAGAGGTTGGCAGTTCAAATAAAGATCCAATGTTTCAATTAATTTAATATGGAATAAGAGGTCAGTGATTTTGCATCATAACATGCTGTGCCACAGAATAGTGGAATAAAAGTTAAGATATAGATTTAGACTGTGGACTTCCACACAATGAGTTTCCAATCTCAGCCAGTCAGTTGCAGAGATTTCCACGAGTACAGAAAGCAAAGAAGAGAATCTTAAAATTGAATTGTTGCTTAACTGGGAGCCAATTTGTAGGTCAGTGATCAGAGTAGTGATGGTTGAACAGAACTTGGTGTGAGTCAGTAGATGCACAGCAGAACTTTGGATGAATGCAAGTTTGTGGAGGGTAGAATGTGAAAGGCGTGTGTTGGAATAGTCAAATCTAGACATCAGTGATAAATCAAAGAGTTATATTTGGCTATAATAATTGTGGCTAAAGGGAATAAATAACTGTTTCTACCTCAGCAGTTATTAACATTTACCCTAATTAATAAATATCCACACTGCATACAATAGTCTAGAAAAGGCATCAGTGAGGGTTTCAGCCAAAGATTAGGTGGGCCTGGGGTGGAATTGGTCAATGTTATGGAGATGGAAATGGACGGTGTTAGCGGTGGCATGGATTTGTGGGCAGAAGCTCATCTCAGGGTGACATATGACACCAAGGTTGTGAACAGTCTGGTTTAGCCTCAGGTATTTGCCAGGGAGACGGATGGAATAAATGTAGGAAATGAAGTTTGTGGCAGTGACTGAAGACAATGGCTATAGTCTTCCCAATGTTAAATAGGGCGCTGTGTTTTCAGATGATGTCAATAATTGGAAGAATATAGGTGATAAATAGGAGGGACCAAGGATAGATCCTTGGAGGACACCAGAGGTAGTGGTGTGAGAGCAGGAAGAGAAGCTATTGAAGGTTACCGATAGGTAAATAGGAATGGAACCAAGTGAGCGCATTGCACACAGCTGGACGACAGAAAGGCATTGGAGGAGATTGTGTGATCAGCCAGCTCAAAGGCTGACAACAGGACAAGGAGGGACAGTATATCTTTGTCACAGTCACATAGGATGTCATTTGTGACTTTGATAAGAGCCATCTTGGTACTGAGGCAGGGGGACATAATTATACAAAGCAAATATTAACCCATTTACCTGGATTATCAAACATCAAAGAGTTATATTTGGCTATAATAATTGTGGCTAAAGGGAATAAATAACTGTTTCTACCTCAGCAGTTATTAACATTTACCCTAATTAATAAATATCCACACTGCATACAATAGTCTCAAAATTACACTAATGAGAGGATAACTGTTGAGAATTTTTGAGTTATAAGGAAAAATGTTTAATTGTTGATTTCACTGATTTGAATAGATGTAATTTAACACATACTCAATGGGCCAAACAGTGAATTAGCAGAAGTGATCATTCTGATAACATCTATGAAATGCAACTGGGCACCATTTACATAGTTGAAATAGTGTGGGGAAGCAGGGCAATTATAAAAAGAGCAATTGAAGATAAGGAAATCTAGCTTTACTGGTCACCTTCCAGGGAGATAGGACACAGTGTATGGGTCTGCTGACTATCTCCTCCCCCAGAAGCAGTTGGCAAGAAGTGGGAGGTAGAAAGCTTTGCCCTGCCATAATAAGTTGCTCTTGGTCGGCACGGACACAATAGACCGAAGGGCCTGTTTCTGTGCTGTATAACTCTATGACTCTAAGTTTTGATTGACTGGACATAATTTAGCATTTCTGCTAATGTTGCAATTAGCCAATGGTATTTTATTTATAAAGCAATATTAGTGACCCCAAAGCTGTGAGTTAAAATTCTTCCATGTAAAATTGATAAATAAGATGTGGGTTGGCATGAGGAGCAATGACCATTCTTGCCTCTCATTGTTTCGCTAATGTTTTTCAGAAACGGCATCCAGCCACCCCTGGCTCCAACCCCACTCTAAGTAGTTGATTCTTAGTGCTCTCTGACATGGCTTATCAAGCTATTCAGTCTTAAAGAATTACTGCACAGTTACTATTATCAAAGCACCATCAGCACAAGAACTGCAACAGTTCAAGAAGGTCCACCCTTGCCTTGACATCTCTATGGCCAGCAAACCGGTTAACACTGCAAATGTCAGCAGTACAAGCCTGGAATCAATTGGAAACTTAAGACTGGGAGCTCCTTTGCTTTGACAATTATTGGTGCTGCTGTACAGATGTTAGATCACATCTAGTGGTCTTCTTCATGGAGATGGCACAATTCTGTCAATTCCTTCATTGTTGCACCTAGTCTCATCTCAAATTATTCCAGGATTTTTACTTCTGTCCCCCTACCTATAGGTTCATTTCAAGTGTTGCTCACACTCTGTGTGAAGAGGATTCTTCAGACATGAGCACTTAAATTTACCTTTTACTAATCCAACCTGTGCCCTCTTGTCATAGTCTCACAGTTTAATTTGAACTAATGTTCCAGTTTAACCTTTTCCATAACATTTACTATCCCCTATATTCCCTGTTTTGGATGTCACCTTTCCTGGTAAGCCCAAATCACTCTAGTATTTCCTGATAACTCAGAGTGCCCACATCTGGGATCAACCTTGTAGCTCTGCTCTGCATTGCCACCAGGACATGACTATCTCCCTTGTTTCTCGGTAACCAGGAGTGGGCACAGTATTTGAGATGTTGTCTGACCAACGCACTGTACAGTTTGATCAGGGTTTCTCCTGACTTGTATTCTACTATCTTGGTTGAATCGTTCAACATTTTATGGGCTTTGCTGGTTGCTGATCTGCATCAGCAGGAAATCTAATAAGACTCTAACATATCTTTCAAATTCCTCCTTTGCTATCTTAATGCCATTCCTGAAGAATGTGTTTGTCCATTTTTCCATCCTATGTGCAATCATTTACATTTGTCACATTAAATTAATTTGCCAATGCTCAGCTCACCCAAATATTTTATTCAACTTACTCTCTAATTTCTGGGCTGCTTCCTTCAATACCACTGTCCCTCTGAGTTTGATATCATGTGTAAATGTGACACATTCGCATGGAGTTTCTGACTCCAAATCATTGACGCAAATTAGAAATTGTAGTGGTCCCAAAGCGGAGCCGTGGGTCACCTCACTGTGTATCCTAGCCTAATCAATACCCAATTGTTTTCTACCCAAAGGTAAAGGCAGGAGCTCCGAAGAAGAGTCATACGGATTCGAAACGTTAACTCTGTCTTTCTCTCCACAGATGCTGTCAGACCTGCTGAGCTTTTCCAGCATTTTTTGTTTTTGTGCTTGTGTTTGTGTTGGTGTTGTATTTTCTACCCAAGTTCTGCGCTGACCACAAGACTTTCATGAGGAAGTTTATCAAAGGGCTTTTGAAAATCGAGAGATAGCACTGCACTGGGATATTGCTTCCTCAAAAAGGTTAGAGATTGATCAGGCAGGATACCCTCTTTCTGAAGATGTGCTGAGTCTTATATCACCATTTTTGTTCTTTTTTGAAACCTTTACAATGCATCAGTAACTTATTGAAGAGAGGTAGTCAAAAATCACAAACAGTATGTCAATGTTCCAAATGACCACATCAATGAATCAGGCAAGGTTAAGGTGACCTGTTTCAGCTTTAAAATAAATGTTTTTGAGTTTATAATAAGACTGGAAGTGCAGAATATTCCTGTAAAGTTCTTCCTCTTATTTATATACCACCACAGAAATGCTGAAAGAAGTGGCTCAGAAAACTCTGATGCATTTTAAACACATTTATTTTAAGGTATTTACAATCTGACCTATTGATGCCATTCTGTATTTCAGAGTTCAGCAGGTCCTGTAACTAAATTCCCAACTCTGTTAAATTTCATAAATTGTGGGAATCTGAGTGTTACCTCAAACACAGCCATATTTCCTCACTAAATGAAGAAGGTATTTGTGTAATATATAATAAATTGTAGTTAGTAATGAATGTCCTCTGGATAACCTCTTAGAAACTATTAATAATAGTCTTTACTAATGCCTCAGCATTTATCAATCAACTGGGTGGTAGTTCTTCCTGAAAATTGTCATCAGAAAATAGTTTATTTCTTTGGTATTTGTGCTCACATACTGTGCGCCAAGAAAAGCAAATTATTTTGTCTGGATTTCTGACTTCAGCCATTTATGCCACATGGACAAGCCCTGCATGTGGATGCCAAATGTGCATGTACAGTCTGGTACCAGCTACAGAAAATCTCATGCTCAATGTGCAATCCATTAGTCTAAAGCGGGAATTTGGTCGAAGCTGGATTTTGAATTTCGAACTTGGTGTCATTTTCTTTTTACCATTTTTCATTCAGATGAAAACACAATGGGTTTTTTTGTGCTTATTGTACACTTCTGGTGCTATGTCCAGGGCTTTGGGTAAGGGTTGCCTCATGTTCAATCCATTTATCACTGAAACACCACATTGACTCAACAGAAAGGCAGTACCATTTTTAAGATTTACCACAAAACCCAGGCCACAGGAATGCTCTCTGCGGTAACATTACCTCCTGATTATTGTTTTAAACAATAATGTGGTTATATTGATTATAATCCTTGTTTTCTCATAATCAACACTGCCTATTCTGCAACAAATTGAACACCACATTATCAGACAATGATTGAAACATAAATTAAATTAAGTATTAAAACTTGGATTGAGTAAAATAATGCCAGCTACATTTGATTTCAAATTTATTTTTTCCTTGGGAAATATCCACACTTTTGAAGGAAGATTTAATATCACAAATTGTGGAATTTATAAAAAAACATATAATCAGTAGTATTATCCCAAAACAGTTAAAAAATGTGACTTCTGTTTTAATCACTGGTGCAGTTCACATCCCCAGTCTAACTATTTGAGTTAATTCTGTTTCCAGGAATTGAACTCTGTGAATTGGTCCTGCCATTCAATTAATACAAGATATTACCCATGTGAATTCTCTCTAACTATAGACAAAGGCATGTTTTCACTGTTTT
The DNA here is from genome assembly GCF_964194155.1 of Cetorhinus maximus. Classification (NCBI taxonomy): domain Eukaryota; kingdom Metazoa; phylum Chordata; class Chondrichthyes; order Lamniformes; family Cetorhinidae; genus Cetorhinus; species Cetorhinus maximus. The sequence continues at coordinate 48,517,444 of NC_135898.1, forward strand.
GGCTGGCTGGTCTGGATGAAAATGACCAGATTAAATTTTCCAAATCAACCTCCAATGCCTTTATGTGGGTAAATTGTTCAGATTAGATTCTGAAAATTTAGGATTCAGAAAAGGACTGTGTGTGATGTATGTTTTTAAAACACACTTAAAACATACAGTGATTTAACTGCCTGAGAACACACTAAAACTCCTCTTATACTCCTGCATTTTCAGAGCAGTTTTACCAATTGGATTCTGAGAATGCAATTTAAGCAAGTCAACTCTTTTCATCGACACCATCCCGTATCCCAATGGAGGAATCATAGATCCTATTTTCTGCAAGTGTCTGATTTGGTTGCTGTAATAAGAAAGCCGGATTTAGTAGTGTAAATGCTAGCACTTGGCTCAAACTATGCCATTTTCTGGGAATCCGATCTATCAAAGGCTTACTTTATGTAAGCTTTCTTGATGAGCAGAAGATGGGGTTCGTAGATCAAGAAGCCAAACCACTGGTAATGACTTTCCAATTACAAAAAATCACAAGTCGTCTGGTGCAAGGAAACATTAAAAGGAGCTCAAGATATTCCATTTGTTGGAATGGGACAGAGCATGCAAAATTTTGTACGCATTTCATTATTATTGGCTTTCCCTCTTCAAGGGTGTTCTGCATCATTGTAAATTTGCAACTAACGCCAGAGAATTACTGCCAATTACCAATGCCAATTACTGCCCATCAGCCTTGCCTCGATCATCAGCAAAGTGATGGAAGGTGTCATCACCAGTGCTACCAAGCAGCACTTACTCAGCAATAACCGGCTTACTGACACTCAGTTTGGGTTCCACTAAGGCCACTCGGCTCCTGACCTCCTAACAGCCTTGATCCAAACTTGGACGAAAGAGCTGAACTCAAGAGGGGAGGTGAGAGTGACTGCCCTTGAGATCAAGGCAGCATTTGACTGAGTGAGGCATCAAAGGGCCCTAGCAAAATTGAAGTCACCAGGAATCAGGGGGAAAACTCTCCGCTGGTTGGAGTCATACCAAGCACAAAGGAAGATGGTTATGGTTGTTGGAGGTCAGTCATCTCAGTTCCAGGAAATCACTGCAGGAGTTCCTCACGGTAGTGTCCTCAGCCCAGCCATCTTCAGCTGCTTCAGCAATGACCTTCCTCCCATCATAAGATCAGAAGTGGGGATATTCACGGATGATTGTACAGTGTTCAGTACCATTTGTAATTCATCAGATACTGAACAGTCCATGCCCATATGCAGCAAGACCTGCACAATATTCAGGTTTTGTCTGATAAGTGAAAAGTAACACTTGCACCACACAAGTGCCAGGCAATGACCATCTGCAGCAAGACAGAAACCAACCATCTGCCCTTGGCAGGGAGTTGGTGGCATTATGGTAATATCGCTGGACTAGTAATATGGCTGGCCCAGGCAAATACTCCGGGGGCATGGGCTCAAATCCCACTAGGACAGCTGTTGGAATTTAAATCACAGAATCACACAGTGCAGAAGAGGCCCTTCAGCCCATCGAGTCTGCACCAACAAGTGAGAAACACCTGACCTACCTACCTAATCTCATTTACCAGCACTTGGCCCATAGCCTTGAATGTTATGATGTGCCAAGTGCTCATCTAGGTACTTTTTAAAGGATGTGAGACAACCCGCCTCCACCACCCTCCCATGCAATGCATTCCAGACTGTCATCACCCTCTGGGTAAAAAAGTTTTTCCTCACATCCCCCCTAAACCTCCTGCCCCTCACCTTGAACTTGTGTCCCCTCGTGACTGACCCTTCAACTAAGGGGAACAGTTGCTCCCCATCCACCCTGTCCATGCCCCTCATATCTTGTACACCTCGATCAGGTCACCCCTCAGTCTTCTCTGCTCCAACAAAAACAACCCAAGTCTATCTAACCTCTCTTCATAACTTAACTGTTTCATCCCAGGCGGCATCCTGGTGAATCTCTTCTGCACCCCCTCCAGTGCAATCACATCCTTCCTATAATGTGGCAACCAGAATTGCACACAGTACTCTAGCTGTGGCCTCACCAAGGTTCTATACAACTCCAACATGACCTCCCTACTTTTGTAATCTATGCCTCAATTGATAAAGGCAAGTGTCCCATATGCCTTTTTCACCACCCCACTAACCTGCCCCATCACCATCAGAGATTTATGGACACACACGTCAAGGTCCCTTTGTTCCTCATAGCTTCCTAGTGTCATGCCATTCATTGAATACTTCCTTGTCAAATTACTCATTCCAAAGTGTATCACCTCACACTTTTCAGGGTTAAATTCCATCTGCCACTTATCTGCCCATTTGACCATCCCGTCTATATCTTCCTGTAGCCCAAGATATTCAACCTCACTGTTAACCACCCGGCCAATCTTTGTGTCATCCACAAACTTACTAATGCTAACCCCCACATAGTCATCTATGTCGTTTATATAAATGACAAATAATAGGGGACCCAGCATAGATCCCTGTGGTACGCCACTGGACACAGGCTTCCAGTCACTAAAGCAGCCTTCTATCATCACCCTCTGTCTCCTACAACTAAGCCAATTTTGAATTCAGCTTATCAAATTACCCTGTATCCCATGTGCAGTTGCCTTCTTTATAAGTCTCCCATGTGGGACCTTGTCAAAGGCTTTGCTGAAATCCATATAAACTACATCAACTACACTACCCTCATCTATACACCTGGTCACTTCCTCAAAAAATTCAATCAAATTTGTTAAGCATGACCTCCCTCTGACAAAGCCATGCTGACTATCCCTGATCAAACTTTGCCTCTCCAAGTGGAGATAGGTTCTCTCCTTCAGAATTTTCTCCAATAGTTTCCCTACCACTGACGTGAGACTCACTGATCTGTAGTTCCCTGGCTTATCTCCACAACCCTTCTTAAATAGCGGAACCACATTAGCTCTTCTCCAGTCCTCTGGCACCTCACCCGTGGCCAGAGAGGAATTAAAAATTTGGGTCAGAGCTCCTGCGATCTCCTCCCTTGTCTCTCTCAGCAGTCTGGGACACAAATCATCCGGACTTGGAGATTTGTCCACTTTTAAGCCTGCCAACACCTCCAATACCTTGTCACTCCCTATATCAATTTGCTCAAGAACCTTGCAGTCTCTCTCCCCGAGTTCCATACCTTCATCCTCATTCTCTTGGGTGAAGACAGAAGTGAAGTATTTGTTCAGCACTCTACCGATGCCCTCTGGCTCCACCCATAGATTGCCCCCTTGGTCCCGAATGGGTCCTACTCTTTCCTTGGTGATCCTCTTTCCATTGATATAGAATATCTTGGGATTTTCCCTACTTTTACCAGCCAGAGCTTTCTCATATCCCCTATTTGCTCTCCTAATTGCTTTCTTAAGCTCCACCCTTCATTTTCTGTACTCCACTAATGCCTCCACTGACTTGCTCTCCTTATACCTGCTAAAAGCCTCTCTTTTCCTTCTCATCGTATCCTGAACATCTTTGGTCATCCATGGCTCTCTGGGCTTGTTATTCCTTCCTATCACCCTAGAGGGAACATATTGAGCCTGTACCCTCCCCATTTCATTTTTGAACACCACCACTGCTCTTCTGTAGATTTCCCCACAAGTAGCTGTTCCCAGTCTACCTTGGCCAGATCCTGCCTTATTTTACTAAAATCCGCTCTCCCCCAATCCAAAACATCTTTTTGCAACTTGTCTATTTCTTTGTCCATAACAAGCTTAAATTGTACCATGTTGTGGTCGCTATCACTAAAATGCTCCCCCACCACCACCTCAGCCACCTGTCCGGCTTCATTTCCCAGAATTAGGTCCAGCACTGCACTGTCCCTTGTTAGACCCTCTACATATTGACCTAAAAAGTTCTCCTGTACACATTTCAAGAAATCCATCCATCCAAGCCCTTAACACTACGTCTATCCCAATTAACGTTGGGAAAGTTGAAATCACCTAATATAATTACCCTATTGTTATTGTTTTTACACACCTCTGTGAATTGTACACATATTTGCTCCTCAATTTCCTGCTGACTATCTGGGGGCCTATAATAAACACCTAATAATGTGGCTGCCCCTTTTTTATCCCTAAGCTCTACCCACAAAGCTTCATTCGATGCCCCCTCCAAGATATCATCGTTCCTTACTGCATTAACTGACTCCTTAACTAATAATGCAATGCCTCCTCCTCTTTTACCCCCTCCCCTGTCTCGCCTGAAGATTCTATATCCCGGAATGTTGAGCTGCCACTCCTGCCCCTCCCTCAACCACGTCTCAGTGATGGCTACTATATCACAATTCCCCGTGTCAATCCTCATCCTTAACTCATCCGTTTTACCTGTAATACTCCTGGCATTAAAGTAGAGGCCATCCAGCCTTGCCTTACTCACTTGAAACTTAATGCAGCTGTACTCCCTCTGACTTGATTTTTTTTTACAGTATTATGAGATGTCCCTATTCTGCTGACATTCTGTGTCCCCCACCCCTGCCGAATTAGTTTAAACTCCTCCCAACAGCATGAGCAAACCCGCCTGCAAGGATGTTAGTCCCACTCTGGTTCAGATGTAGACCGTCCCGCTTGTATAGGTCCCACCTTCCCCAGAAACGGTCCGAATGATCCAGGAATCTAGAACCTTCCCTCCTGCACCAACTCTTAAGCCACATATTCATCTGCGCTATTCTCCTATTTCTGTGCTCACTAGCACGTGGCACTGGGAATAATCCAGAGATTACAACCCGAGAGCTCCTGCTTTTTAGTCTACTGCCTAACTCCCTGAATTCTTGATGCAAGACTTCATCCCTCTTTCTACCTATGTCATTGGTACCAACATGTACCATGACCTCTGCCTTATCACCCTCCCCCTTCAGGATGCCCTGCAGCTGTTCAGTCACATCCCGGACCTTGGCACCAGGGAGGCAGCACAACATCCTGGAGTCACATTGATGGCCACAGTAGCACCTACCTGTTCCCCTGACTATAGAGTCCCCTATGATTATTGCTCTTCCTCTCTTCCTCCCCTCCTGTACAGACAGGCTGCTTGTGGTGCCAGAAGCTTGGCTCTGTCTGCACTCCCTGGAAGAACAAGTGCCTTCATCAACCTCCAAAATGAAATACCGATTTGCGAGCGGGACCCCAGGGGGCTCCTGAACTACCTGCCTGTTTCTCTTGGACTGCCTGGTGGTCACCCACTCCCTTCCTTCCTCAAGTCCCTTCAGCTGCAGTGTGACCACCTCTCTAAACGTTCTATCCACAATGCTCACAGACTCCGGATGCTCCACAGTGTCCCCAGCCGCCGTTCCAGCTCTGAAACCCGAGCTTCCAGGAGCTGCAGCCGGTCATACTTCCTGCACACATGCTGGTCCCGGGCACTGGAAATGTTCCCTGCTTCCCACATGGAGCACGAGGAGCACACCACGGCTTTGAGCTCTCCTGTCATGACTTACTCCTTTAAATTAAAACTTTTAAATCAATTACTCTAGGGCCATTCTTTCCTGATCCTCGTTACTACAGAATATACAAACTATAAACCACACAAAGACCTTAAACTATAAGCGATAAATGTAGTAAATACTTACCTGACCTCACCCATTACTTACCAGTCAGTCTTCTCCCTTGTAGCCTCTACTGCTGCAGCAGGGCAAGACCACGCTCTGAAGATTTAAGAAGTTGGATAGCAAAGAATAAATGCAAAGAGCACCTCTTCCCCTCTGCACCGAATTCCGGTAAGACCACGCTCTGAAGATTTAAGAAGTTGGATAGCAAAGAATAAATGCAAAGAGCACCTCTTCCCCTCTGCACCGAATTCCCACTGTGTACCAAATTGCCAATACCCACATTCATTCTGGCTGTATCTCACTCAGAATGAGTTCTCTCCCCTGCTTGTGTGCAAGCACAATTAAATAAAAAGAAGTCTGGGGTGGAATTTTATGATGGCGGAGTTTTACCGTCCCACCAAAGTCAATGGACTTCTGAACTGCGCACTGCACTTTACGGTTCTGCTCCTTCCGCGACGGGGCAGTAAAATTTCACCCCTCAAATTAAAAGATAGTCTCAGTAATGGTTACCATGAATCAATTGTTGTAAAAGCCCATCAGAATCTCTAATGTCCTTTAAGGAAGAAGTTCTCTGTCCTTACCTGACCTGGCTTACATGTGACTCCAGGCCCACAGCAAGAGAGAATCTAACCATCACCCCTTGGCATTTAATGGCATTACTATCACTGAATCCCCACCATCAGCATCCTGGAGGTTACCATTGGCCAGGAACTGAACTCGACTACCATATAAATACTATGGCCACAAGAGCAGGTCAGAAGCTGGAAATTCTGCACAGAGTAACTCACCTCCTGACCGCACAAAGCCTGTCCAGCATCTACGACGGACAAATCAGGAGTGTGATGGGATAATCTCCACTTGCCTGGGTGAGTGTAGTTCAAACAACACTCAAGGAGCTTGAAACCATTCAGGACAAAGCAACCTGTTTGTTTGCACCCCACGCACCACCTTAGACATTCACTCCCTCCACTACCGGCGCACAGTGGCAGCAGTGTGTACCATCTACAAGGTGCACTGCAGCAACTCACCAAGGCTCCTTCAACAGCACCATTCAAACTCGCAACCTCTACCATGCCAAAGGACAAGGGCAGCAGATACATGGGAACACCACCACCTGAAAGTTCCCCTCCAAGTCACACACCTTACTGACATGGAACTATATCACCATTCCTTCGTTGTCACTGGGTCAAAATCCAGAGACCCCCTTCCTAACAGCACTGTGGGTGTACCTACATGAGATGAACTGCAGCAGTTCAAAAAAGCAGCTCACTACCACCTTCTCAAGGGCAATTAGAGATGGGCAATAAATGCTGGGCTTGCCAGTGGTGCCCGCATTCCATAAAATATATTTTTTTAAAAGATAAACCAGGGGATCAAAACATAGCGAGGTTACAATTCTGGCTCACTACTGATGAAGTATTCAAAAGCATAGATGTGGATACAGTAGGACCATGGCCTGTAGTAAATGTACCCAGAAAATTTACATATTGTGGTTTGCATATCTGAGTATCCAGATGTAGTTTTTATATCAGCTGCTGCTGACATAGTTGCTAGTGTCATCCTAGTAATACATTCACAGGTTTAATAATTCCCCGAGGAAACATTATCAGATTGTGATACAAATATTATGACCCAGTTCAGCATGTAACTGTGGGAATAGTGTCACATTAAACATACAGATGTGGTAACAGTACCAGGCCACTCCCTGCCATCCTTAGATGAATGGATCAATGAAATAGTTCAATAAGACCTTGGAGCAAATGCTATTGCCATTCCGGCAGAATTCCAAACAAAAGCTCTCATCAGTCTTATTTGCAATTAGGGAAGTAACTACTTGCGCTTAGTTAAACAAATTCTGAATACGCGTGCCACACATTTTCTAAAATGATACTGTTTTCTACATTGGGATTCAGCATTTATGTTAGGATTCTTAGCCATTCCAGTACCACTGGTGAGTACATGCCTTTGTCACCTCCAGGCTCAACTGTTCCAGTGCTGCCTAGGTTAGCCTCCCACCCTCCTTAAGCCTTAAATTATCCAGGCATGCTGCCTATTCCACATCGAGCCCTACTCAACCATCTTTCCTGTCCTTGCTGACCTATATTGACTCCTGAACTCTAAGTATTTCAAATTTTAAATTCTCGTCCTCTTATTCAAATCCCTTCATTGCCCTTGACACTCATCCCTTTGATCAAGCATTTAGTCATTTCTCCTTCTATCACTTGTGGTCCATTTATTTCTGGTTATGCTTCTTCAAAGCTCCTTGAGATCTTTTTCCTATATTAAAAGCACTATATAAATGCAGGTTGTTGTGGAAATCTGTTGTGCTGAGTGAGAGATACAAACTTGTGGAATGATGAGAAGGGTCCTATTTACTGTTCCCCCTGCTTCATTAAAGTTTCTGTATGAGTCAGAAGCAGGAACCAGGAACTGGAAGTTATGTTGCAAGCCTTTGAGTCTTGCAGCTACAAAAACATACCTGGGAATAGCAATTTGAATAGCTAGAGGCTTGGGTTGGTTGCCGAATGGGCGCATTATTGATAGTGTGTCAGTGGTAGTTGGAAGGCCCAAACCACTTAACATTTTCTTGGTGGCAAACCAGAAGCCAGCTTTTAGCCCACTGTCTGGTGACGAGGAGAATTGGAATGCAAGGCCTCGCTGGGTGGGGATGCTGAGAACTGATTAGCAGCAAGGCCGAAATATTTTTCTGGGGCCTGGAGGAGCACCCTGACACCTCATGACTCAACAAAAATCAATTATCCTTTGGCAGAGACTTCATTTAAGGATTTCCAGTTAGGCCTCCATGTGCCTGGAGAAAGTAGGACTGGCATGAGCCATGCTTCCACTCCCTGTTTCCCCCTGAAAGTTGCTGTCTGAGTTCTAAAGCAAGCGCAGATCACGATATTCATGTGTAAACAGCTTATTTTGGATGGAAGGGCTAGTTGCCTTCCAAGGCCTGGCAGAAATCAGGCGAGCAAATGGGTGCACAACGTCCCCACCAGATGCCAGTCACCTGTTCTTCAGGTGAAAAATGGGTAGCCCAAAGTTCAAGGTCTCTCCTCGTAACCACCCCCACCCCAACCCTGTCCCGCCCCCGTCCCCCGACACCGACCATATACATTGTGGTACTTTAATTCTTACAAGATATTTCAAGCGCATCTTGGAAGATTAACATGATAAATGATTTTCCTCCAGGCACTTTTGAGGTTTACTCTCTGATTAGACTGTCGTATATGCATGCAGCACAGTAATGTGATAAAATGTCATGGGTATTCTCAGATTAATTCCTAATTTTACATTTCACTTGTGCTTATTTTCCATGCTTAGCAAATATGTTTATTCACTTTTGTTACTTCTCCCATCCCTTACACCCCATTCTGTGAATGACGAGGTGGGCAGTCGAGTTGCTCCTGGGTATTTGCCAATGTCCTTCTTAAAGCTGATCGCTAGTAGGTGTTTGAGAATTGATTAGCACTTTACTTCCTGCACACTCTGCAGGGAAGCTTCTCAGCTGTTCAACCCATCCCACCAGGCAACCTGGTTGGAATCGAAAACTAACTCTGCGGGGAAATCACAAAGAGAAACTCTTATCTGTCAGCAAATGATGCACACGCATGGATACACTGTACCAGTAGGACACCATGTATTTATTTTTGGATCATGCAAAGTAAAAATTTGCTCTTTGGTAATGCTTTGTCTTTGGGTGGAATAAATATTTGGAACAATTCAGAGTTTAGTTGTGTTATTATGTAAAGCATGCCTTGCCTGAAATTTGCATTGTAATGGCGTTAAGGAGAGGCAGCTAAGAGCCAGTGAAGAAACATAAGCATATTATCCAGCATTCCCCCTCCCCCATCAGCTACCAGGCCCTAACAGAGCATTGGTGACCATGGACTTCCATTGCATTGGTGGATGATTCTGCTTAGCAATGTACTGCAGTGGTTTGCCATTGCCTTCTGCAGTATGGCTGACCAGGAAAGTCTCCCACAATTACCACCTGTCATACTGGAAGGATTTACAGGCCGATAATAGATAATTGGCCATGTTATGAATGTACCTTCCATGGCCATCAAGTCCTGGAGTAAGACTTGAACCTGGAGCTTCTGTCCCAGAGGTAGAGACATTGGATGGAATTTTCTGACGGTGGGCATGATTAGTGGTGTGGACGGACAATATAGTGCAAACAGCGTGAAACCAGTTCACAATCAACAGCTCAGCCCATGTTTCCCACCACTGGGTGTTGGGAACCTCATTGTAATACATCTGCATGTTATTCTCAAGCTAGCCTGCCGGAATCGCGCCCCCCCCTCCACCGCTGGATCATCCGTCTACGTCGGTGGGAAAGCACGTCTATAGACCCTGGGTGTCGCTAGGTGCTGATCTGCGACAGCTCGCAGAGGCTTTTGGGGAGCATGCAAGTGCAGCCCTGCTGTTGAGGCGAATTGTGGAGGGGGTGGCAAGCACAGCACTGCCATTCAGGCGACTTGTGAAGTGCCGGGGGGGTGCATGGGCCTGCCATTGAATATAGCGGACAAGCGTTCAGTGTTGGGGGGTAGAGTGGCGGCGGGAAGTGGCCATGCATTAGGAAAACCTGTATTAAGTGACCACTCACAGGAAGAGGGGAGTCAGATGGGCCGGACACACTGGAGTCACCTGGATGGATGGGCCCGGAGTGTGCACCTGCTGATCCTCTTCCCTATGGGTGCCCAAGGACCTCAAGCTGACTCCTTGAGAAGCAGGGGTCCCAATGTCATCCTGCACATGGTCAGCGGCGTGTGTGGGTGTGGTTGCCTGCCATCAAAGAAAAGGCCATTAAAAACCCAATTGATCCAGATTTTACATTGCCCGCACGATTTCGTGCTTGTCAAATGGGCAAAACGGGCAGGTGGGCAGCCCACTTTTTGCGAAACCTCATCCATGGGCAGGATAAAAAGGGCCAGCAGCATTACCAGTGTGAGTAGTGAGGAGTTTAGGAGATATTTGCTGCTGGTTGCTTAATGGAACTTAATAGCTTCATCTCAGTTCTGAGCTTCATTCTTAGCATTTCCAGTCTACATTTCAGGTCTCACTGGTATCTCCAAGGCACCTGGAGGATTCAGACCATGTGGGCCCTTCCAGGTATCAGACAGCCTTCCCTTACCCTGGTAATGAAGATTGTGGTCTCTGCTAGAGGCACCTCCTCTGAGGAGGAAGAGAGGGGCAGGAGGGAGAAGAGGCCAGGTGTCCCAGTGCAGCTTCCAGGGTAGCGACCTGTGGGAGGAGAGGCACAGATACAAGAGACGCAGGGCCAGCAGGTAGTCCAAGGCAGAAGGGGCCACAGAAAATGCCACTATCCTGCTGCCAGGGCTTACAGGCTGCGATGCAGCCACCTCAATATGTCCAAGGTTTCATTTCCACACCAGTAAACATATAAACAAAACATTACAGAACAGAAAATCACCCTTGGACAGTCCCTCTTGTGTTCATGGTACCTGAAACTTACGTTTGTGAGTGTAGTGTCTGGGTGCCTCCCCTCACTCGCTGGCACCAGCATTGGAGGCTGCCTGCTGACTCTGCTGTCTTGTCGGCCTTGATGGGCGGAGGAGCTGCTGCAGTCACCCAGAGCGCCCTGAAAGGTGCCCTCAGAGATGACAAGCAGCTCGTGCTCCAACGTGAGGTCACTCTGGAGTCCCCAGTTCACCATTGATGGACGGGCACCTAGCTGGGATACTGGGTGCCTCATCCATCTCCCACACTGACACTGACCACCTAAGGTCAGTACCTGTATGAGAACTTACAGGTCTGAGCGCAACCCCAGGAACCCCTCATTCTGCCCCTGGAGCTGCCTCCCCATGAGAGTCGCCATTCTCAATGGAGGAAACAGTGCGCTCAGCATGAGGGTCAACGCAGTGCTCATGCTCCGCATGGACTCCTCCACAACAGAAACCATGGCACGCATATCATTATGGATCTCCGCCAGATCCTCCCGCACACCCTGCTGGACATCCAGCATCTGGACGACTCCAGAGGCTCATTATCAGCCTTCGACTGAGCATCGTCCTGGTCTCCAGCAGTCCTCCGGCTGCCTGCGCCCTGGGAACTCTCTGCCTCCGCTAGTACCTCAAGTGAGTGTGAAGAGCCCTCACCGCTGTGCACTGACATTCTAGCTGAAGATCTAATGCCCACCAAGGTGCTGGTATCTGCGCTGGTGCCCAGTTCAGGGATCGGGTGTGACACAGGTGTGGCTGAAGTCTGGTGGTCCTCTGGTGTCAGGGGTTGCTCTTTGGGGTCCTGCAAACGACAGCGTGCTGAAGAATATAATGGAGAACAACGACATGTCATTAGTTTAAGTCATCACACTGTCACTGTGCATGCCAGGCACTCTGGTGAGACAATGGAGATCTGCATCATGGTGCCATCGTCTTTCAATGATCAATGGGGATTCCAGTTTTGAGGCTCCTAGCAATGATGAGGCTACACTAGAATGGTTGCACCATCCAAAACTGTCACCTTTGTGCACTGCATTCTTACCCTCATCTGACTCCGCAGCCTCTCCATCACTGGCTGCAGGAGGTGCATGACGATTCTCCAGCTCCAAGACGTCCTGCTCAAATCTGGTAAATATTGAGAGGTTTAGGGGGCCTCCACATGTCCATGACTTCTCAATGTGGTTATGGCTCATCTCCTGAAAGGACAGAGGAGCATGGATTAGTTCACTCTCTACCTGCAGAGCCATTCCAGCCTGGCCAGCCCCGACTGAGGAACACCTTGCAGGGCACATCTGAGTCGTGACCCTCGAGACGCAAAGCACTGAGTCCAAGCAGCCAGGGCTCACCCCTTGGCCAGCTCTGGGATCATTGACAGTTGGCATTCAGACTCTAACATCCTGAGCTCCACGGGGGGACAGCCAGACCTTAATACTTCTCCATACTGAATCATGCCAACACGGTACTTACCTTTCCCAAATGCAGCAGGTCATTGAACTATTTGTGACACTGCATCCATGTGGACCTGCTCATCGAGGCAGTTTAAAGATGTAGACTGTTGATCTGTCTCTTCTTCTAGAGATGTTAGCGCTTGGTTGAGTTCCTTTAAGAAGTTTCTGCCTGCAGCACCTGAATAGTTACAATTGTCAAACAGGGTTCAAAAACTTGCAAGTTGGGTTGGAGAGAGAGAGAGAAAAGAGGGGCCCCAATCAATTCTTCCTCCAGCGTCTCAGCTGCTTGTTCTGTACTGCAAAGAAAGAAGATGCTTAAACACACAAAGGGTGGGCTTGCCACATGACCATTACCCAGTGATTCAAACATGATTGTTACTAGTTTATTCCAATGTAACTTAATTAGTTCATGTCTGGGAATCCCCCTCTCAGCCATTGTCCAAGTGAGTAAGTTTAAATGGCTCATCTCCACCCAGTTCCGTACCCCAGGTGATTGTCTTGATGCCTTGCTAATGGGGACAGGATATGTGGTTCACTCATATTCCCCTGAGGTCATTGTCTTTGATGGGCTTTTGCGGACATGGGGTTTCCATCTCAATGGGTTGGAATTTGGAAGGTATAGTGATGCAAATTGTTTAGCCATCTTTGGCTGTGAGCTCAAGTCACTGAAATATGGTTTTTAGTATCTTTTTTAAAAACAAATATTTAATTAGGGTTTTCCAGTCAGTGGATTCAAAATCATTATTTGATATAAAGCATGTTTTGGTGACAATATTCAGAGTTAAAACAGAAAAAAAATGCCCTTTTTCCTCTGCATTATTGTGCTGCAAGAATATATAATCAGGAATTTTCATTAGGATGCCTTATCTCCTGTACTTTTTAATAAAGCAGGTCTCTATAGTGAAATAATGCAAATTTGATCATCTTAGCTGCATGCTTAGAGCAATTTCCTGTGGCAGACATTTGATTTTAATTGGTTATTGAGAGGAGACAAACAAATCAACACATCCAAACACCTCTAAGCAAAATTTGTACCATTAAGCCTATAATAGAGGCTCAAGGTATTTGAGGCATTCTGTAAAATACAACATCAAATGTTGGTGTATACCTCTTCAATGTAGATTACATGTCATCAGACTGACAATTCTTACGTCAAAAATAAACACTTTTATCAATATAACAATATCTGCAGTATTCCATAATCTGTTAATTTAAATTGTGACACTGTTAATTTGTGACATTGTTTATTCCGAAGTTTTGCCTTGGTACTCAGACTAAAGTTTCTGCAGCCAATGTTCAAAAGAAGGTCATTGTCATTTCAGCTTGAAAAGGCACACAAGAAAAAATTCAGAGATCCAGTTCTTAATGGCAAACATTCCTCATTAAAATGTTTTCATATGTTCACAATGAATAGCCTATGCTTGTCTACACATGGAACTAATTTGAATCCCTCTATTATTTGCCAAGAAAAATCTCTGCAATGCGAGGTATTCCAAGGTATCCTGACAGTACACCTGCTGTTATCTGTTACCTTGGTATAGAAGCTGGGATAAATAGCCTGTTGTTTTCATGAGGGAATGCAAACTTGCTGCATAATTATCTACAAAAGGTGCATATAAACTAGCGAAGGCGATTTAAGGAGTGGGGCTATTGCCCTTTACCACTGTGTCCTCACTTTGATCTTTAGTTTAGCTGGTTGAAAGCCAGAAATGTGGTTTAGCAGGGATATTTGGAAGAGGACCTTGTGTAAAATAACCTGACACAATCATGACTGATGTACATGGTATACTTTAAAGCTGTTAATGCAGCACTGCCCTAGATGCAGTGCTTTGGAGGCCATTTTTAAAATTGTACTCTACAGTGTGTTTGTTTCATAACATTTTCTCGTGAGAAATACATCAAAGGACAGCTTACTTTATTCCAAGTATTTGACTTCAAGGTGCAACTGTAAAATCAAAATCCTTCAGAATTACAGGAGAAACTGTTGCAATATGATGCACTTGCAAGTTGCCTGGATGTATTCTGTACTTGTTTGATAAATAGAACACAAAATATCAGGAAGCAGAGCAGCGGCTGTTCCTTATAACTGGTCAGGGCAAGTCTAGTCATATTACTGCCTTTATAAAGTGGGAACTTTTCCTTTGTACAGACTACTTTCATTTCCTTCCTGCTTTAAAGCCCAGTCTCTATCCCTCTACTCTGTTCAGTCAAGGTCGACTGATTCTTTTCCAGGGCTTCAAACGTTAATTATATTAAGTAGCCACCTTTATCTTGATGTTTCTTTAACCTTATAATTATGGCCCCCAGGTTTTTCCAGTAACATCAGTTGACCAAAGCAATAAACAAGTTAAGCAAAGGATCTAATTGCAAAAGTAGCTACTTAATAATACAAAGGTGTTTCCATAAGAAGAAAAATGAGATGGTAATAAGAAGTGTGATGCTTATATGCTAAACAGTCACAGCACTGTAAAGATACGAAATTGACCCTAGAAGTCTGAAGCAAGGACAAGTCTGGAGATATTCCAATTGTGGCAATTATGTGTCACAACAATGGGAAATTGTAACTGAGTGATATCAACCGATAATTTCATTAGCTGACCAAAAACATACTGAACTGTTTAAAAGGGGCCCTTTTTTTAAAGACAAGAAAAAAGCGCTGACTAAAGGTGACTGCCACAAGTCACCTGACATCTGGAAATGTAAGTTGACCACTAAGTTACTATATGGATTGTAATGCAGACGTGCCCCGACATGATTGCTTGTTGAATGTTGCACCTGGGGGTATCAAGGCTGACTTCAAAAATAAACTATGATGACAATGGGGAAGTGCTAGCCAGCCAGGATATACAGCCAACAGACACTCAAACCCCTTGTGCAGGATGAAAGAACCCCATCTCCTGTTCATTTTTAATATCTTGAAATGTGCCAAAAGGTTTCTGACATGAAACATCAAAAAACGTAATTACTTGTTCCACAACAGTGTCTCTAGCAGACATGGTAATCAAATTCCTTTTGAGTATATATCTACAGCAGGGCTTTAAGACCTGAGTTTTACCAGGCCAAAGGGACACCATCAGAAAGAATTTGAAAAAAGACTTCATCAGAGAAACAGGCTGAAGAGATCTCTCCCTCTTGTCATGGAGCTATTAATGTATATATTATTGGAAAATATTTTTCTTTTAAAATAGAGGTTTAGTCTGTGGGTGTGTCTTAATTGGATTAAAGCCAGCTAGTCTGGGTGCTTTGATGTGTGCTAGTTTTGATATGTAAGAGAGATAGCATGTATGTGCATTTTTTTGAACAGAGCATTCAAGGAGTGGGGTGAAAACTGACACCTATCTAGCAGACACCAAGCAACATGTTTATATTACTAATAAAATTGGTGATATGATAGGGGTTTTATTGTTAGAGAGGTTTAGTTCAGAGGTTGGTGATACAATTAGAATTTACATTCAATGGGCTATGCTAGGTATAACTTCATCAGTGTTGTGTGTGTAGAACAGAGGCAATGTGAGATCAAAAGCAGCTATAAGTCTCCACAGGAACCAAAGTGAAAAGAACCTCATTTTGAATTTGTAAGGTGAAAATGCTGTGCCTGGTGTCTGGTTAAGTCTATGGGTTTCTGTTGCCTTAATGGAGATTAGTTTAGGAATTTGTTAAAACTTATGATGGTAGTAGTTTGTAGCCATATATATGTGTGCATTGTGTTGTAGCTTAATAAAATGTTTCATTTAGTTTCATATAAAACCTCTCGAGAACTGGTGGTCTGATCCCTGAATTTAGAGTTGCATCTCAAACATATCACTGAAAAATATAGGTTATGACAGTTGTTTAAAGTTTCCCTCTGAGGCTTTTAAATAGCTCAGCTGTACTAACTGCATCAGTCATAACACTCTCCACCTCGTCCCACCCCCACCCCCTTTTATTCCTCAGGTTTAGTGGCTAATAAACTTGCTCTTTCTTTGACTCAAGAAAACCTCATGATTGGCTCCTTATTGTTCACTGCATAGATAATAAAAATACATTTGAATTTGGAAAAAGCATCCACAGAGAAAAGAAATTTTAAAAACTTTGCTGCAACCAACTGAGGCTGAATAGAGGGGAGCCAGTTCACTCCTCTTCACCTGGCTGTAACATATGCTGAAAATTAGTTTCATAAGAAGATTGACTAATGCTCACTTATCACCCCTGCCATCGCTGATGTATTTGTATAGCACCTTTAACATAATGAAATGTCCCAAGGTGCTTCTCAGGAGCATTATAAAACAAAGTATGGCATGTGAGCCATGTAAGGAGATATTAGGTCAGATGGCCAAAAGCATGGTCAAAGAGGTAGGTTTTAAGAAGTGTCTTAAAGGGGGGGGAGCAAGCTGAAGATGCGGAGAGGTTTAGGGAGGGAATTCCAGAGCTGGGCCCTAGGCAAGTGAATCCATGGCCACCATGGAGCAATTATAATTAGATATCACAAGAGGCTGGAATTAGAGTAGTGCCGATATCTCAGAGGGTTGTAGGGCTGCAGGAGATTACAGAAATAAGGAGGGGTGGGCCATGCAGGGATATAAAAACAAGAGGTACCAAGAGATCTGGGTGTCCTGGTACATGAATCACAAAAAGTTAGTATGCAGATACAGCAAGTGATTAAGAAAGCAACTGGAATGTTGTCACTTATTGTAAGGGGAATGGAATATAAAAGTAGGAATGTTTCGCTACAGCTGTATGAGGCATTGGTGAGACCACATCTCATGTAGTGTGTACAGTTTTGGTCTCCTTATTTAAGAAAGGACATAATAGCATTTGAAGCAGTTCAGAGGAGGTTCACTCAGCTAATTCCTGGGGCGAGGGTGTTCTCTTATGAGGAAAGATTGCACAGGCTGGGCCTGTACCCATTGGAGTTTAGAAGACTGAGAGGTGATTTTATTGAAACATACAAGACCCTGAGGGGACTTGACAGGGTGGATGATGAAAGGGTGTTTCCCCTTGTGGGAGAGACTAGAACTCGGGGACACGGTTTAAAAATAAGGTGTCCCCCATTCAAGACAGAGATGAGGGGAAATATTTTCCCTTAGAGGGTCATGAGAATGTGGAACTCTCTTCCCCAGAGAACAGCGGAGGCAGGGTCATTGAATATTTTTTAAGGTTGAATTAAATAGATCCTTGATTGACAAGGAGTCAAAGGATATAAGGAGTAGGAAGGAAAGTTGAGTTGAGGCTACAAGCAGATCAGCCATGATCTTATTGAATGGCGGAGCAGACTCGAGGAGCTGAATGGCCTATTCCTCTTCTAATTTTGTATGTTTACATGTATGTGGGGATGAGTATTTTAAAATCAAAACATTGCTAGACCAGGAGCCAATATAGGGCAGTGAGCACAGGGGTGATAGGGGAACAGGATTTACTGCTGGCTGATGGTTCCCCAATGCCTCAAATTTAAAATTCTCATCCTTGCATTTAAATCTCTTCATAGCAGTGTCCTCTTCCTACCTCAGTAATATCCTCCAACCCTGCAATTGCCTCCAGAACTCTCCGTTCCTCTGACTCTGGCCTCTAGTGCATTCTCCAGCAGTGGCTGTTCCTTCAGCTACCCACGCTCCACCCTCTGGAATCCAATACCTAGAACCTTGCTCTACTCCACCCTTAATTCCCTGCTCAAAACCTACGCCTTCAACCAAACTTTTGCTCACCCCATCTAAAATTTTCCACTTTGGCTCAGTATCCATTATGTCTTGGTGGGGAGCCCAGGGACAAGCTTGTTCCAACATTACAGGTGTTATGGAAATCCAAGTTATTGCTGTCCTCAAAGTACACAAGGAAACAGTGAACTGATTAAGGTGAGCAAAACAGGGACAGTAGCATAGTGGTAACATAATGGACTGGTATTCCAGAGGCTTGGACTAATGCTGTGGGGACATGAATTCAAATGGGGGAATTTAAATTCAATTAGTAAATCTGGAATAAAATCTAGTCCCATTAATAATGATCATGAAACTACTGGGATTGTTGGAAAATCCACCTAATTCTCTAGTGTCCTTTAGGGTAGGAAATCTGTCATCCTTACCTGGTCTGGCCTACGTGTGACTCCAGGCCCACAGCAATGCTGTTGACTCTTAACTGACCTCCAAAATGGTCTAGCAAGCCACAGACTTGTATCAAACTGCTACAGGAAAATAACACCATCTGTAGAATACCACATGAACTACAACAGTTCAAGAAGGCAGTTCACTACCACCCTCACAAGGGCAATTAGGGATGGGCAATAAACGCTGGCCTTGCCAGCAACACTCACATCCCAAAAATGATTAGAAAAAATATACAGAGGCACATTATTCAAGATTAAAAGCAATGTCGGGTTACTACAGTTTGAAAAAGTTAAAGGAATGCTCTTAACGGTAATAAACCAAAGTGAGGTCAGAAAATGGGCTGGAATTAGCAATGTAACATCAGGAGCTGATGTAATCTTTGTATAAAGACAAGAAATAATGAATTACACTGACTGCCAAACTCCAAGATGGAGAAGGCATCGGCTCCTTCAAAGAGCCAGCACTGACAGATGGGCCAAATAGTATCTGTCTGTGCTGGAGCTTTGTATAATTCTATTACAGAAAGAGTGATTTCACAATTCCTTATTCCTGTCAGGGAATTTCTTCTGTCAAGGGTACAAATTTGAATTAGACACACACTGTGCATAAGTGGTTGGAAAATCAGTAATAGTTTGCACCCAAATGTTTCCATATGCACACCGAGAAGAGAGCCAGAGAGAGAGAGAAAGAAATTGAAATTCCTTCTCTGTTTCTGCACTAAGAACTTCTACTCACCAACAGACTGTAATGGTTCAAAACGAAAGCCCATCACCAATTCCTGACAGCTCCTCGGGATGGGCAATAAAGGCCAACCTTGCCAGTAATAGCCATGGTTTTAGATTTTTTCCAAATCCCATTTATCACTTTGATGGTGATTTTAGAATCATGGGGCAGGATTTTCAGCTTGCTGTGCAGGCGCGTGCCCAACATGCATGAGCGTGAAATAGCCCAATGACATTGGGCGAGTGACCTGATGTCATCACAGACTCGCACAATATTTTGGTCGGCGGGTGCATGCAGGATTTGGCAGCATGTCTGCCGACAATTAAGAGGGCTCTTGAGCCCATTAATAAATCAATTAAAGTGACATTTTCCCTGCCCGCCAACTTTACGGTTGGTGGGCGGGCAGGCGAACAAGCCAAGCGGCCTTTGCACTTTTTGCGAAACCTCATCCACGGGTGGGATGAGATTTCGAACTGTGATTTAAAAAACAAGAGTTTTTAAAACTCATTTCAACATGTCCCTGCTCATGTGACAGAGTCACATGAGGGGACATGTTTTCCTTATTTTTAAAATCTTTATTTTTAATGTTAAAAACCTTCAGCTCGTTAATTGGCCAACCAGCGTGAGATTATGGCCGGGGCCCGATTGCGGGCGATGGAATATTGAGCAGCCTCTCCCGGGCCCACCCTCCTGAAGAGGTAAAAATTGTGCCCATGATTTTTTAGAATCGATTCTTTTATTTATTGATCTGAACACAAACAGTATAACATTACAAAAATAAATAAAAACATGAGAGCTTCCAGGTGATACAAATGTTATCACATGGACTTATAGTTGCAAGTATTTAACCAAATCTTTATTGTCTCTGAACTCAGCTTCATATCACTTCAAGACTTATTTATTATAGAACTTAATATGATATTAGTAGTCAATGCCATGTTTAATTGTTTTACACAGTAGTTGGAATGACCTGAGGTTGTTGTAGACACAATGGGCTGAATTTTCTAGCTCTGCAGTGGTGGGGTTGGAGATGGAAGGGAGCAGGGAAAATAATGGCTTCCCAATGCATTCCAGCTGCCAGTGAACTTTCCCAGGGGCAGACTGGGATTAGTTCAATGGAGGCAGAGTGGTCATTGGTGGCAGAAGGTCCATTCAATAAAGATGGGTCAAATTAGCGAAAGGCCACAATCAAAGCCAAGCTCGATCCAGCCTATTTAAGTGTTGATGTGCAGGCCAGTAAGGGCGGCTCCTGAGGCACCCTCAAAGTCTCAGTGGCAACCACCTCTACCAGTGAGGCTGCTGAGGCCCTAATGCTGCTCCCCCCGCCCCCCTCCCAATAGGCCTGTATCATTGAGAGCCTGCCCACCATCATCAATAGGATGGTGAGCTCAGAGGCACACAATTAGGACACCACCTCTCCGAAGGTTGCTGAGCCAGTCTCAATGCTGGCAAGTGTAGGGTCAGGACCCCCGTTGGGTTCCGCATTGGAGACCCGAAGCCCAAGACAAAGGCTGGGGTTTTCCTGGGATTTTCCTGGTTGGACTAACAAATACATCTCCAGCTAATCTTTGTTGAATCAAGGAAATACAGGAGGACCCAAAGAAGTCTGAAAAGGTTAAAAGAGTCTGTGCTTGGAAATCTCTTTGTCCTGCAGTTTCTGAGACTTGAGAAAGATAACTTTGAAATGTAGTGAAGTTCAATAGACAGAACATTGGAACATTGCTGCAGACTGTCACACAATTCAGCAATGGCTGGTTGACATTGTTAAGGAAGGTTTGCTCTGTCATGCTCATTGTCTTTTGCACATGATAGCCACCAGTCAAACATACTTGAAGCAGTTTCAGGTTTCAAATGGTAGCGAGTGTCAACATAAAGTATAAAGCTAGGTGGAAATGAACATTAATTCTCTCTACACATTGAACCATAGAACAATAGAAAAGTTACGGCGCAGAAAGTGGCCATTCAGCCCATCGTGTCTGCGCCAGCCAGAAGAAGAGGAAAAAAGAAACCAGCTACTCATTTTTAATCCTATTTTCCATTACCTGGTCTATAACCATCCACATAACAGCACTTCAGGTGCAGATACAGGTACCTTTTAAATGAGCAGTAACATTATGCAGAACATACTTTGCTAAAACGAAATGTCAGACCTTCTGTGGATTATATTGCACTACAGCATCTAATTTGCCTAAGCGCTGGAAATGCATTTTTAATGTTCCAAATGGTCTTTTAATTGCATGCTCAGTGAACCCATGTGTCCAATTATATTGTACTTCAACAGATATTACTGAATCAAAGAATCAGCAGCTATGTCTCCACATCTACTGTTTAACATCACAGTAGTAAAGAGGTCTAATTGCTTAAATCTTTCCAGTCAGAGTTGTAATCGAATTGTAGGAAATATGCAAACACGTGATGTTTTATGGAGTTTGGCAAGTGTTCTAAAGCTGAGATTAAACCACATTATATCGCTGTGCTGGAAGTGTAGAGGGAGCTTTATCCTGAATATAACTTCTATCACGCTCGACCTCCGGGGACTCTTTGATGCTGACACTAATATCTGCAAATTGAGGTATTATTCCATCGGATAAACAGAACTTGGGAGGCTTTGGCCAATGTGAAACCACTGGGGTTATTTACATGCCACCAGCCAGCTGCCTGCCCGAAAGCAGCTGGCCAGTTTCAGTCAGATCAAAATCAAAGGCCACACTCAAGCACCAAGCTCAGTCCTAGGGGTGTTGTGGGGTGTGAGGGGGATGGGGGCAGTGCTTGGAGGGGTGGGGGGGTGGAGGCGGGTGGTGCTGAATTAAAGAAGATCAAGGCAGTTTCACAAGGTGGGGAGGCAGGAAGGTTTGCAGGGGAAGCTTTTTTGTTCTGGGGTCCTGAGGTGCATCCCTGCTTCTCCTAGCTCATTTTAGAGGGCCTCCTCTTATTTCCTTCCAGGCTGTACTGAGCAGGGCACCCACAGTGGGCAGCCCCCTATCCAGACTTTCAAAATACCATTAGGGTCCTATTGACGTCATCTGAGTCAGGTGGGCACCCGAGCCATCTAAAAATTAAGGATCAGGTCAAGATGGCAGTGGACAGGTATCCATTGAGAAAGGACTGGCATGGATGGTATTTCTAAGATGGACACAGGTGGTTCAACTTTCAAGGGGAAAGTTCTGGACCTAATACTGATGAGCAGTTCTGGCCTGCTCCGGAGGTAGGAGCAGGGGTCTTGAAATAAACTTCTCAGCAAGGGCTGAAGGTGGGTTTTAAATCTTGTTTTGTGTTGGAATGATAGACAAAATAAGTGGTTTAGCAGCTAACCACTCTGGTGCCATTCAGTCCAAATAATGCAAGAGTGCCCCAGGATTTGGAATGATTGTATCCTGAAAACATCTGGTAAGCATAGTTAGCAAATTGGGCACCAGGATCTATCTGGAAGGCAATGGATAAATCAGAGTAAATTATACAAATACTGTGCAGAATAATGGTTAGGCTCATTCTGAATTATGGTAAGCAGTTGTGGCCATCAAAAAAGGATATAGAAACATTTGAAAAGGATCAGAGTATGGAATGACCAGGCTTATTACAAGCTTTAGAGGATTAAGTTATGAGGGAGTCTCAAGCAATTAAAATTTTGCTTTTGGAGCAAAGGAGACTAAAAAGAGACAATACTCTTGAGATTTTCCTTAATCAACACTTGTGGAGTCAGGGCAAAACTTTGACCTACTGCCCTTTCCTTGCCATGACCCTGATTTAGAAGTCACAACATGCTTGACAAGCTGAAAAAAATTTAGCCTGCAAAGTTAAGGAACTTAGGCTTGAATTGGAGGGAGAGGATGATAGAATGTTAGAATGGTACAGCACAGAAGGAGGCCATTCGAGTCATCGAGTCTGTGCTAGCTCTACCAAAGAGCAATCCAGTTAGTCCCACTACCCCTCACCCCACTCTTTCCCGTATCCCTGCTATATTTTCTCCTTCAAATTCCCTTTTGAAGTCTATTATTGAATCGTCAACACTACCAGGCAGTGCATTCCAAAACCTAGCCACTCATTGTTTAATCACATTTTTCATGTCACATCTAATTCTTTTGCCAATCACCTTAAATCTGTGTCCTCTGGTCACTGAGCTGTTTTTTAATTCGTCCATGGGATGTGAGCATCACTGGCAATGACAGCATTTATTGCCCACCCGTATTTGCCCTTGAAAAGGTGATGATGATCCGCCTTCTTGAATCACTGCAGTTCGTGTGGTGTGGGTATGCCTACAATGCTATTAGGAAGGAAGTTCCAGATTTTTGCCCCAGCCCCACTGACCTCAGTGTGACAGCCTACTCATAACGATAGTCTACCAAAATCGCAATGACAATCTACCAACATCAACGGCAATCTATCAACCACACAGTGACAGTCTGCCAACCTCACAATAACAGTCTGCCAACCTCACAATAACAATCTACCAACCTCACAATAACTGTCTACCAGCCTCACAGTAACAGACTACCAACCTCACAATAACTGTCTACCAGCCTCACAGTAACAGACTACCAACCTCACAATAACTGTCTACCAGCCTCACAGTAACAGACTACCAACCTCACAATAACTGTCTACCAGCCTCACAGTAACAGACTACCAACCTCATAATAACTGTCTACCAGCCTCACAGTAACAGACTACCAACCTCACAATAACTGTCTACCAGCCTCACAGTAACAGACTACCAACCTCACAATGACAGTCTACCAACCTCACAATGACAGTCTACCACACTCAACAAAGGTCTACCAGCCTCACAATAACAGTCTACCAGCTTCACATTGACAGTCTACCAGCCTCACAATGACAGCCTACCAGCCTCACAATAACAGTCTACCAGCCTCACATTGACAGCCTACCAGCCTCACGATAACAGTCTATCAGCCTCACGATAACAGTCTACCAGCTTCACAATGACAGTCTACCAACATGAGTGGCAGTCTACCAACCTTAGTGACAGTTTATCACTCTTGGCAACAGTATTCTAACTTAAACATAGCCAAGCCAGGATGAATATTGAACCTGACATTTGCGTGCGCTTGTTGAAGATCCTTTCACTTCTTGACAGAATTGTTGCTCAGCACCAGCAACAATTTTCACATTAAGTAAATCTAAAAGAATAAATATGTTTAATTGTATGACTAAATTTTATACTGTAAAACTGTTTGTATTTTGTTACAGGGAGCCCAAGGAATGTTTATAAAATGGGAGGGGGCTCTCAGAAGCAAAATGTTTGAGAACCCCTGCTCCATGCCTTGATTTTTAAATCCCAGGGTCCCATAGGCTTTATTAAACTGCTGCGTTAAACTGTCCTACCATCTTCAAAGATTTGTGCACAAACACCCAAGGGTCCGTCCCTTCTTGGAACCACTTGAAAATTGCACCATTCTCACCTAATTGTTCTGACCAATATATAGAGTGCTACCACTAGACCCCTCATAATATTCGGAGATTTTGGAGCCTTCTCACCACTACCATCGGGACTACAGCCAGGCTTTAGGAATGTCCTGCCCAGATCTCCACAATGATAGAGCTGACTGAAAAGCACTGGAAAGAAATATGTGAGAGTGTATCAGATTTTAGAAAGCATATGAGCCAATGTAGAAAGGTAGTGCTTGGAGTTGTTGAAGCTGTGAAGAATAGCTGATAATAGCATTATTGTGTTAATGCAAACCAATGCACAGGACATAAAACAATTATTGTTTGTTTTGTGGCTTCTCTGATACTATCATAGAAATAACACAAAAAAAATCATATTGTGATTTGTGCCAGTAATTCCATCAGACAAAGCTCAAAGTCTATTGAGATATTTATTAACATTTTTCATTCTGAAGCGACTTCATAATTGCACAGCCTTGGTCAGCTTCAGTATAATTAGAGGCAGCCGTTCACAGAAAAAAGAAATTCTGAATCAATTATAACCCTGATCTAAGGTACCAATGTAAATAAGGGATATCTTTTCCCTGTGTTCTTACTGGACACTTTGGAGCCAAAGGCCATTCCAGAAAAGAGTCACCACTTTCTTTGTCACAAAAAAGCAGCTCATCGAACATATTTGGCAAGAGAGAAATGTTCACACATTTGTAAGACATTATAGACAGGATATTACTACTTATGCAGAATTTGAGCTTTGACATTTCAGTTTTAAATGGTGAATTATTAACCTGCAAAATGGTCTCCTTTGCATTCCACGTGCTGATACCATTGCTCACACAAATCTTTAAATCCTTCACATTATTCTTTCAGAAAATGTTACCTCAGATTTTGGTTTCTAATACCGGAGCAACTTTGGACATTAGTAAGTACTGGGAAGGGATTACCAGACGGTAATCTCATCAGGGGATTCAAACATCTTTTTTCCAAATATTAATCTTCTCTCCTAAAGACTCAGGATGAGATACCACTCGATGGGTGACAGTGCACCAGGCACTGGCAGCTTGCCTAAATTTTTAAGAGGAACCCCTAAGGCCAAATTTCAGGCCTGCAGGATGAGCACTGCTTGCATTGCACAGCACATTCATTTAAATTCTTACCCCTAATTATCAGCACAGGAATGATCAAACAATACTTTAACAAGTAACATATGAAATGAGCTTTAAAAGGGAAAGAGTTTAAATGGAGTGTCTAAGTTTTGTAGTTACGTAATATTACTTTGAACTAACTACACGGTTGTATTGCTTTGGGTCCTGTGCCTTATTATTCATTCGCAGAATGTGGGCATCACTGGCAAAGTTACCATTTATTGCCGATTCCTAATTGACAATGGCTGGGATTTTCCGGCCCCACCGTGGTGGGTGCGGCGAGCCAGCCAAAAATCCATTGACTTTCGGTGGGACCGGATGATCCCGGCGGTGGGCAGGGTCGGAAAATCCCGCCCAATGAGAACTCGGTGGTGAGTAGCCTTCTTGAGTCATTGCAATGCATTGAAGATACACCCATAGTGCTGTTAGGGAGGCTGCTTCAGGATTTTGACCCAGTGACAATGAAGGAATGGCAATTATATGATCAGTTCAGGAGGGTGTATGACTTTGAGAGAAATTTGCAGGTGGTGGGATTGAATGCTTAAGGTGGTGGATGGGGTGTTTTGTCCTGAGTGTTGTTGGAGCTGCAGGCAAGGCACACTCCTGACTTGTACCTTGTAGATGGTGGACAGGCTTTGAGGAGTCAAGAGGTGAGCCACTTGTCACAGAATACCCAGCCTCTGACCTGGTCTTGTAATCACAGCATTTATGTGGTCAGTCTATATAAGTTGCTGGTCAATGCTGGCCTCCAGTATGTTTATGGTGGGGCATTTGAAGATGGGAATGCCATTGAATGCCAAGGAGAAGTGGTTAGACTTTCTCTTTTTGGCAATGGTCATTGCCTGGCATTTGTGTGGCACAAATGTTAATTGCCCCAAGAACTAGCTGCTGTTTCAGCACAACCAGCCCCAGCTTGAAAGTTGTCCAGGTCTTGCTGTATGGAGGCACAGAATGTGCCATTGTCTGAGGAGTTAAATGAACACTGTGCAATCATCCATGAGCACCCCTACTTCTGACCTTATGATGGAGGGAAAGTCATTGATGAAGCAGCTGAAGATGGTTGGGCCTAGGACACTACACAGAGGAATTCCTTCAGCAATGTTCTGGGCTTAGTTGCGTGGCCTCCAAAAAGAACGAATATCTTCTTCTGTGCTGTGTATGACTTCAAACCAGTAAAGAATTTTGCCTCTGATACCCATTAACTTCAAATTTACTAGGAGTCCTTGATGCCACAGTCAAAGGCTACCTTGATGTCAAGGTCCCTCTCACCTCACCTCTTGAACTCAGCTCTTTTGTCCATGCTTGGATCAAAACTATAATGAGATCTAGAGCCGAGTAGGCCTGGTGGAACCCAAACTGAACATCGGTGAGCAGGTGAGTAAGTGCCACTTGATAACACAGTTGACGGCACCTGCCATCACTTTGCTGATGATTGAGAGTACTGATGCAGCAGTAATTGGCCAGATTGGATTTATCATGTATTTTTTGATGGACAGGACTTCCCTGAGCAACTCTCCACTTTGTCAGATAGATGCCAGTGTTCTGGTTGTACTTGAACAGCAGCCAGTTCTTGAGTACAAGTATGACAGCCAGGATGTTGTCAGGGCGTATAATCTTTACTGTGTCCAGTCTGCTCAGCTGACCCTTGATATCACATGGAGTGAATCAAATTGGCTGAAGATTGGCTCCTGTGATGCTGGGGACCTCGGGCGAAGGCCAAGAGGGATAATCTGCTCAGCATTCATGGCTGCAGATAGTTGCAAATGCTTCGGCCTTGTCTTTTTCACTGATGTGACGGGCTCCATCATCACTGGGAATGGGGATGTTCCTGAAGCCTCCCCTTCCCATTAGTAGTGTAATTGTCCACCACCATCCATGACTGGAGGTGTCAGGACTGAAGAGCATTGACCTGAGCAGTTGGGTGTGGGATTGCTAGGCTCTGTCTATAGTATGCTGCTTCCACTACCTAGCATGCATGTAGTCCTGTGTTTTACTTGAGGTAATGGTTGGAAAATTGACCTGGGTACATTTTGCTCAGCCACTTGTCCGATTTTCCTCTATCCACTACAGCCAAATAATCCTGGAAAACTTGCTTCCCAAGAAATTGCTGAATGAAAGAAAATTAATTACATGAATCTTATTCTCATCCACCTTAGTAATTTTCTCGCACTTGTTTGCCTTAACATATGTGTATTGGTGGACTGACCTCATTAATTGTTTGTCCTCCAGCAAAAATTAAATGCAAATGTGATGCTCAATTAGATCATCCAAACTAAAGGTTTGTTTTAATAAATGATTCCATGCTCCATATTCGGCGATGGGCAAACATGGGAATACCCCTATACAATATTCAAAAATTCCATTTCAATGAACAACAGGCCAAACTATATTAAAAAGAGTAATGATCCCACACAGATCATAATCTAATAGGTTTTGTCAAGTGTGCAGTTTCCTTTCAATAGTGACTAATGTTAAAAATGTTAAATTCTGTAACTGGTAGGAACAATTCTACCTTTGTTTCTTCTACAGGAATGTGCTGTAATCCCTCATCATCCCTCTGGATTTACAGATGCTAAATTTACTAGACCATAGTTTTTTAAGCCTGTATGTGATCACCTGCTTTTTCAGTTTTCAAATGCGTACTATTTACTTGGAGTTTGAACCATTTGGTTCAATCACTGGGCCCCAGGATAGGTATGATGAGGCAAGCTGAACTGGTCCATGAAGTAAATCAAAATATTCTGGTGTTCAGTGACTGTGAAGGACAAAGCGATCGATTAATTAAGGAACTCTATTATCAGTGCATACTGAAAATATCCACAAGTCCAATGCTTTTACATATTGTACAAAAGTGAAAAATTGTTCTGCAAGACTAGATATGGGGTAGTTTTTGCCCATGAGTGGGTTTAATGTGAATAGGATGAAGCAAGTGCAAAATATTCTCATTGGTCCAGATTGGAGGTGAAAGATATTTAAACTCCTGGGTTTTATTAACGTTTCATTGGTGGGTTTCCCACCCAATCATGTCAAGTACAGGAAGCCCCTTGCTCCAGCTCTCATGGTGAAATTTTGTACACCAAAATTTGGTGCCTCGCTGTTGCCCTCTTTGTCCTGTTAGGGAGTTGTAAATAAAGTTAGTTCAGCAATGGCTGCCTGTAGTTGAGCCCACATGGTGAATCTTTTCTCAGTGAAATGCACAACAGTACCCTCAGGTTCTCTGGGACTTCCATGGAGGCACTGGTTGCAGAGATTAGGGGAAGAGGGAAATACTGATTCCAATGAGCAAAAGGAAGATTATAAAGCCTGGCATATCCACCAGGCCTGGAGAGAGCTGGCTGAGATATTGTGAAATCTCGGGGCATCAGCCTCAGGAGCTGAATCCTGAGCAAGAAGCAGTTCAATTATCAAACAGCCCTTCATTTCCCAATCTCTCTTGACCTTGCACAGTCCTCCCACACACCGTCCCTCACAGCCTTCTGAAAATCTCCTCCCCTCATCTCTTCCTTCACCAATGATCACAAAAGCATACTAGACAATTCTCATTCCCAACACACATTTGCCCCTTCCTCATTCCCTTCACATCAGCCACTAGAAACATTTTTTTCTCACACAATGATTGTTGGAGTATTGCACATGCTGACAAGAAAGCTTGGCAAAACACTGCGATCTGTGCAGTATTATTACCCTTTTTGATGTTGTTTGTCCCTGGTGTTTATTTAAATGGAATTTTTGAATATTGCAGAAGGATATGCCCACATTGACCCTTCTTCACTTCACATTCCAACCACTTGCTCTCTTTCATCCTTGCTGCATTCTATTTGTATCTTACTCCTACTCACTCGCAGCATATCTTCAGCCAGTAGAAGCCCCGTGTGTGTGCATTCTCCATTTCAGTAGGCACCCACAATTTTTTAATTTATTCTTTCATGGGATGTGGGCATCGCTGGCAAGGCCAGCATTTGTTGCTCATCCCTAATTGCCCTTGAACTGAGTGGCTTGCTAGGCCACTTCAAAGGGCAGTTAAGAGTCAACCACTCTACTGTGGGTCTGGAGTCACATGTAGGCCAGGCCGGGTAAGGATGGCAGGTTTCCTTCTTAAAGGGCATTAGTGAACCAGATAGGTTTTTTATAACAATCACTTCAAGGTCACGATTACTGAGGCTAGCTTTCAATTCCAGATATTATTAATTGAATTTAAATTCCACCAGCTGCTGTGGTGGCATTTGAGCCCATGTCCCCAAATCATTAGCCTGGGTCTTGGGATTACTAGTCCAGTGACATTACCATTACGCCACCATCTCCCATATCTTTCCTCAGAGGAAGCTGATGTGGACATTTTGAGGTTGGGGTTTATCTGAATAGGGTCACTGTTTTTCACTCGTACCCTTCATGTACCTCAGAAAGCTTCAGCCAATTTGACAACATAAAGTTGCACTGTGAAATGGCATCCTTTGATGATAAGTCTGTTAGTGCCAAGCTATTTCGTCCCCCTTTCCTCTAGTTCCTTCTTGGTAACAAGACCCTGCTGGAAATGCCGCCTGAGGATGATCTTGCTGCATTCTCCATACCACCAAAGCACCAACATTGAGATTAGCATCCTGGGTTCACAGAATAAGTTGCACATGATCAAACACCCAGCACAAGTGAGCAGGAGCAGCTAGTGGTGGCAGTGACAACTCAGGAGACTGTTCATCAGAGCGCAAGTCGCCTACCATCTCTGCTGAAGATGACAGAGATCAGAACTTCAGGGTCTCAGGCTTGAAACTATGGGTGGAATCGTCCCACATTTGCACGAGGTGCGGTAGCGGGCGGGAAAATGAATGTTTTACCCGCCGGCCGCAATGGCTGCTTTTCACGCCGTATTGTCCCAAACCAGCCTCATTAATCATGCATTCCCGGGAAACACGCCATTTCAATGGCAGGCAGGCTCTCATTCGCCCGCCATGTCATCACCTCACCACTTCCTCACGCCGGGCACCATATTTAAAGTGCAGCCACGCATACGCCTCTCAGTGCTTTCAGCCCAGGACTGCTGCACAGAAGACATGGCCCCAAAAGGCAAGAAGACTGCAGCCTCCCAAGTCAGTGACGTATCCCTGGGATAACTTCTGGACACCGTTGGAGCCCACCACAATGTCCTTTACTCCCACTCTGGCCACAGGAAGCCTATCAGTGTCACCACTCTGGCTTGGGAGGCACTGACAGAGGTGGTCAGTGCCAATGCTGCACAGAAGAGGTTTGCCATCCAGTGCAGATACAGGATAAATGATCTCATCCATGCCGCCGGGGTAAGGCAACTATCTCATCACTCTAAACTCACAGGGCAGAATTTTACAAGTTGGCGAGCAGGGACGAGGCCCGCTCACCGACATGTAAAATGACGCGCAGCGCTGTTGAGGGGAACTCCCGACGTTGCAGCGCCCAATTTAAATTTTCAGGAAGGCGGGAGCGCAGTAAAATCAGCTGTGTGCCCGCCGACCTGTCAATGGCCAATTGAGGCCATTGACAGAGTCAATTAAGTAATTAAAGGACCTGCCCGTCCAACATTAAGGTTGGCGGGCAGGCCAGGAGCCCCGGCAGCAAACAGAGAAAACATGAAACCTCATCCACCGGCGGGATGAGGTTTCATGTCGGCTTTAAAAAATTTTAATAAAGATTTTGTAAAAATTATGGGCATGCCCCAACTCATGTGACAGTGTCACAAGAGGGGACTTATAAGGGAAATTTTATTTTTCTATTTTTATCTTTTTGACATGTAGAGCCGATCTCCCTGAGGCTGCACTTAGCCTCAGGGAGATGAGTGAGCTCTTTCGTGCGCATGCGCAAAGGAGCGTACTCTTGATTTTGGGATCCCCCCTGCACCCGCACAGGGAGTGCATAGCGCTTCTGTGTGGATGTCACACTGGGTGGGCCTTAATTGGGCCGCCCACATAAAATGGCACCACACCTCCAATCAGGGGCACCAATCAGAAGCGCGTCCGTAACTTCCCCCAACAACGGGGGGAAAATTCAGCCCGGCCACTCACAAGCCCATCACACATTCACTGGTACCTGACTCACTGCCAACTCAGGGACATCACCACACACTCTCGCTCACACACCCTCACATCTCCATCTGGCCTCATCCCCTCTGGAGACTGGCTCCTCAGCCCTTACCCTCTTGAGGCCACTTGCACAGATCAACATGTGCCCCCACACACACCCTGGAATACCCCCCTTCCCCAGTAATGTCCTAGCCTTGCAGTCTCTTCTCCTGCCTGAGGCCACACCTCCCCCTTCCCCAAGCAAGGCTAGCCTTGCAGCCGCTGAAAAGCCACCCCCGCCTTACAGCTGGCCTGGTAAGTAGAGACCTGCCCCGTGATTCCCCCTAAATTGTAGTGTGATGCTGCCTGCAAAGCCTGACGCTGATGACCACGAGTGTTGCCCGAAGCAACGTAGGCAAACAAGCCTCAAAGTCCTGAGTGAAGTGCAGCTCACCAAGTGCAAGTCGCTTATGTACAGTTGTGAAACATGTCATGCTCAGATGATCCAGCTTGGGGTGGTTAATTCCGGTTAGCTGGGCTTATAATGATATGCAGATATGTTACAATGAAGTTCCCGATGTGCGGCGCAGGAAAGGCTGCCCGCCATTGACGGGCGGAGTGGACAATTGCAAACGGTTTCACGATATCGCAGAAACTGATTTTTGGCCTTCCCGCCATATTGTCCACTCATGACCGCCAGGATGGCCGAAACCAGCAGGCATGGAAAATTCTGCCCTATATCTCTTCTGGCAAGTGGAATGAAAAGAAGAGAATAACAACAGAATTTGGCATACAGGCATTCAGGAAGCTTGCCCCAAAAGATGCCCATACATGTTTTTATTTTTGTTAATTAATTGTAGGAAGGACCATCTATAGCACCATCTCATATTTGGAACCATTCACCTTGCTAAGCAGTTCTGAAAATCATTATAATATCAATTAATGCATGCCCACCCCTCTATAATGATGTAGAAATCTAGGGCTGAATTTTTATTCTAGGGTCGGGACCCCTATGCAGGACCAGAGGTGAGGTGAGAGTGACAGCCCTTGACATCAAGGCAGCATTTGACTAAGTGTGGCATCAAGGAGCACTAGCAAAACTGGAGTCAATGGGAATCAGGGGGAAAACTCTCCGCTGGTTGGAGTCATACCTAGCACAAAGGAAGATGATTGTGGTTGTTGGAGGTCAGTCGTCTCAGCTCTAGGATATCACTGCAGGTGTTCCTCAGGGTAGTGTCTTCAGCCCAACTATCTTCAACTGCTTCATCAATGACCTTCCTTCCAACATAATGTCAAAAGTGGGGATGTTCGCTGATGATTGCACAATGTTCAGCACCATTCACAACTCCTCAGATACTGAAGCAGTCCATGTCCAAATGCAGCAAGACCTGGACAATATCCAGGCTTGGGCTGACAAGTGGCAAGTAACATTCGCGCCACACTAGAGTCAGGCAATGACCATCTCCAACAAAAGAGAATCCAACTATCACCCCCTGATGCTCAATGTTATTACCATCACTGAATTCCCCACTATCAACATCCTGGGGGTTACAATTGACTAGAAACTGAACTGGACTAGCCATATAAGCACTGTGGCTATAAGAGCAGGTTAGAGGCTAGGAATCCTGTGCTGAGTAACTCTCACCTCCTGACTCCCCAAAGCCTGTCCACCATCTACAAGGCACAAGTCAGAAGTGTGATGGAATACTCCCCACTTGCCTGGATGAGTGCAGTTCATCACTCAAGAAGCTTGACACCATCCAGGAGAAAGCAGCCCACTCAATTAGTACCACATCCACAAACATTCATACCCTCCACCACCAATGCATAGTAGCAGCAGTGTGTACCATCTACAAGATGCACTGCAGAAATTCACCAAGGCTCCTTCAACACGACCAAATCCACAACCACTACCACCTAGAAGGACAAGGGCAGCAGATAGTTGGGAACACCACCACCAGGAAGTTGCCCTCCAAGTCACTCACCATCCTGACTTGGAAATATATCACTGTTCCTTCACTGCCGCTGGGTCAAAATCCTGGAACTCCCTCCCTAACAGCACCGTATACCCACATCACATGGACTGCAGTGGTTCAAGAAGGCAGCTCACCACCACCTTCTCAAGGGCAATTAGGGATGGGCAATAAATACTGGCCCAGCCAGTAAAGCCCACATTCCGTGAATGAATAAAAAAAGAGACCCGGGTTCCACCCTTGCTCGATATCAGTGCCAGGTGTCCAACTGTAAATTGAAAGAAGCAGCCAATTTGCAGTCCACGGGCATGCCACCATCCAATTAGCAGCCACTGAGGAGGCGGGACGTAGACATGATCGAACAATTTAAAGGGCACCTGGCAGGCATGATTGTGGATGCCAACACCCTGCGCTGGAATATAGCGGAACAACAGCATCCATAGACCCATGGGAGGACAGCCCCATGAATTGACGACGCCTTTCGGGAGGTAATGTTAGAGGCAGTGACAGCTAACCTGGGACAGCGTCCTGTTTCCGGAGAGCGGCAGGAAGAGGCCAGTTAGTCAGCTAAAGCAGGAGTGGATGGAAGTGGCTCAGGGGTGACAGCCACAGTATGGTCATTAGGACACGTGCGCAGTGTAGGATAAACTTCAGCATCCTTCTGAGGTCTGGTAAGGTGAATGCATTGCTAACCCAAATTCCTGGCCTCCAGTTCCAGAGTCACCAACACACCTATGAGCGGAGCAGCCTGAGGGTGCATAGTGCTTGGGAACAGTGAGGAAAGGTGTGCCCAGCTCCTAAGCCATGGGGAACACTCACACCACAAGCACCTGTGGATGAGGTGGCACTGGAAAAATGGACATCGCATGTGAGTAGGCCACAGGGTTTTAACTCTCTTGCTTTTGACTTTACAGGAAACAAAAGGCAAAACATTCAAGAAAAGGGTCACTCGGGTGGTGGAGATGCACAATTCTACATCGACTGACGGCCATGGGGAAGAGGTCCTGGAATTGCCAGGGTGGCAGCTCGGCAGGAAACCATTGAGGGTGAGATGGGTATCTCCCCAAGAAAGGTTGAAGGCACAATACCATGTTCATATGACAGGAATGGAGCTCTGTCCTCATTTTTGTAGTCCTTAACAATGCCTAACCTATTAAAGGCTGCTGCAGCTCTGGATAAGCAGCTACTGATGCAGGAGAGATTTTGAATATGCAGTAAAATTGGCTTTAGACGATATAATATAGGGCCTTATTTGGAAATGTCCTGAGAGATTATTTGAAACAAAATTAAGGAGAATCACCCAAAAATGATATGGGGAGATGATACCAGAACTAGGATAATGGATCAGTGGGAGGGCACCAGGGCCTAGACCCACATGGGCTGGAAATTCTGGGCCCTGTGCCTTCTGGGCACATCTAACTGTGCCCTTCAGGAGGACAATGTGCCTCATCTCAATGAGATTGCACAATTCCACTTCCTGAGTGCTAGAGAAATAATAACTTCCAGCACAGGGTCTCACTGACCATGGTCCACAATCGTCCCACCCCATCACCCCAGGCAACTCCAGGGTAGAGTGAACAATTTTTGGAATAGGCAGTAGTTCTATATTCCATCCCAGGAATAAGAACATACAAGAAGACCAAGCTCGGATTCAACAATCAATTTGCCGAGCATCTCCATTTAACAAGCTTGTTACATCTCTAACATTTGCCAGTTCAGACGAAAGATCATTGGCCAGATATGTTAGCTCTTTTTCCCTCTCCACGGATGTTGCTTGACCTGCTGAGTATTGTCAAGCATATATAATAATTTTATCGCAAATTATTTTAAAATAGAGTTTAGTGATGTCTGTGTCTATGTATGTGTGTGTGTCTTAATTGGATTAAAGCCAGCTGGTCTAGAGGCTTTGATGTATAGAAGAGAAGTTGTTTTGAAACGGTAGTTAAATAAACATAGGGAAATAGAAGATGAGGTGTAAAGAGGGCAATTTGTATTTTTAAACAGACCATTCAAAAGAGCAGGTGAAATATTACACCTAACCAAGTGAAGCTCAGAAAGAATGTTTTTTAAAGCTTAATAAAGTGTGTATTATGGAAGGGTTTAATTGTCAAAAGACTTAAAGTTAAAAAAGTCTAGTGACAATGAGAATTTGCATTCAAAGAGGAAAATATGAATAAATGAAGAGAAGGCTGTTGGTAAAAGGAGGAGGGATTCTAATATCTAAAGCCTCCAGCCTGTAAGCCTCATGTCTGTCTGCAAGGACCCAGAGCTAAAAGAAACTCATTTTGAATGTGACTGTCCAGGGTGTGCTTTGCCAGGGGTCTGTTTAAATCTACGTATTTTACTGTTGCCTTACTGGGGGTCTAACTGAGAGTCAGATTATTTTGGGGATTTTTGTAGTTATTATAGTAGTAATTTTGTGGAAATATATATGTGCTTACAATTTTTCTTGTATTAATAAATGCTTAATTTAGTTTTATAAAAAGAAAACGTCTTGAGTCTCGGTGGTCTTATTAACACTCAATTCAAAGCCTGCATCTCGAAACATACAAATTGCAAAAATGGGTTATAACAGTTTTTTTCAAGTTTCCCTCTGGGATTTTAACAATTCAGTCTTTACCACCATCTGTGTCATAATAGTATTTTCAGCAATTTCTGCTTTTCTTTTCACAAGGGGTATATTTGGGGTTCATTTTTTGAATCCTGGTCTGCATTGTTTAGTTTTGAAATAAGTCCAAAGAATTTTCGTAACGAGCTGGAGTGCAACAGCCTGGAAGGCCCAAGTTTCAATCTCAGGTCTGAATGGACCAGAAATGAAGTTGGGCATTGTATTTGGCTTCAGCAACTTTGGGAGAAGGGGGAGAAATATCAGGAGCAGTTTCTCATTAGTATTCAATGACTCCTATTGGAAAGTGCACATGTGGACTAAAGTGAGCATAGGTTAAGACATGGCTGTGATGCTATCCTTGGCCAATGGGTCTTCTAACTTGTCTCAGGCATAAAGACTGCTGCTCTCGATTGAGATTGAGAAGGGCAGCTGGTAGCCACGGAAATGTACCTCAGAAAGAGCCAATGCCTACAGGAGAGGACAGAAAAGAAGCAAAATATAATAAAGATTAAAGAGGTGAAATTAGTCTTTGGCAACAATTCAAACGGCGGAGATAGCCAATCGGTAGCCCATTTTACATGATTCATTTTCTTTTTCATTCTTGCCAACGATTAATTGTGCCCCAAAAATATTTGGGAAATAAAGAGCAAAATGGAAACAAAGGAAACAAGATTTAACATGGAAAAAATAAATCATAGCAAACAACTTTCATATTTTTGTTCTCCAGGAACTACATTTGATAGGATAATTCTCAAAAATTACAAACGAATTGTGAAATTGATGACCTCTGTAAATCAGACACACTAATTACTGCAAATTCTTAGTGATAAAAACCTTAGCCTATCTTTAAATTAAGCACGTGTAAACTTCCATTTCCTAAGCAACTTAAATGTAAGGAAGGTTATAAGCTTTCTGCATTTTCTATTTACTGCATCAAGGAAGTGCAGGAGAAGAAAGAGTATATCAACACCTGTTTAATTATAGCCATCTTAAAGAAAGACATGAAAATATTCTATTGTACCTGAATAGAGTTGCAAGCAGCACAGGATTCTTTTAGGGGAAAGGTGCTTAATGGAGGATTGATTTCCCTTTCTTAAACTGTGCTCAACAAAAAGAAATTCCATTCTAATGTGAAAATAGGGTTTCTGTGGTGTTGACTTGACAACAAACACTGCACATGATCCACACGTAAAGAATGAAAGGAGCAAATCAAGTTGTAAGTGGTATCTGATCTGAATAAGGTAAGAGAATTTCCACACAATGTGCAGCATAAATTCCTCATGACTTATCAATGAAGCCAAGCAGCCGAAAAAAGTGCTTAAGATATTCTGCGTTTTAACATTAACAGTCACAAAACAGAAGAGGACCAGTAAGCCTAAAGAGAGGAAGTCTTTCTGCAAATTTGGTAAAATATGCAGCGCCCATTTAGGCACTCTAACTCAAGGTAGATTTAGACAGTACTTTTTCTTTCAAATCAGATAAATGGTATCAGGAAGATTATATTACTTAATAATGGACCTATTTAGCCTTCTCATCATTACCTTAACAGCCACATTAGCTCTGAACCTGCAATTCTTTACTTCATTGTAGCATGGAGACAAGGTTAAATTACAAAGACTTTTTGTTTGCAGATATCAATTTGAAATTCCTTGAAAATAATAGTAGTGCTCCTTCTAATGGAGCTAAGGATACTCAGGATCATGGCCTAAACACATTTTATACATTCGTAAAAATGATGGTTTGGAGTGATGCCAACCTGTGAAAGCATTCAGTTCTACAGCATGGGACACAAGTACTATGTGCCAGATTTTCCCTTTCTGAAGCAGTGGTCTAAAGCTCAATTTCTTTCTGTCAACCGTGCACTAAGGAACAAGCGTCTCTTGGAAATGTCCACATAACTTTTGTTTTGATTTAAGTAATTGCCACTGTGTTTACCAGCTCTGGCTCTGCTGTGTTAATGGTTCATAGTGAAAATTTACTTTTGGCAACTGCGTTGAAAAAGATGGTCAAAGTAATACAAAGGAATTATTTAAAAACCTAACATTAGTGGTCTTTGATTCATTAGACTACTGTATCCAGCCATTTCAGAACCCACCAAACTGGAGTGGAAACACGTCATCCTCAATCCCAAGGGACTGTCGAGGAATAAGGCATACCGTCCCCTTCTATAGCCTTGTTCCTCCACCCATTTAGAGCTAAGAAGAGACTATAGTGGTGGACCATGAACCTATTTATTCAGGATGCTTCCCTGGCCATTTAATTCACAAATTGGTGAGATGCTTTTGCTAATTATTTACTTCTTTACAAAACAGTTATCCTAAATGAAGCCATACTTAAACAAGAAGATAGGAGCAACTAGTAGCAGCAGTCATTCATTCAATTTGACCAGCTAATCCGAATACGAGTCACAATAGTGACAAGTGTGCTTCTTCACACCATTTGATACTTTTTCTTCATTAGATTTTAATGGTCCATTGGTGTGGATAAAATTTCTTGAGTTCATATTTATATTCTAGCTTTGATCTTTAAAGGACTTTTTTTTCTGTTTGCAGAAAATGAAACATAGAGGAATAAATAGAAGGAATAAAGAAAAATGAAGAAATAAAGAAGGAACAGCGACATATTTCCAAATCAGGGTGTTGTGTAACTTGGAGGGGAACTTGCAGTTAGTGGTATCTAGAACGAGAGGCCATAGTTTTAAGCTAAGGGGTGGTAGATATAAATCAGAGATGAGGAGGAATTACTTTTCTCAAAAAGTCATGAATCCGTGGAATTCACTACCTCAATGTGCAGTGGATGCCGGTACGCTGAATAAATTTAAGGAGGAGATTGACAGATTTTTAATTAGTAACAGGTTGAAAGGTTATGGGGAGAGGGCGGGAAATTGGAGTTGAGGCCGAAATGAGATCAGCCATGATCATATTGAATGGCGGGGCAGGCTCGAGGGGCTGAAGCTACTCCTGCTCCTAGTTCTTATGTTCTTATTATGTTCTTATTTCCATGTGCCTGCTGCCTTTGTTCTTCTGGGTGGGTTCGGATGCCGCTGTCACAGAAGCCTCAGTGAGCTGCGCTATACATTGTGTTAATGGCACACACTGCTGCCACTGTGTGCTGGTGGTGGATAGAGTGAATGCTTAAAGTGCCAACAAGCAAGCGGGCCACTTTGTCCTGGATGGTGTTGAGCTTCCTGTGTGTTGTTGGAGCTGCACGCATCCACGCAAGGGGGGAGTATTCTATCACACATAAAACTTGTGCCTTGTATCATGGACAGGCTTTGGTGAGTTACTCGCCACAGAGTTCCCAGCCTCTGACCTGCTCTTGTAGCCGCAGTATTTATATGGTGGGTCTAGTCAATCATAATGCCCAGGATATTGATGGCGGCGGTTTCAGCAATGGTAATGCCAAGTGGAGATGGTTATATTCTCTTGTTGGAGATCGTCACTGCCCAGAACTCGTGTGGCATAAATGTTACTTGCTATTAATCAAGCAGAGTCTTACTGCATGCAGACAAGGACTGCTTCATTGTCTGAGGAGTTGTGAATGATACTGAACGCTGTGCAATCATCAGTGAACATCTCCACTTCTGGTCTTATGATGGAAGGGAGGTCATCGACGAAGCAGCTGAGGACAATTTGGCCAAGGGGACTGCCTTGAGAAACATACATTACGATATCCTGGGACTGAGAAGATTGGCCTCCAACAATCACAAGCATCTTGCTTTGTGCTAGGTATGACTTCCGCCAGCGGAGAGTTTTCCCCTGATTCCCATCGACTTCAATTTTATTTGAGCTCCCATGTATGTGTGTACATATGTACATTAAATATATATAGATATCTATTTATGTGTGTGTGTGTGTGTGTGGGTGTGTGCACGCCATCCATGTGTGAAAATATTAACCTAACCAAGCAATCAAAATGCATCAAAATTAAGCATTAGAATCATAACTTAAAACTGTCTAGTGTCTAATGAAAACATTATGTAAAGTTTCCTTAATAATACAGTACGAGCTAATGTAAAAGTGCAATGCTGGTAGAGTAATAGTGACTTGATGAGGCTGTATCATGTACTGGAGCACAATAATATTGACCATGTAACGAGGTGCAGAAGAAGTATGTAAAAAAATAGTTGTTCGATAGCATAGAACTTGAGTATTGCTGAAAAAAGAGACATGTCAAAGCTTTTCATTTTGCAATCATTTGGACAATTTGCAAGAATACCAATATAAGGGAAAACAACAATTTATA
The DNA here is from genome assembly GCF_964194155.1 of Cetorhinus maximus. Classification (NCBI taxonomy): domain Eukaryota; kingdom Metazoa; phylum Chordata; class Chondrichthyes; order Lamniformes; family Cetorhinidae; genus Cetorhinus; species Cetorhinus maximus. Next base: position 48,558,095 of record NC_135898.1, read on the forward strand.
CTGTATGTGAAGAGAGTGCTGATTGGTTGGCAAGTGGACTCTGACTGGTAGATGCATTGCCATAGAGAATTCACCAGTGATGGCGACTGTCAGTTAACTGCCAACTATTGTTCGAAATTTAAATCAAGCTGCTTGACCCTAATTGGTCAATCAATTGCCCTGTAGAATGAGTCAGTGAATGACTGTCACTTATTTTGTTTAGCTGAAACAGGTGCAATGTGTATACATGTTCAAAGAACAGGGCCCTGTGTATTAATATATGTAGCTATTGGAAGCTACACTACATTGCTGGTACGTTCTCCATGGCAACGTCTTGACCAATCAGAGTTCACTTGCCAACCAATCAGCACTCTCTTCACATACAATATAAATTGTTGTTTTCCCCTTATATTGGTATTCTTGAGAAGTGTCCTGATGAATGCAAGTTAAAAAACTTCAACATGTCTCTTTCTTTCACCAATACTCATCTAAAAATGTAGGGCTAGTACTAAATGGAATGGAGGTCACAATTTCTCATTATACAAGCACACCTGAAAACCAGAGATGGCAGCCTCTGTCCAATTAACACGCAGTGTGGAATCGCCACAGTCTTTTCAATTAAACCTTGAGTTGTTCCTTAGGCTCCAAATTAATGACTATTGTTGTATTGTTTTAATTGACCTGAGAGCTATATTCCTTTCGAGCAGGCTGAGATTTTGTTGGTGGAACATAGTGCTGATGAATTTAGTCAAAGTTTTCACTCCATTCAGGTCGTGCCACAAACCGATCAACATAATTTAGAATAATTATAATTTAGGTATAAATTATAAACAGAATGCTTGGGTAGATTCTGTGCTGATATCACTGAATTCAGTGGTCAAAATGCAATCTAACTCAGGTTTATTCATTGACTTCTGTAGTCAAGGATTACTCATTATTTCTCTTCGTTCTCACTCTGCTAGCAAGCTGTAAATGGAGATTCACATACAGCCAGAACAACAAGTCCCGAGGGCTATTCGTAAGGAAAAGTTGAATTGCAAGTGCATATTTTGCACACCCGCTGCTTTAGTTGTACAGCAACTATGCCAGCATTGTCAAATTATTTTTTCATCATGATTAGTTTTTTTAGGTGTGATTGAGAAAGGCAGCATAGAAAGGACCAACGACTACTGTCACCAGTAAGTAAACTATTTATCACAGACAAGTTGACAGTGATCATGTAATTCTTCCCTGTCAACTGATCTAATGAAGGGTGTTGCAGGTGTTTAGCCTGAGTCACTTACCATCTGCCAACTGGGTCTCTCCATTCACCAGACAAAGATCCGGTTGATGTCAATGAATAAGTACCATTAGGATATTAGTAGGAGACAATGGGTATACTTGACAGGGCCAAGTCTGTGGTTCCAGGAAAAGGTGCAAGCACTTGAGCATAGTCTCAAAAAACAAAAGAAAAACAAAGCTAAGGCTTAATAGAGCTGGGATCTATACATTGTTGATTACATCATTTTTTACGGGAGAGAGAAACATAAGCCAGAGTATTTCGCTCGGCGTGCTCGGCATGCAGGCATGCGCCTGACACACTCAAGCGTAAAATAGCACGCGATGACATCGGGTGAGCGTCCTGACATCATCACGCACTCACGTGATATTTCGATCAGCAGGCGTGTGCAAGAGTCGGCAGCGCGCCCGCCGACAATTAAGAGGGATATTAAGCCCATTAATGGCACAATTAACTGGGCTGCCCACCAAAGTTATTGTCAGGCCAGTTAATTAGGCCGTTAATGAGCTTAATATCCCTCAAGCCAGGCAGCCTTTACATTTTTCAGAAAATCTCATCCAAGGTCGGGATGAGGTTTCTGAGATTAATTGAGATTAGTGTAAAAAAAAGATAAAAACGTTTGGACACAAATTTCAGCATCCATATGTTTAGGTGACTAATTGTGATGTGTGGGCATTTTTTCCAGATTTTAAAATCTGTTTTAATTGCATTTAAATTCTTCAGCTCCCTTGAGGCAGCTCTCTGCCTTCAGGGGGCTTTCTGTGAGCACTCACCCGCACCCATGCTGGCTTCAGCGCTCACCCTCCTCCCGCCCCCCGCCCCCTGCCCCCCACCCCAGCAGCGCTGAACCTTTCAGTGCGCCTTTCACGCTGGCTGGCCATTAATTGCGGCCGGGGCCGATCGCAGGTGTGGAAGTCTGTTCCCCGGCTGCTCCCGGACCCGCCGATCACGGCCACCCAGTGCTCCAAAAATCCTGCCCATAGAGCCAGATAAAGACAAACAGAGAGAGAGAGAGAGAGTCAACGAGATTAGACGTTCACAATTTTGAATATGACAGGAATATACAACTATTATTTCCACACGTTCCTGGAGTGTCAGCTGCAGGTCATTTGGTGGCACTCTTGCCCCTGAGTCAGATTTTTGAACTCCAGGACCTGAGCACAAAAATGTAAGCTACTCCAGTGCTGCACTGAGTCCTTAAACCAAGTTTCTCTCTGCTCTCTCAGGTGAATGTAAAAGATCCCATAGCACTACTTCAAAGGTAAAAAGGGGAGTTCTCCCCAATGTCCTAGCCAATATTTTTCCCTCAATCAACATCATAAAACCAGGTTGCTTTCACCTTGCTGTTCGTCAGAGCTTGCTGTGTGCAAATTGGTTGCTGCATCTTCTAAATTACAGCAATGCCTACACCTCAGAAGTACTTGATTGGCTGCAAAGCACTTTGACAAGAGGTCCAGACATCATGAAAGGCTCTAAAAAATGTAAGTCTTTCCTCGTACAGTACATTTAGTACAGACTGAAAAAGAGTCAGGTTAATAATCATTAAGAGTTTCCTCATGGAGCCCCTCAAAAAGGTTCCTCAAAACTCTATGGACTATATCATAAGAAAATTTGGTGACAACAGTTTTGCTGTCCTGATGTGCTGTTCTATAAGAGTGTCAAGATGTGGACTCATGAGTATGGTTCCTCACTGCATGAACCTCTGATCTTGACTGGATGTTTAGAAAGTAAGAGAGAGAAAGGTGATGATGGTGAATTAAGGTTAGGCACATTCCCACATAGAAATATCCCAACAGCCTGTTATATACTTCCAGTGGTTAAACCAAAACCGACACTGGCAATTAGGACTAGGAGTAGGCTGCTTGCCCAGTTCTTTGGTTTGGACTAGTTTAAATTGGACCAATTTCTTTGAACGAATTCTCAAATGTGGGTAATGCTGTTGTCTACATTTACTCCAGTCCTTTGTCCTGAGAAATTGCTTCTCAGGGCTGCCCAATTTCCAAGAAGTGGCCTAGAACAGGTGTTAGGCACCCTCCATTAGCAAAGGCAAGTTTTAGGTGGCTGCCTCAGATGCCTGGATATCATCCAAGGCAGAGTGATGACTCACCAGCTGACTTCTCAAAACAAATGCAAAGCTCAAGTCAGGAGTATGATGGGATATTCGCCACTTTTGTTGATAACTGTAACCACAACAAAACGTAGGAAGCATAACACTTTCCAAGACGAAGCAGCCCACTTCATCGGCATCCCTGCCAATATTCAAAAGCCATTCCCTCCATCACTAATGCGTTGTGGCTGCAGGATGTATTATCTGTCAGATTCTCTGCCAAGCCTTATAGAACCTCAACATGGCCCTCACCGAAAGGTGCCAAAACAACAACAGCTTTGAGGAACATCATCACTTCCACGTCACAACAAGTCGCACACCATATCCATTTGGTATGTATCCTGCCCCTTCATTATTGCTGGTTCAAAATCATGGAATTTCCTATCTTAAGCAGGCATGAGATGACAAAGACTGCAATGCCTCAGGGAAAAGGCCCACAGCCTTGGTAACCAGGGATAAGCATAACTCTCTCCATGATACCCACATCTCAACACTTTTTAACATATAGGGATGGAATGTAGTTCACTCTGATGTAAGGAGCCTCACTTGCAGATCCGAACAAAGCTCACAAACTCAACAGAAGATCGATGAGTTTCATGCCAATATCCACACCATTTGGTGTACATCAGTGGTGTTTGCCAATGAAAGACATTACAAATTGTACCAAAACATTGGTTAGTAGGTGGAAGGGCTCCCCTCCCAATACAAAGAATGAAAACATTGCAGGCCATCTTTGGGGTCCAGGCCATATTCACAGGCGTGGTCCACTTTTACCCTTTGGCAGCCTGGCATGCCTAGTCTCACCATTGGTAGTCCGTCCCCTACTATGCTTTAGTTTTGAAGGGTATTTCTTCAGGATCTATAATTTTCAATGCAAACAAAAATTATTATGAGTGTCCATCTGAATGCTAGCCAAATTTCCAAACAGTCCAGCTCTGTCCACTTGGGGCTACGATGGTAATGCACTGGAAGAGCTGGAAACCTTCAGACCCAATTTGTTAATACATGCCTTCTCATTACAGTACTTCAAAGTTGAACATTCTGTCCTTCACCTAATAGCCCATGAAAGTACCTTTTAGTTTAGGCACAGGCAGAAAATTGGCACAGCGCTGCAACCAGAAATAGATCAAGCATGGTATGCAGCTATCCGCAATAACCAATTGTTCATCAGAGTCCAAAGTGAAAATTACCGCCAATATCTGCTTTGCATAGGTTTTCCAAAAGCACCTAGTGTCTGCTTGCTGCAACATTTTGATCAACTTATCTCTTTTTCCCTTACAGTAATATTGCTTCATCTTAGAATGACTACCATGTTATACTAATAAAATGAGAAAAACAAATATAATTTTGTATTATATTAGCCAATAAGTAGTTGTTATTTCACATATGGAGGCTATGGAATTTATTTCATTTTTAAAATTCATTTACGGGATGTGGGCTTCTCTGGCCAGGCCAGCATTTATTGCTCATCCCTAATTGCCCTTGAGAAGGTGGTGGTGTGCTGCAGCTCCTGTGGTATTGGTACACCCACAGTGCTGTTAGGGAGGGGGTTCCTGGATTTTGACCCAGCAACAGTGGAGGAACAGCAATATATTTCCAAGTCAGGATGGTGAGTGACTTGGAGGGAAACTTCCAAGTGATGCTGTTCCCATGTATCTGCTGCCCTTGTCCTTCTAGATGGTAGCGGTCATGGGTTTGTAAGGTGTTGTCTAAGCAGCCTTGGTGAGTTTCTGCAGCGCATCTTGTAGGTGGAACACACTGTTGCCACTGCTCATCGGTGTTTGTGATAGGGGTGCCAATCAAGTGGGTTGCTTTGTCCTGGATGGTGTCAAGCTTCTTGAGTGTTGTTGGAGCTGCATTCATCCAGGCAAGTGGAGAGTATTCCATCATAATCCTGACTTGTGCTTTGTACATTGTGGACAGGCTTTGGGGAGTCAGGAGTGAGTTACTCACTGCAAGATTCCTAGCCTCTGACCTGCTCTTGTAGCCACAGTATTTATATGGCTTGTCCAGTTCAGTTTCTGGTCAATGGTAACCCCCAGGATGGTGATAGTGGGGGATTCAGCAATGGTAATGCCATTGAATGTCAAGGGGCAATGGTTAGATTCTCTCTTGTTGGAGATGGAAATCGCCTGGCACTTGTGTGGCGCCAATGCTACTTGCTACTTGTCAGCCCAAGCCTGGATATTGTCCAGGCCTTGCTGCACTAGGACATGAACTGCTTCAGTATTTGAGAAGTCTCAAATGGTGCTGAACATTAGCAATCATCAACAAACATCCCCACTTCTGACCTTATGATGGAAAGAAGGTCCTTGATGAAGCACTTGAAGATGGTCAGGCCTAGGACACTACCCTGAGGAACTCCTGCAGTGATGTCCTAGAATGGAGATGATTGACCTCCAACAACCACAACCATCTTCCTTTGTGCTAGGTATGACTCCAACCAGCAGAGATTTTTCCCCCTGATTCCCATTGACTCCAGTTTTGTTAGGGCTCCTTGATGCCAAACTCGGTCAAATGCTGCTTCTATGTAAAGGGCAGTCACTGTCACCTCACCTCTGGAGTTCAGCTCTTTTGTCCATGTTTGAACCAAGGCTGTAATGAGTTCAGAAGCTGAGTGACCCTGGCAGAACCCAAACTAAGTGTCAGTGAGCAGGTTATTGCTAACCAAGTGCCGTTTGATAACACCGTTGAAGACCCCTTCCATCACTTTACTGATGATCGACAGCAGACTGATGGGGCAGTAATTGGCCAGGTTGGATTTCTCCTGCTTTTTGCGTAAAGGATATACCTGGGCAATTTTCCCCATTGCCGGGTAGATGCCGGTGTTATAGCTGTACTGGAACAGCTTGGCTAGGGGCGTGGCAAGTTCTGGAGCACAAGTCTTCAGCACTATTGCCAGAATATTGTCAGGGCCCATAGCCTTTGTAGTATCCAGTGCCTTCCGTCATTTCTTGATATCACGTGGAGTGAATCGAATTGGCTGAAGACTGGCACCTGTGTTGCTGGGGACCTCAGGAGGAGGCTGAGATGGATCATCCACTCATGCAAAATGAGGTAACAAGGTCAATGGAAACTAGCAACCTGATAGTCACTACAGTTGAAAAAATATTCCAACAAGTGTCGATCTCTACTCAGTAATGAGTCCTAGCTGTAACTATAGCAAATTGTGTCTGTTAACAGGTCAATTTTGTAATATCCCACTTGGCACATTTTTTAAAAAGCCACAGTAAAAGTACTTGCTACAAAAGGCACACCTATTTGAAATCTTAACAAAACACTGTGAAACCATAGTGCGTCCATTGTGTGAATAAAATACTGCATCAGAAACAAAACATCAAAATCCTCGAATCCCTTCCTAACAGCACTGTGGGTGTACCTACTCCACATGAACTACAGCAGTTCAAGAAGGCAGCTCACCACCTCCTTCTCAAGGGCAGCTAGGGATGGGCAATAAATGCTGGCCTAGCCAGCAAAGCCCACATTCTCTGAATGAATAATAAAAAAAATTAACTGTAGAACTTATTCCAGGAGCAAATCTAACCTGAATAAGTAGACTTTGATGCAAGTGAGGTATCGATAGTGATGAAACAAACATTGCACTCCAAAGCAATATCACCCACACAATATAGAATAGCAAATAGCTGGTGATTCAATATTATTCACTGCAGCTTGACCATTTTGAATGTCAAATATTTGAAAGAGACACTAATTTAAAAGTACTTATACCTAACTGCGGCTCCTTAAACTTTCATGTTTTAATGTGAAATTCAAGTGACTATAGCAATGTCATGTTTTTTTAACTTATTAAAGAGGACCTATAAAGCTTCATATTTGTAGGCTTAATTTTGCACACAGGATGGACTCAAAAAAGAAATAATCAAAATGTGTTTAAAGCACGAGTTTTTTCAATTTTTGATTGGCTCTGTTTTAAATTAATGCAGTGTTCCTGTTGTTGCATGAACGCTGAAACTTAATATTGAAAAGGTATTTATTAAAAAGTATTCCAAGCATATTTTTTGAGCTTTCTCACAGTTCGGATATGTAAATCCTTGTTCATGTCTGGCGATTTAATTATGTAATTGAAGGAAAAAGACTGTAAAAAATAATTGTGTCATTCTTGTGTGAAGCAACTAATTTAAGGTCAGCACTAATGGAACCTTGATGCTTGAGGAAAAGTGAATGAAGACAGTAAATGGGAATTTCCATTCATAAATTTCTAAAGTGTCCAGCTATACAATGAATTATTAGAAAACTAATTGGGCATTTAGAAAATATTCAATCAATGTTATGAAGATTAATGAACAGTAATTCTCAGCATATTTCAAAGGCTGAGTCATGTTTAACACAAAGTTGGGTTAAATATAGGTTACAAATTTCCACAAATACAGTCTTTAGTGAATATTGCAGAGGAAGTTTGTTCATAAAAATTCCAAATACCATGGGGCAGAATTTAGCCCCTGTCGTGCGGGCTCAGCGGGGCTGGTCAGGAAACTGACTGCCAGAAGGCAATTTCACACTGGTGGGCCAATTAAGGCTTGCCCAGCTTGTAACGAGAGTGGCAGTGCTCAGCGCTGCCTGTGTGGGGGGAGGGGGGAGGAGGAGGAGGGTGAGTGGGGTGGACATGAACTTGGCACATGCACGCAAGCGCGTGCTTGAGATTCTCCCTGGGGCACAGAGCTGCCTCAGGGAGATGAAGAGTTTTCAGAAAAAATAATAAATAGTTGAAAAGTTTTTTGAAACGTGTCTCCTCATATGACTCTGTCACGTGAGCAGGGACATGTTATTAATTAAATGTTAAAATATTTATTTTATTTTTATTTCCTTTTGGAAACCTCATCCCACCCCTGTATTTCATAGATAAGGGATCAAATAATTTCATATTTTTTACTTAGCAACTGTTGTAATTCAGATGTGTGAAGGAAGTGGAACCTCATTTTGAAGAATCCAATGACTTGTTCTATTGGCACCCTGGTGGTGACATGGGCCCTGTTGTACCTCTGTGATAGAGTTCCACAGTGGAGTCATCAACCAGGCATTGACTGGGTATTCCTTGGCCCCCAACACTGAGGCTGTTTAGTAGACATAACACCTCCAAAGGATGAAATAGTTATGGTAGCATCCTGGATACCTGGTGTAGACTTGCATTATGTTCTTGCAGTGCTCACAGACCCGTCGAACATTAAGGGATTGGAAGCCCTTCTGATTAACAAATATGCCTGGCTGTGCTGTTGTGATTGTCACATGAGTGCAGTCTATCATCCCCTGCCCCTGTGGAAATCATGCAAGGGTAGAAAAGCTGACAGCCTCATTCATGCCAAAGTGGAGGTCTTTGCAAACAAGGCATCAATGGCCTGGGTGATGCAGTTGTGAGCTGCAGACTGCAAGGTCCTCCAGATGTCATGAGCAGATCGTTGGAATAATTCAGACATGAATAAACTGAGGGTTATAGTCGCTATGGCAACCACAGGCAATGGGTGGACACCTGCTTCCAAAAGGCTGCATTTTTGTGACTAGCTGCCACCAGAGCCAAAGTCTCCTCTGGCACTGTTGTCCGGAGAAATTGAGGAAGGTAACCTTTGGCTTATAGACACTGTGCTGGGGGTATCGGGTCCTTTGAATGCAGCTCATTGTCCATCCTCTCTGGCCTATGTAGCTGCATCTGGCTGTGGATAAGACAGCTGGAGTTGGTGCCGTGGCTGCTGAGTTCAAACAAGCTGAAGCTCCTCCTTGGATGTCCAAGCAACTGACTATGTAGCTCCCATGTTGCAGGAAAGTCTCATTGTCCAAGATGTTGAGATTGACCTTATGGAATCCAAGGTACTTGACAAGAATTCCCAAAAAGATCAGTTAGTTTAGGCTGGAAGAACTGCTCCTGTCAGCGCTTGTCTTTCGCTGACCGCAGGCTTGCTGATTTCAGCCTTTATACTATTACTAACAGGTCATTTTCACTCTATAATGCGTTTCCACTCTGCACTCGCCTTCCCAAACCTGCAGGGTGCAGACACAGCACGGAACTCATGCGCTGGCTCGGAAAGAAGTAATCCAGTGTAGGAACATCAACTTGGTGACAAACATTGGTCTTTCAGTGCAAAGGACTGTTGGCGACCAAGCATTGCAGATTGGCACATTGCAAGGACCAGGACTACCTGCTGAGGGATGCACTAAAGCTTTGGGGGAAGGCACCGCAAAGGCTCAGTGGGAAAAGGCAATCATATACTGAGGGCCTGAAAACTATTTAAAACCATTTGGGCTGTAAACACCAGAGGATGTTTGACATGAAAAGTAAACATACATTCTAAGTATAACCTATAATGGCAAGGGTAGTGCGTCATCTAATGTACTGTTATGAAAGAAACTGTATCGCACTTTTCATAATGTCAAATTTGAACTGTAAATTTTAAACTGTAATTTTATAAATTAAGTATATTTTGGTGGAAAAATCTCCAAGAAATACTTAATTGCTTTAATTGGTTTCCCACCAGATCCAAGGCAGTTCCTCGCTAGCCTTGGAACTCACTCCCGGAAAACCAGATAAGGTAATGTCAGGATTCCAACCCGGCTTCAGTTTCAGGGGATTTAGCTCCCTGTACCCACCAAAACCCACCTCCACTTGGCTGGCAAAATTGCCCCCAAAATGTTATTCTGTCTTACCTCATCTGATGTTGATAGACTTGCTATGGACTTGCAAATTGTCTTTAAAGCAGTTTCAGTTGTTCTCAAGCTTGACCTGTCTCAATAAAGTGGCATACAATAAATGATCCTTCAGGTTAACCAGGAGAAAATCATTTGTTTGACTTTGAAATGCAAAACATGGGAATAGAAGGCAGAACCATATCAGTTTTAGGGGTGAGGGACAGTAAGAGTCTTTAGCTCGTATGTTTCAAATTTCAAATTTTCATGATTCATATCTTGTTATAGAGAATCTAAATAGTGTCACTAACTACAGAGAGGAAAGTGCACATCTGGCTTTTGATAATGATTGCACTTTTTTTTTCTTTTGTAATGCCACAGTGCATCAGTGAACGAAAGATGTAATGTCAATTTGTCACTTGGGTATGTTTCAATGAATTGTAGCTAAGCTTGCTGGATATAGGTCAAAAATATGCCTTAACCTCAGTGATGGCAGTTAAGCACAGAGTCATAAACACAGCAGCACTCTTATTGCATGTCCTTTATCAGGAACAAATATATAACTGAATATGTTATGAATATTTATACACTTTTTATAAATACCATGCTGTTATATTTCATTGTTTCATGGCACTGATTGAAAATCACCTATCTGACAAGTCACGAGTATATGTTTACTGCAGCGTATCCAGCAAGCAGTTGCTATGAACCCAAGAAATACCTTAATTTCATTGAACTAACCATCATGTTAATAAGGTTTATAGGGATGGTGATTACGTTTTGAAACTTTAAGGCTTTTTTTCCATTCCAGTGATGTTTGCAATTCATGGCAGCTTCTAATTGCATGCTATATCTCTCACTATTTGTCAAACCTGTCATTGAAACATACAATCTACACACTTCCATTGATTAGAGATCAATGCCCCAAGTTTCTTATACAGCCTACCTACTTGAGACGTCTTTTGTTTTCACTCTATAATTATAATTAATGCTGTCAGCATTAATGCTCACAGTCCTAGATTAATCAACAATAAAAAGTGTTTGTAATTTACCTACATGTTCATTAAATTTGTTCCATTTTCTTTCATTGTGCATCAGTTCATGTTATACTGTAATTATCCCTTATTGAGATCACAAGAGAAATACAGATGTTCATTTATCTTGATCTTGAAGATGATGATGGACATTCATTATTACCTCCCACTATGAAATTTCCCAGTTCAATTTCCCCATTTATGATGGGGAAAGACGAGGGGAGGGGGATTAATTGGATTGTTCTACCATAGAGCTGGCACGGACACAATGGGCCAAGTGACCTCCTTCTGTCTTGTATCATTCTTTATGCCAATTGTGTGTCTGTTTGGTTCAATAGATAACATTGTAACTTTGGAGTCAGGTGTGTGTATGTTCAAGCCCCACTCCAATGAACACATCAGTTCTGTGCTAAGGGAGAACTATTTCTTAGCCAGTTATCAAAATTCGTTTATCCAATATTGTTAAATCATAAGGAGCAATTCTCCTGTTTGTGCTCCTGGGGTTATTGAGGTCTCTGGGTGCGACAAGTGCAGGAAAATCAAGGAAATATCATATATCCAGAAGTGAAACCAACCAATTTTCCATGCATGCAATCAAGCGGCTTTCCTTACATAGGTAAGTTTTCAATTTTCCTGCATTCACTGTTCCCAGGTTCAGCAGTCCCAAGCACATGAACAGGAAAATCTGGCCCTACGATGGCTTCTTATATCATTGCCTACTATTGAAATGATGCTAATGGCCAAATTATATTGCAGTGTTGGTTATCAATATGACACAGCTTTCGCAACACATTACTGCAAAAAAAAACACAGTATAATGCAGGAAAGAAGCCACTGAAAAGACAACACACCAAACTATGGCAAGGTTGCAAGAGCACTTGATGTTGATAGTCTCACACCACTTTGGCTTCACACCAGCAACAGTATCACTGTGACTGGTGCTAAACAAATTAACAATGTTAGCTTTTAAAGATTTTACTGCTATTAAAGAGCCTACTCTCATTTTATTTCTCTGCTGAGATTAAAAATATAGCCAGCACTTGGTGCTCCTTTCAGATGTGTAAACTTAGTTTGTTTAAGTATTTTCAGTATAAGGGTCACAAGCAATGCATAGTGCTCTGTTCATGTGACATTTTTTCCTATAGAGTATAATTTCTTTTGAATCTCAGTTTTTCTTCTGTTTCTAATGAATAGAGAAGATTATCAGTATGAGGTAAAACTAGAGAAACTTGACCTTTTCAGGCATGAATGGAGGGAGGCATTTGAGCTGGTGATCATATAAAGGCGTCAAAGATAGTTAAGGTTGTGCAAAAGTTATTTCAGAATATTAGTAAATTATATAACGGGGACAAGAGGACTGATATCAATAAATTCTTCTTTACACAGTGTGATCAACACATGCAATGGGCTCCTGGATAGAATAGAGGAGGCAAAAACATTGGAGTCAGAAACAGTTAGATGCTGCGATGGGTGAACTGGAATGTGCTTCTAGATGGATGATTTAAGTCGAACTGAACGGCCCTCCTCATCTATAATTGTGTTATTATCTGCTGATCTTATTCCAATGAACTCCTCCAGTGACCTGAGGTGAAATGCCATCAAGCTCTGGAGCTTTTTCAATACTTGCCACAGGCTTCAAAATAATAATTACTTTTTCTATTTTCAGTGGGAATAGGCCTTGTTCCCCAAATACATTTTTCTGGATCTTAAATACTGTTAATATTTTCCACTATAAATTACACTACCTGCAAGTTTTACTAATAGTTGTTTGGTAGTCCAGAACTTGAGTATTGCTGAAAAAGGACACATGTTGCTGAAGCTTTTCGTCTTGCACTCATTTGGGTAATTTGCACGAATACCACATGTAAAGGGAACAATAATTTATACTGCATGAGAAGAGAGTGCTGATTGGTTGCTGTTTGCCAGCCATTCAGATACCCCATTTGAAGCCAACTTTGCTCTGGTGGCACCAGTAATATATTTTTAACCATACGAGTTTCTCATGGAAAACGTAGCTTTCAACTTGACTTGAAGTTAGTAGAAAGTCAGTGAGTGAGTGACTGATATGATCTTGCATGTTTTATGCCCAGATTGAAGTTGAAAGTTCCAGCAGACGAGTGACAATCTGATGAAATGTTAGCAAATGGGAGATAATTGGACCAGGGTCTATCTCAAAGTCAGATATTCAGTCCTGTTCTATAATAGGTTAATGTTTTATATTACTGTTTATAGTCAGAATGTTATCAGCTATGGCCTCTGCGGGTAGCCCTTGTTCCCGAGGAGCCATCCCTGCAGCCTCTGTGGGTCCTGGAAGACTCCAGGGGTCTATGACCAGCTGAGGATGTAGGTGTCACGTACACTCCCTGGAAACCGTGCGCACACCTGCAGGATATATTTCTGCTGGTTGCACACCAGCTTCACATTCAGCGAATGGAAGCCCATGTGGCTGATGTAGTCACCATGTTTTGCGACAGAGATCAGAGCGCCACATGAGTGCAGTCGATTGCACCTGCACCTGTGGGAAACCCGGGATCTGGGTGAATCCAATTGTTCTTGCATCCTGGCTGTCCTGGTCCCGAACAAAATGCACAAAGTTGTGTGCTCTCGCAAAGATGGCATCTGTAACCTCATGGATGCATTTGTGGGTGGAGGCTTGAGAGATCCCACAGAGGTCACCTGTGGAGCCCTGAAAGGAGCCAGTGGCATAGAAATTGAGCACCGCAGTCACTTTCACAGCCACTGGCAGTGGATGCCCTCCATGTCCCTGTGACACCAAATCCTGCAGTAAATGGCAGATGTGAGCAACCAGTTCCCTAGGCACATGCAATCTTCGACAACACTGATTCTCGGTCATCTGCAGGAATGAAAGGCGGCGTCTATAGACCCTGGGTGTCGCTAGGTACCGAACAGCGATGGCTCGTTGTGGCTCATGCGCGGCATGTGCAGGAGCCCCTTCTTCCTGAGGTTGCTGCTGCTGCTGCCTCTGCACAGCCAGGAGCCTCAGTTGCTCTCTCTCCTCCATTTTCTTCACACACTGTAGGCCATCAGGCTTACAGCTAAGTCATCAGGCTCCATGATCCTGAAGTACTTCTCCTGCCAGATGAAAGAGAGAGACACATGGTTACAATGGGTGTTAGAATGAGGGCGGGGGGGTGGGGATGAGCTCTGCAGAGCTTGGTGGCACTTTGATGCCTCTGCATTGCTTGAGTGGGCAGATAACCTGGAAGCCCGACTCCAATCATATCAATGTGGCAGCGCCTGAACTCTCTGAGTTGCAGAGTAATGGTCACTTTATACTAGTTTCCCTACTGTGTGGCCACTTCCCTCACCCCTCCTACCCTCCCCCACCCTCCCCCACCCCAAATGCTTGTGCGCTATATTCAATGGCAGGGCTGCCTTGCCCACAACCCCCCCACCGCCACCAGCCACCTCAGAGGCACGGCTGCCCTTAACTACCACCACCACCCCACCACCCCACCACCAGTCACCAGTTGCCCCAACGACAAGGCTGTACCTCCCCCCCTTCACATGTCACCTCAACAGCAAGGCTGTACTTGCCCCCGCTTCCCATCACCCTCAAAAGTCGCCTCCAAGGCAGGGCGGCACTTAAGCCCAACCCTCCCGGCATCCTAGAAGCCTGCAAAGCAACAGGCGACCTTAGCAAGCCCAACAGAATGTTACTGTTCACTAACCTCCAGTTCACCCAAAGTGCAGGTTGCCAAGTGCACATCACTTATATGCTGTTGTGAAACACGTCAGCGTGCTTTCCCACCGCTGTGGACAGATGATCTAGCTGGGGTGCAAGAGCCTGGCAGGATGGCCTGATAAGGATGTGCTGATGTATTACAATGAGGTTCCGGATGACTGATGACGGGAAACGCAGACAATCGCGAACTGCCTTCCCACCGTCATGAAACCGATCACGCCATATTGTCCACTCGCACCACCTATCACACCCGCAACCAGTGGGCACAGAAAATTCCGCTCCTAGTGTAAATAATTTATTCCACACTCAAAATGTTACATCTGGTTACATCCAACATCTAATTGGAAATGTGTCCACTCATTTCTTGCCCGCCATATTGGAAGTGGAGGAGGCTGTTTAGCAGCAGCCTCAGAATAGGTGTTGCATGGCTGAATATCTGGGATAGGACTTTCAATATATAATTTTTAGCCATCTTCTCATTGCCATGCTAGCTTATATACAATATGGTGAGAAATAAGTCTGTTGAAGAGATCCTTCCTCTAAAACTTAATGGTTCTTTCTAGGCTGTACTTAAAGTGATACATGTTGATTAACCCTCCTAAACTATATTTAGAGGAATATGTTGCCTATCAAAGAATAATCCTTGCTACCCTGAGTTATATATGCACAAAGCTGATAATGCAGGGGACTTTTCTGCGCACTTTGTCCATGTCACTGTAACATTTAAGCAGTTGCTTCTTCAGGCAAGAGATGATATTAAAATACATGTCTCTAATTTATGCGTGAAGCCTCAGGTTTTAATTTTTTCTTTTTGGTGACTGCTATTTCTTTTTGAGGGGGAAAGGGTTTATAGAATAGGCTTTAGCCATGGTGCATGTTGTGCTGGATTATCTAAAATACATTGGAAAAACTAGCATGGCAACAGGAACATGTGTGCTTTAATAAAAACAGAAGACACTGAAAATGCACAGCAGGTCATTTGGCACCTGAATGAAAAAAAGTAAGATTATTTCAAGTGTAACACAGCTGAAATGTTAATGTGCTTCTCTAATCCAGATAGGGGCCAACCTTTTGTGTACTTCCAGTATTTCCTGTTCTTACTTTCATTTTCCAATTTTGTGGCCTTCCTATTTATTAGGAAATCCCTTTACAAATGATTTATAATTCTGCAAAGCATTTTCTTCCAAAGAAAAGCTGATTTTCACGGTGTTGAATGCATTTAAAATACATTTAAACCTGACATATAGCTCACATATTTAAACTGCAGTTTGGCCAGAGATTCTGCTCTGATACTCTGTAACTAAATAGCACAATGTCCAGCTGACAGAGCCAAGCTATATTACAGATTGCACTTTGCTGTAGATCCGATTCAGCACTGAAGGAGAACACATGTAACATGGCAGGTGGATAGTGAGCATGGGGTATTGTTGCTGGGGGTAAATTTGCTCACTATTTCTGGAACATTGTGCAGGAGTGGCATAGGCAACCTATTCTGTGAAAAAATTGGGTGATGGTCATTTTAACAGATTTCCGACTTTGAAACAGTTTTGCTTGCATTCCTGATCTTTAGCAGCTTTCCTGGGATCTGCCCACCACCACTTTTAGTCTCATTTGAAGATGTCAAAATGGGAGCCACTGGCAACGCACCTCCGAGCTCCCTGGTTTGCTGTGGTGCTCGAGCTAACTTACACTTAGTTCAATGAGGTGCAGCATCTATTCAAGGTGGAAATGAGGAGTTCCTGAAACATGAGAGTCTTTTTTATTTCAGATTTCGAAAGCTTTATCTTTTTTCCTCTCTGTCTACAGACATCCAGACTTGTTGGCCCGTAGATTTTCAGACTCCACCTATTGTAATATGGGTTGTTTAGATGTCTCAATGAGGAGAAGTCGAGGCTTGTATATTTAAACATGAACCCTTTATTGTTAGCCTTCAACTATTTACAGATCCCAGGTTACTGTCATGCATGGTGCTGTTACTTCCATTCAGGCTGGTTCCAGAGTTTTCTTTCTAGACTTTTCTCTCCGAGTCTATTACCATGTGATCCTATGCATCATACCATGGGCAGTGCTATTTTCCAGACCCACAAACCCTGCTCTGCTGAGCACCTTTACATTACAATGGCACGCAGGCACATACAACATCCCCCTTTCTTTGCCAAAGAAAATTTTCCCTTCCAACAGGACATAGCTATTTGTAATACAATCTTTACTTGCTATCCCTTCTCCCACACCTCAAGTCTCTGACTTTATAAATTCAGATGGTCTTGAGCCTTGACAGTCCTTCCATGTCTCGGTCTGTCATGTTTGGAGGAATGGTAGTAGTACTCTATATTTCTGGTACTTGGTTATCTCCTTTTGATTCGCTTTTTGCGCTCCTTTGATATGTGTTTCTCTTTATCAACAACTTGTCAGCTTTTTTTGGACACTGTGGGCAGAATTTTCCACTTGTCAGGCGGGTGCGCGCCCGACCCGAACGAGCGTAAAATGATGCGCAATGACATTGGGCTAGTGTCCCGACATCATCGCGCACTTGCGCAATATTTCAGTTGGCAGGTGTGCGCAGGAGTTGGCAGCACGCCCGCCAACAATTAGCTGGCTTATTAAGGCCACTAAAGTACCAACTGAATTAAATTTTTCGCTGCCCATCCAACCTTACATTTGGCAGGCAGGTGAAAAGGCCGAGCGGCCTTTGGATTTTTTGCGAAACCTCATGCACGGGCAGGATGAGGTTTTGTTCAGTGATTTAAAAAAAATTAAAATTTTTCAAGCCAACTTCTAACATGCCCCTGCTCAGGTGATAGAGTCACATGAGGGGACATGTTATAAACATTTTTAAATTCTTTATTTGCATTGTTCAAAATTTTCATCTCCCTGAGGCAGCTCTGTGCCTCAGGGAGCTTTTCCTGCGCACATGCACACTTGCACAAGCATGCGTGCTCAGACTTCACCCCCCACCGCACCCCCCCCCCCAACCCCCGCCCTGACACAGGCAGCACTGCAGCACCTGTTTCACACTGACAGGCCTTAATTGGCCCACCAGCGTGAAATCGCTGCCAGCCCCCAATCACGGGCAGCAGTCGACTTCCTGACCACTCCCGCTCGTCCCTGCCAAGCCCGCCCAACGAGGGCAAAGTTCTGCCCTATGGGCTTGTCCATTCCTTCTGCAGGGAATGTGCACTCCATTTATCCCTAGAGCGGACTCAAATTTTCTTTTTCCAAGGTTTCCGCCGTAACCTTGCTTAACATGGACTCCTCACAAATGGAACCTTCATTTCCACTTGTTTCACAATCTCAGCTAAATATTTGTTTGCTGTTTTATTTTCAAACCATTTTGCAAGCTTATAAATCTTTTCATTCAGCTCAATGTTTCTCAGTACGTCTGAGACATCCAGTGCTCTTTCTTCTTCTAGTTCCTTGCACTTCAGTATCGGATTTACATTTTCTGATCTTATTTCTGTCTTTTCTTTCCTTGTCTGCAACAGAACTTCCTCCTTGTCCTGCATTTGGATTCCCTGTTGGCCAGGTCTGTCTCCGGCAAAGCCTTCACTTGTTTCAGTTCTGAAATTGTGCTACTCACGGCTTCATTATCTGCTCACAGCTTGGAAAGTTCTATGGCTTTTCCTTTCAATGCTCCCTCTTTTCCATTCGTCTACTTCTTCAGCTCTTCAGTCTGTTTCTTTGGCTTCCTCCTGGAATATAGAACATTGCTAAGTCTTCTCTGCCAACTGGTTATTCAGTATGTTAAGAGTGATGTTAAATTTATTTTCCTTCTCTTTGTAATTTTCCAAAAGAATAAACTTTGTCCTGAGGGATTCTTGGAGCAAGTGAAAGACTTTCATCAGGTTTTCCTTTTTTTTGTGAAGCTCACTTGTTTCAGCTTGAGCTTTCCTGTGATTCATGAGAGTCTCTTTGAGTTTCTTCTGCTGTGCTTCCATTCTGCTGTTCAAGGCACGTCATCATTTCTTCAAGTTGCTGAATAGTTATGCATTTCTTTTGCAATTGACCTTGAAGGACAATCAGTTGTTTGTTCAACTGCTCATTTTCTTGTTGACTTTTTGCCAACTCACTCTGGGCTTCAGTGCAATGTTTCATTGCTACTGATAACTCCAACACAGCTTTTACTGAAGTAATATTCAGCATCCTCTGTAGCTCCTCATGTCTTTCCATGGCTACATGTTGAATCATCAAGGAGTCTTTCAGGGTTGCAACTTCTTTGTGTGCCTTTCCTGCCTGCTGTTTTGCCTGGCTCTACATTTGTTGAGTTTTCCCAGCGCTTGCTTTGATTTGCCAACAGCGGAATTGAGGGTTGTTATCTCCACCTGGTACCTTTGTCTCATCTCTGAAATTTGTTTATTCAGATCTTGAACAGTTTGGTTCATTGAAGACTTCAGTTTATCATGCGTTTTTAAAGGTATATACTCAGCTTGAACCCTGCACTTCAAATCTCCCAGTTCAGCTCTGATGCAAACATTTTCCTGTAGAATAGTTTCATTTACTTTTTGCACATTTTGCATCTTTTGCGTCACCTCAGGTAGCTTCCCTTCATTCATAGCTATCTGCGCACTCTGCACTGCCATCTGTCTCCCTCACTCTGGAGTATTTTGGTTCCCTCACTCTGGGGTTTTCTGCCACCCTCTCTCTGGAGGCTTTTGTTGCCCTCTCTCTGGGGTATTTTGTGGCTCTCCCTCTGAGGCCTTTTGTTGCCCCCTCTCTGGGGTATTTTGTGGCTCTCCCTCTGAGGCCTTTTGTTGCCCTCTCTCTGGGCTCTCTTGTTACCCCTGGTGCTTTATTGGGAGGTGTTCTCTCTCTGGGGTCTCTTATTGTTGCTCTCAGTACATTATTGGGATTTGCCATCTCTCTGGAGTCCCATGTTGCCCCCAACATTTTTTTGGAGGTATGCTGGACCTTCTTCTAGAGTCTGCACTCTCCACAACTTAGAGCTTGTAATATCTGTCAAAACCTTGTAATATTTCACCACCAATACTCAAGTGTTGTTAAGTATTGATCTATATGTTGGCTGTGGAGTACCTCACCAGCAAATAAACCAAAGATGAATAAAAACTTATCAACTTGTACTTCTTCTGATTCCTCATTTAATCTTGTACTTCTGATGTAAACTAAGAATTGCCTTCTCCAAGACTCCCACTCTTGAGTCTGGTTTAGCCCTTTCCGTAGCACAGATGCATCTGGCTCTTCTAATTTTCTGCCCATGACTTTTTTTTTTCTTGTAGTTACCACTTTAAATGTCCTGACCACTTTAAGACTGTCAGTAAGGTAACCATTTTCTTCACTCGGGCTGTCTGCAGCTGTCGGCTTTCTGTGCTGTGCATTTCCCATGCTTTTTGGGTTTTGACGAGCTCTTTAGCCTTTGCCTCTGAACTTCCAAACTTTCAAAGTAGAAGTGTTGCCTTTTTCTGCGATTCTTTACTATTTTTCTGCAAGTCCTCTTCTTTGGGGTTTTGGCGAGCTCGTGGCCCAATCAAGGCCCTTTTTTTTTTAACTTAAAGCAACAGTGCTTCTTCCTCTGCACTGCCTGCCCTTTGACCTTTCTCTCAGGTAACCTTTTTTTCCTTCAGTAGCTTCTTCTTTACTCTGCAGCTTTTCTTCTTAAACTTTTGACTCTGCCAGCTGATTTTTATTTAGCTTCTTCTGTTTTTAACTTCAGTGCAGCATGGCCTTGCAGCTTGCTGAGCCCTGGGACCGCCACCTATTCTATAATGTGAGTACAGCTTCTTTTTTTATAATTTTTGCTCACCATCTTGTGAACTGTGTCACTCAGGTTCTTGCAATTTTCTGTGATGGAACTCCACTCATTCCAGTGGATTCCTCACTTCCAAGTCTGCAGTGAAGCTTCTTCAACTTTTTCTTCAAGTTTTATTCTTAGGTGCGCATCTCTCCAGTTAGGCTTCAGTTGCTTCTTGGGGTGCTGTTCGGGGTTCATGCATTTAGCTGCCACTTTTCATATCACTGTGGATCACCATGTCAGATTACGGTACTATCTCTGATATGATATCTTTTATAAGTGACCACTGCTACCAACCATGTTGTATTATGGTGTGCAATGCTGTCTCAACGATGAAATTTCAAGGCTTGCATATTTAAACATGATCACTTTATTGTTAACCTTTAACTATTTACAGGTCCCAGGTTACTGTCAAGCATGGTGCTGTTACCTCCATGGAGGCTTTTTCCACGGTGTTCTTTCGAGACTGTTCTCTCTGAGTCTGTTACCATGTGACTCTATGCGGCATACTGTGGGTGATGCCATCCTCCAGTCCAATATTAACCCTTGCTCTGCTGAGCACCTTTGCATTCAATGACATGCGCACACATACAAGATCATTCAACACCACTGCCTACGACTACACCGCCCCCACCCACACCCCCCCCCCCCCCCCCAACCACGCCCCCACCAACCCCTGCATACCCATAGTCAAGTCTTCTTAATAATAGGTATGGCAAGGCTGTGTCATCTATTCTTGTACATCTTCTAACATAATGGCTGGGTTACTAGACTAGCAATCCAGAGACATAGACTACTAATCTGGAGAGATGAGTTCAAATCCCACCATGGCAGCCAATTAAATAAATTGGGAATAAAAAACTAGTATTAGTAACGGTGACCATGAAACCACTGTCGATTGTTGTAACAACCCATCTAGGTCACTAATGTCCTTTAAGAAAGGAAATCTGTCATCCTTCCTGGTCTGGTCTGTATGTGACTCCAGCCTAGCAAACTATTCAGCTGGCAAGATGTCAGCTCACTATCACCTTCTCAAGGACATGAAGGGATCGGCAATAAATGCTGGCCTTGCCAGTGATGCCCATATCCTGTGACTGAATAAAAAGAATCAACACCCTTCGAATTAAGAATACAGTCAAGGCGGTGAGTGGATCTGTCCATGTGGTATATTATAGAGATGCTAGGCTGACAGTGTTGGTGCTTAGTCAGTGACATGCTAACAGTGAGACTTGCCATCCCCATCCTTTACGTTGCTTTTTCTTTGAAGGGACCATGGGGTCTAATGGTGGGAATGTTCCCTCCAGTGGCCTACTATTAGCTGACAGGGTGAGCTGATTTATCATGCAAGAAGATATAGTGAATAGCAATTGAGGTTTATGCCTCGAGTAGCATAGGAAAGATGTAGCAAAAGAAGCAGGGGTCTGAGTCTTTCAAAGTGGAGAAACAAGTTTTAAAGTTGTGCATGTAATTAAGCGCCGTGTGCAAACTGTTCAGTTTGAGTCTCCCTTAATCAGAGTGCATTGTGAATGGTTGATTTAGCAACTGTTGCTTTAAGTGTGTGAAGAGTGCACTGCTGCCTCTAGTGGGCAAGTGCAAAAAGGGAGATATGTGCAATATACTGATGAAAGATCATTCTCTTGCCACTGATGCTGCCTATCTGACTTTTTCCAGCATTTTCTAGTCTTATTTGTGCAATGGGTTCCCTTACCCATCCTGGTGGGGATGTACTGTAACAGGGATGAATGATTGGCACTCAATATCAGTGCCACCATCTTCCATTTGGGATGAGTGATAATTCTGGATGACTTGGTGACATCTATAACCAGGAGTTTGTATATTCTGCTTTAAGTGTCCTCCAGAAAGACTTGGGCAGGGGCGGGGGGAGATGAATGAATGAAATTGTACATTCATATTCTCTGGTTTGTAGTAGTGCCCTGCAGCTCACAGACACTGTTTGAGTTGTCATAATTCTGCACATGTTAAATAAACATATTTCCATGATATATAGTGAAGCTATTGGATTGAAGTGAGGGATCCACTGCTCCTCTTTTACCTGTCCCAAAAAAGTCATATTGGGATCCAAACGTCAACTCTGTTTCTCTCTCCACGTATGCTGCCAGACCAGCTGAGTTTTTCCGGCACTTTCTGTTTTTAGTTCCTCCCTTACCTGCTTGTCCAAAATTCTGCTGCTGAGATATGCAGGCTGAATTGTCCTTTTAATGGCTACCGGAGTTTTGAGGATCTGAAACGTCCTTGAAGCTTCCCAATCAGCTGTCCCAAATTTTCCAGAAGTGCAATGGAAAACATGGTGATGTTATGGCTTTGTAGCTGCCCCAGCTACAAGGAAATCCCCACCCACATAGTTTGGCTGCTTACATTGGTTTTGCACCAGTTTCTGTATCAGTTTGAATGCAAATAGACAGATCCAGGAAACACGTCCTCGCACTCTGTCTCATGAGGCTGGCAGCAGCCGCAGCATTTTATTTTTAATGACGCAACTGTGGTGTAACCCAGCTCAAGGAAATTCCAGGCCAAGAGAAATTCCACTTGCAGGCAGTTAAACAAGTAAGAGTGACACGGCTCTGCTAATGGTGAAGAAAAGAATATCACTACTGGATGTAGCAGTTCCTAAATGCCCTACCTATGGACAGCTTGGGTATTTTTAAAATGGAACTGCTTCAGGTACAGTTGAATGTATGCTCAGTATGGAACAATGTACAAGCCCTGGGTGTTTAAGACCATCTAGATATGTATTCGCAGTTCCATTTCAGTGTGTCTTGGAGTCACATTTGGACCTACCTCTTGAATTAAATGTTTCTTCACATCCATGCACTTTGGAAACTGATCTGCTTTGCTGTTGGAAGTGTGAGTATAACAGCTTTGTAATGAGTTAGTTTAGACCAATGGTTCTTAAAATTTTTCATCCGTGGTCCAATTAGGTGGGAAAAAAGACCCCCCCCACCCCCACCCCCGCCATCAGTCCTATCCCACCCATTTTCCTTGCCGCTGCAACTCTCAGCAGAATTAATGGGAAGAATAGCACTGCTTTTGATAAGACACCAGTGAAGTGACGTCTGGTTCCAAGCTGGAGAACTTCAGTCTCATGTCAGGCTCCACATTCAGCCAGTTTGACTTTGTTTTCAGCCCTGCAAGCGTTGAAAATCTGACTTTGCAGTTGTATGTTGTTGTAACAGTAATATAAATCTAGCCTATAAAACTACATTGTTATTGCTCGCGCTTATGACAACACATGCCATGCATGCGGGAGCCAGCCTGGTTGTGTAATGTTACACAAGTGGTAGGGGTGAGGGTTAAAACCTGTTTAATGGCCTCAGCTGTGGCATTGCACATCAGTGACTTGCATTTTGAACTAGCTTACTGATCACTTGGAGGACACTCACAGGCCACTAGTAATCCATGAACCACATTTTGAGAACTACTAGCTTAGACTAAGAGAAAATATTAATAATTTCCAGTCTCCACCCCAAATCAAAGAGTGCCAGTAGTGGCACATTATTCAAAGATTAGATAAATATCGTATCCTGATTTATAATAGTGTCATGCTCAATAAAGGCATGTCATATTATGAACTTGCAGTCAATACTTTCAAAAATTGGACATAAACAAGCTGTTAAGATGGCTGCCACAAATCACGTGACTTTTGGCATCTAGATGGCAGGCAGGATCAAGTCTCTAGCAAATACCTAATAAAACATGGACATAGGAAAGGATACCTACAGCAATTTGCGGAATTTATGTAGCTCATTGTTTAATGATGGGCCAACACCTAAAGACTATGGACTTGCCAGACTGGTCTCCATGCTTCTTACTGGACAAAAGGGAAGACTGAAACTCACTGGCCACTATCAACTTCCCATTGTATCACAATGATCTCCCCCATCCAAATTACACTGGATGGGCCTTAGAAGTGTTAACTCAGCAGTCATGTGATCCAAGTTGGTTTGAAGGACTGCGCACTTATTACCCCAGGGTCCAGGAGATCCATCAGAACCATCAGTCAATCTAAGAACCAGATTCTGAAAATAGTTACAAGTCATCAAGCAGCCAAAGTACTTAATCTATTCCAGTTTCAAAGTTCACCTGAGAATCAGCCTCCAAGATATTTTACTACAAGAAACATCTCTACATGCTGTGAACCTTTCATTTTACCCTCACCCTCACTTCAACTTTAAATCATCAAATCCATTCAAGAAACCATAGGCCTGCCATGTGAAAGATTAGAAATCATAAATCAGAGACTGAATTAATTGTAATCTGTAAAAGTATGCTATTTTTATCTGTATCCAATCTTTGTGTATGTGTGCATGTTTGAGACTGAATGTGTGACATTGCGTTAATTCAGGGTAATGTTATCGCACAGCTGATGGTAAATGCTGAGCTGCTCAAATCCCAGAGGGAAATTTGAAACAACTGCCACAACTTGTTTTGCAATTTGAGATACCTGCCTTAAATTCAGTAGTAATAAGAACACCAAGTCTAATAGGTTTCTTACAAAACAAAGTCAAACCTTTATTAATAGAAGCACATACATAGATCTACAAATTGCTACTATGGTAACTTCTAACTCCCCTAGTTAATCTAACTCCCAGTTACACTTTCGTTAAGGCAATAGTAAGACACATAGATTTTAAAAGACCCAGGCAAAGAAACACGATACCCTGAACAATCCAATTCAAAAGAGTTTTCTTAACTTCAGTACATTGTAGATAGCAGCTTGAGGCTTAGATGCTGGAGGTTTTTTTTCACACTTGTTAAATCTTAGATTAACCACAGCCTTCTCTCCTTTATCTATATTTTATGCAAATTTAACTTTACCTCTCTGATAATAAAAATTTCTCATAGTACCAATTTTACCATTAATCTTTGGGAAAAAATAAACACACTGTTTCTTAACTTCTCCTGGCTCGGTGAAACATTTCACCCCCCTTTGAAATGTTCCCTTTACACCTATGTTTACCTACTTAACATTTGAAATCCAGCTTATCTTCTGAGACATCAAAGCCTTCAGACCAGCTGCTTTTAATTCAATTAAGTCACACACATATACACACACACACACACACAGACGCAGAAAGTGCAAATGGCACTTGTTTAACAATAGCTACTCACTGACGCCCAGTTTGGGTTCCGCCAGGGTCACTCAGCTCCTGACCTCATTACAGCCTTCATTCAAACATGGCCAAAAGAGCTGAACTCACAAGGTGAGGTGAGAGTGACTGCCCTTGACACCAGCATTTAAAACTGGAGTCAATGGGAATCAGCGGGAAAACTCTCCACTAGAGTCATACCTAGCACAAAGGAAGGTGTTTGTGATTGTTGGAGGCCAATTATCTCAGCTCCATGACATCACTGCAGGAGTCCTTCAGGGTAGTGTCCTCGGCCTAACCATCTTCAGCTGCTTCATCAATGACCTTGCTCCATCATAAGGTCAGAAGTGGTGATGTTCATTGATGATTGCACAATATTCAGCACCATTTGTGACTCCTCAGATACTGAAGCAGTCCATGCCCAAATGCAGCATGACCTGCCACACAAGTGTCAGGCAATGACCATCTCCAACGAGAGAATCCAACTATCGCCCCCTGATATTCAATGGAATTACCATCACCGAATCCCCCACTATCAACATCTTGGGGGTTACCATTGACCAGAGACTGAACTGGGTTAGCCATATAAATACTGTGGCTACAAGGGCAGGTCAGAGGCTAGGAATCGTGTGACGAGTAACTCATCTTCTGACTCCCCAAAGCCTGCCCACCATCTGCAAGGCACAAGTCAGGAGTGTGATGGAATACTCCCCACTTGCCTGGATGAGTGCAGCTCCCACAAGACTCAGGAAGCTTGACACCGTCCAGGACAAAGCAGCCCACTCGATTGGCACCACATCCACAAACATTCACTCCCTCCACCACCGACAGTAGCAGCAGTGTGTATCATCTACAAGATGTACTGCAGAAATTCAACAAGGTTCCTTCAACAGCACTTTCCAAACCCATGACCACTACCATCTAGAAGGACAAAGGCAGCAGATACATAGGAACACCACCACCAAGTTCCCCTCCAAGTCACTCACCATCCTGACTTGGAAATATATCGCCGTTCCTTCACTGTCGCTAGGCCAAAATCCTGGAACTCCCTTCCTAACAGCACTGTGGGTGTACCTACACCATATGGACTGCAGTGGTTCAAGAAGGTAGCTCACCACCACCTTCTCAAGGGTAATTAGGGATAAACAATAAATGCTGGCCAAGCCAGCGATGCCCAAATTCCTTGAATGAATTTTAAAAACCCAATGACATTATGAGAATTATTATATCTTCCTGACAGTAATGGTGTGAAAAAGAAAATAGCCTTCTTTATTTTAAACTCACAAAAGATTGCTGCTGAATTATTTAATTGGAATACATATTCCAAGGGTAAGAAAAGACAGGACTCATTCTATAAAAACATGCTGATTATGGGCAGTAAGATAGCAAATACTTTCTGTCCATGGGAATAAACAAGTTGCATCATGGACAATTTTGTTCAAATCACTAAAGGACTTTTCACCTATATATATATATATGTTCTGATGCAAAAAGAATCCACCCATATGTTATACACCCATTCAATTTTGAATGTTGCTTTCATCTTACCTTGATGACCTTTGACCTAGAAACAGTACCATAAGGAAAATTTGTAGTTTCTTTAAACTGCTTATGAAATCTGTAATTGTTTTTAGGAGTGTTTGAAAAGAACGTTTAAGAGTTTGCATCAAATGTGGAGGGGTCAATTGTAATTTTCTTGAACAATAAGAAATGCTGGTCCATGTGACTTGTTGATCCTTGACCAAGAAACAGTACCAACAGGGAAAAAGTTAAAATACAGAATTGTATGGGCAGTGACAAAGAAGAGCTGCAGCCGGGGAAAAACAGATCAGGCACCTTCAGTGTGTGATACAGATAAAAAAGGACAGAAAACTGAAGACAGGGTTACAGTGGAGATTGTGAATTGGACATTACTATGGCTATGCTTCAGTTTTGCCAGTGCTGATCAGGCTGTTTAACGGTGTTTATTGAAGGAGTTAGGTAAAGGAGTCGCTGAGGAATTTGTGCCATCAAGACTGTCATGAACCTAGCTAAGGAGGTTCTACAGGAATGTGCCATTTGGATTATGGCTATCTCTGGGGGATGGAATGGAGATACCACTGCAGGTGACTCGAGGGCAAATTCCATTGAGTGACAAAAATGAGAGATCCTACATTCTCGAGGACAAGTTGGAAGGACTATGGGCCGTAATTTCCACAGAGTGGCAATCAGCATTGGATTGCCACTCCGTGCCCACTTACCTACGCCAAATTCCCTCCATATCAGTCTCACCCGACCTTCCAACTAAGGCCGGGCGAGAGATCCAGGCAGCGCAACTGTCTCTGCACTAGCTGCCATAAAGCAGGTAAATTTAAAGGTCCCATTGGAATTGACAGATCAGGGAGAAGGTAAATGCCTAAGGTAAGTGAAAATGATTTAGGGGGTGGGGGTGTTCAGAGGTCGGGTGACGACGGGGGAGGAGGCCAAACATTGGGAGGGGTTGCAGCGGGCTGGATCTTCGGAGGGGGTTGGGGGGGAGTCTGACATTCAGCGGGCTTGGGGTTTCAAACGTTGGGAGGGGGTGCAGCGGGCCGGACATTCATGTGTTCGGGGGAGGGTTCGGACATCAGGAGGGCTGGGGGCATTGGGCATTGGTGGGGTGGCAGGGGTCAGACATTCGGGAAGACTGGACATTGGGAGCCACTGCGGGGAGTGGGGGGTGGGGAACGTGGGCAGACATTCAGGGGGACTGTGGAGGTCAGACATTGGGGCGGTCTGGAGAGGGGTTGGGCATTCTGCGGGTGGGAGGCTGGGGAAGGGTCGGACATTCAGGGTGCTGGGGGGTTGCAATTTTGGGGTATGTAGGTCGAACATGGGGGGAGTAGGATCGGGGGGGGGAGGGTAAGAGTTGGGCCCGCGGGGTGGGGGGTGTGTTGGGTGAGAAGTCACGTGCTGGTTAGGGGAATCCTAAGGGCGGTCAGTGGGTGGGGAATACTGTCGGGGGGGTCGTTAGTCAGGGGTGTGGGGAGCCCCTGGGTGGGCTGGGGCTGTGGGGGGAGTCCTGTGGGGGGGAATTGGTGCAGGTCTTTACAATAGTTATCTAGAAGTGAGGAGAGGTTTTCATTCATCTAACTTTTTCAAGGTAACTATTGGTATAACCCTGGTGGAACCATCCAAAGTTTGCAATTTAAATCACATTTTCAGATGGTTCCTGGTCCAGCACAATTGCCGGAGGAAGCGTGCACTTCTGGGCAATTGCCGTGAAAACCCTTACCTGGGAACTTCCAAGAGAGATTCCCCAGTGCATCTTTGGCGTACCCCCCCCAAATCCGACCCTGGGAGCGCGAAGGCTACGGCACACTGAGATTACATGTGGTGCTATATTTGTGTGGAGAATGATGTAAATGCTTGTAATCTCGTGAGCTAGACTTTGTTGTATCTACTATTCCACGTGCGTGTTGTGAAGAGGACATAAGGAGGTTGCAGACGGATACAGATAGTTTGGGTGGGTGGGCAAAAATATGGCAGATGAAGTATAATGTGGGAAAATGTGAAGTTGTTCAATTTGGCAGGAAGAATAAAAAGGCAGAATATTACTTAAATGGAGAACGACTGCAGAATTCCAAGCTGCAGAGGGATCTAGATGCTCTAGTGCATGAGTCACTAAAAGTCAGTATGCAGGTACAGTGAGTAATTAAGAAGGCTGATGGAATATTATCCTTTATTACAAGAGGAATTGACCATAAGAGTAAGGATGTTATGCTTCAGTTATACAGGGCATTGGTGAGACCACATCTCGAATATTGTGTGCAGTTTTGGTCTCCTTATTTAAGGAAAGATGTTAATGCATTGGAGATGGTTCTGAGGAGGTTTACTAGATTGATACCTGGAATGAGTGGGTCGTTGACTGGGCTTGTTTCCACTGGAGTTTAGGAGAGTGAGGGGTGACTTGATTGAAGCATAAAAGATCGTGAATGGTCTCAACATGGTGGACGTGGAAAGGATGTTTCCTCTTGTGGGCAAGTCCAGAACTAAGGGGCACTTTTTTAAAATTAGGGGCTGCCCTTTTAAGGTGAGGAGAAGTTTTCTCTTTCAGAGGGTTGTGTGACTCTGGAACTCCCTGCCTCCGAAGGCAGTGGAGGCGGGTCATTGAATATTTTTAAGGCAGAGGTAGATAGATTCTTGTTAGGCAATGGAATCAAGGGTTATCAGGGGTAGATGGGAAAGTGGAATTCGACACACAAACAGATCACCCATGACCTTAATGAATGGCGGAGCAGGCTCGAGGGGCCAAATGCTCCTATTTCGTATGTTCATATGTACAGTTTGTACCGACTGTAATTTACCTGTTAATTCATGTTTAACTTACATGGGTAATGATTTGTGTTAAAGTAAAAGCTACAAGAAGTGGAATCTTACTGATAATTTCTTTATGCGGGGGGCCATTCAATAAATTTAGTTATTTTGGTTTATAGTTTCCCTATGAATCAGAATCTTAACAGCATGGAAGGAGGCCATTCAGCCCATCGTGTCTGCACCAGCTCTCCAAATGATCATTATGACTTAGTGCCATTGCCCTTCCTTTTCCCCATACCCTTGCACATTGTTTCTATTCAAATAACCACCTCACATCCTCTTGAATGCTTCAATTGAGCCTGCCTCCACCACATTTCCAGGCAGTGCATTCCAGACCCGAACCACTCGCTGTGTGAAAAAGTTTTATCTCACGTCACACTTACTTCTATTGCAAGTCACTTTAAACCTGTGCCCTCTCGTTCTTGATCCTTTTAAGGGCGGGAACAATGAGGATTGTAACAAATCAAAGAGTGTGATGTCCCCCTCCTAGGTTTCTAGAACGTCCAAGAGATAAACAAGAGAAGCATGACAGGTCCCCATTACTTACAGATGTATAACATGAATTCATATAAACCTATATAATGGAGGAAAAGGTGGGAATGTACGACTGGAGTCAGAGCAGATGTTATAACACGGACAAAGTTATAAAGATAGGGAGGAGCGACCTTCAGATGTCTGTTCCTTCCTTTTCTCCACTAACTAGTATGAAAAAGAAAGTTTAAGAGCTGTGGGGCAGGATTTTCTCCTGGGATTCAGGACCCCAATGCTGGGACCAAATAGGGCCAGGAAACCAAAAACAGGAAGATGGTGTCAGCTGTGGCTCTGTGCTCGCACTCGTTGCTGAGTCACAAGGTTGTGGGTTCGAGTTCCGTTTGGCACAGCTATGACAGGCCAAACAGCCTCCCTCTGTGCTGTGAGGTTTGATTTTAAAAACTATAGTACAAAATCTAGGCTCGCACTCTAGTCCGGTGCTGAGGAAGTGCTGTGTGTCAGGGGTGCTGTAATTTGTCTGAGACATTAAAACAAGGCACCGCCTTCCCTCTTAGGAGGACATAAAAGATCCCGTGGCCCTATTTTAAAGAACAGCAGGGAATTTGCCCTGGTGTCCTGGCCAATACTTATCCCTCAACCAACATCACTAAAACACCGAGCACTAGTATCACCCCTTATACATGCAAATTGACTGCTGGACATCCTGAAGTCAGAAGAGAAAAATTGGGAATTAAATCAATGCAATTCTTAATCAGTGCTACTTTAAACACCAAAACCATCAAAATTTAACAGCTGCTCGCAATGAAATGATACACTCCCTCACAAGGCAACAAGGACAACTGATGTGGGAAATGTAAAACAAAAGTTGCACTGGTGCAGCAAGGGACACTATTTTAAAAGAAAAACTTGTATTTAATGATTTTCATGGCCACAGGGTGCCCCAAAATATTTTACAGCCATTGAGATACCTTTGAAGTGTATTCACGGTTGTAACGTAGAAGTGCAGCAGTCAATTTGTGCACAGTAAGCTCCCAGAAACAACAATGTGATTATGGCTGTTTTTTTTAGATTATTGCTGATGGATGGATAAGTATTAGCCAGGACATTCAGGATAATTCCTCTTCAAAATAATGCCATGGGATCCACCTAAGAGAGCAGACAGGACCTGGGTTTAACATCTCATCTGTAAGAAAGCACCTCCAACACTGCAGCACTCCCTCAGTCCTGCACTGGAGTGCCAGGCTTGACTTTTGCACTCAATTCACAGGGTGGGATTTTCCTGCTGTCTGTGCTGGGAATAGTTGCTACAGGAAAAAAAAATTGCTGCTCATGCAGTCTCTTCTACTTCCATTATATTTAGGTTAGAATCAGCTTCTTGAGCCACCTTGGCTCCATTTCTGTGCTGCATACAAATGTTTAGATTGGTTTTTAAGTGCCATGGTATTGCTATGAATCATTCTAATGTAAGGCATATTTAACGTTATAGTAATGGCACTTTTCACGTCATAAATTCTACATGTGTAGGACATGGCAACAGTGAGTGAAGATAGAAACTGGCATTTATGAAAACTTGGTCGATCATTTTTAAATGAATCATTGGTTTATCACAATATTTTCTACACTTGTCAAGAACATTCATGTAATAAGAATTTACGTTGAAATATTAACACATTTAATGACAAGGAAATGAATAGGTGTTATTTTAACTGGAGTGAAAACCAGTTCCTGGTATAGACTATGATAGGATTAATAATTCCTCCTGTCAGTTGAATATACACCAGGACTGATAATGGTGGACATGCAGGAAAACATAACCATCCTCACAGGATTTTGGGAAAAGATGCACGTTTTGGGAGTTTACTCGTGTAGCAGAAACCTGTATATCACTGTTCACCCGAAGGATTGAACCAATGAGATGAAAAGAAAATCAACAAATGCTGAATAGCAAAAATAAAATTAGAAATTGCTAGATGGAAATGCATAAGTTGGCCAGCATCCAAAAACGAAATGCCTCATTGGAAATGAGGTACTCAGGCTAGGGAAACCCCTTCACAGAACTTACAAAGCATACCGGTCAAAAGTTCAAATATTTCTCCTTACTTTTCCCATGTGTTTAATATAATGAAGATACTGTATTAAAAAGAGAAAATGTCAGAAATACACAATATACACTGTAACCAAGAAGAGATAGCGCTAATGTTTCAGGAATTAAGATGCTTCACCATGACAATGACAATGCTTGGCACCTCTTTTGAGGGGTTATCCCAACATGAAACTTAATTCATTTCATGTTACCGAATAGACTTGCACAGTTTTACAATGGCACTGATGTTGAAGCTGAAAACACCTGCACTGTACATTCGTTGAACAGATTCAGTTAAAAAGTACTTCACGACCAGAGAATCAAGATCGATCCACTGGTAATAATGAGCGGAATTTTCTGAGCCCGCTGGCGGTGGGTGTGATAGGTGGCGTGCGCAGAAAATATGGCGGGACTTGCTTCACGACAGTGTAAAGGCAGGTCACCATCGTCCGCTCAGCCCGCCGATGGCTGACTTTTCCCGCGTTTCCCGCCATTGGTCGGCGGGAAGCTAATTGTAATACATTAGCAAATAATTAAAAGGCCATCCCTCCAGGCACTTGGAACCCCACCGTATTGTCCGTCCATGTCAGCGGGAAAGCACGCCGACATGTTTCACAACAGCACACAGGCGACGTGCACTTGGCGGCCTTCACTTTGGAGGAACTGGGGTGAGTGAGTAGCAGCTTCTCCACAGCTCACCCATTGTTTACAGGCCTCAGGGGCGCTGGGGGGCATGAGCATGTGCTGGCCAGCCTCGGAGGCAACTGCTGAGGGGTGGGGGTGGGTGTTCGGGGGCAAGTGCTGGACAGCCTCAGAGGTGACTGCAAAGGGGGCGGAGGGATGGGTCAAGTGCTGCTCTGGCGCTGCAACACAGGCAATCGAGGTGGGGGGCAGGGGAAGTAAGGGAAGTGGTCATGCTTTATGGACACCTGTATAAACTGACCATGACTGTGCAACTAAGACAGATCAGGTACAGCCACAGTGATATGATTGGGGTCAAGTTTCTAGCCTGCCCGTCCATGCAAGTATTGCGGAGGCACCAAAGGGCCAGCAAGCACTCCATACCTTACCCCGCAACCCCACCCCTCCACCCCCACACCCCCAGCACAGACTTCGAGTCCGCCACCACTTTATTGGACCGTGGAGCAGTTGGACTGCACACATTGTACAATCTCCTGGCCAACGCTGACCATGTAGCAGTCACTGCTGGAGGTGCTCACAGCCCCTTGCAATCTCAACATCCCGGTTAGGAGCAGTCTCCCCCATGTCGCAGGTTGACGGGGCAGCCATGCAGCGCACTCATCTGTGGCCATCCGAGGGGTGACCAGCACTCTCCGGGAAGCATTAAGGGGTGGTCACACAGGGTCAGGAAAGGGGCTAAGTACAGCCATGATAACCACATCTCTCTCTCTCCCTTTCACACTGCAGGAGGACCATGTCAGGATCATGGATCCTGGTGACCTAGCTGTATGCCTGATGGCCTACAGAGACCGTAGAAGATGGAGGAGAGAGTGACTGAGGCCCCTGGCTGCACAAAGGCAGGAGCAGCAACCTCTGAAGAAGGGGCAGCAGGGGCTCCTGCACACGCTGCCCAGCAGTGACAGTGAGCCGTGGCTGGCCGGCGCCTAGTGACACCCAGGGTCTATAGACACCGCCTGCCGTTCCTGCAGATGAATGAGAACCAGTGTCGCCGACGACTGCGCATGTCTAGGGACCTGGTGGCTCACATCTGCCACTTACTGCAGGACTTGGTGCCAAGGGGACATGGAGGCATCCACTGCCAGTGGCTGTGAAAGTGACCATGGTGCTCAATTTCTATGCCAGTGGCTCCTTTCAGAGTTCCACAGATGACCTCTGTGGGATTTCACAATCCGTCACCCACAAATGCATCCATGAGGTCACGGATGCCATCTTCTCCATGGCACACAACTTTGTGCATTTTGCCCGGGACCGGGACAGCCAGGATGCAAAGGCCATTGGATTCCCCCTGATCTCGGGATTCCCACAGGTACAGGATGCGATTAACTGCACTCATGTGGCGCTCAGGTCTCCATTGCTACACTCAATGGACTTCATCAACCACAAGAGCTTCCACTCACTGAATGTGCAGCTGGTATGCGACCACCAGAAATGCATCCTGCAGGTGTGTGCACAGTTTCCAGGGAGTGTGCACAACGCCTACATCCTGAGTCACTCGCAGATCCCTGCAGCCTTCCAGGGTCCACAGAGGCTGCAGGGTTGGCTCCTTGGGGACAAGGGCTACCCGCAGAGGCCGTGGCTGATGACACCCGTGCAGCGGCCTCAGGCTGCAGCAGAGCGACGCTATAATGAGGCTCAGGCAGCAGCTCACAACTTGGTGGAGCAGACCATCGGGATGCTGAAGATGTGGTTCCAGTGCCTGGTCCAGCCTGGTGGAGCCCTGCAATATAGTCCACAGAGGGTGTCACACATCATCATCGCCTGCTTCGCCCTTTACAACCTGGCGCTGCAACGGGGAGAGGAGCTGGCTGAGCAGGAGTTGGAGGAGCTGCACATTTCCTCCAATGAGGAATACACCAGTGGGATGAGGGTGAGGGGGTCCTCGGTGGGGCCGATGATGGGGATGAGGCTCTCACATGGGCTAGATGAGGCAGACGCACTCGAGAGGCCTTCATATCTGCCAGATCTGTGGAGGATGATGACCACATGCAGTGAGGTGTCCCCTCAGATCCTCACATCGCAGTTGTGAACATTTGACTCCAGTCTGGCTTTTCACAGCACCAATACACTCTGAGAGAATACGCCTGTCATGGAGATGCTGTGGAGACCCTAATAGTTGCTCATTCGCAGTGAGGACACTCCATAGATCTTCACATAGTCTCCGAGAATGTCTGACTCCTGTCTGGCCGAGGGCAGATTGCTTGCATCCATGATCAGGGCCATCTCAGAGATAGAGCCATGAAACTTTAGATGCATCTGATGCTGTGTCCGCCTTCAGCACCTCAGGCCTTCAGGAGCTGGTGCACAGCATCACTGGTCACAGATGCTGGTGTGATGGGGGCCAGCCCCACATTAAAGGTGCTGAGAGCACACGGAGAGAATGAGAGAACTCTGTGGCGCCTGCCCACTACATTCCGGCAGCAATGACCAGCACTGCTGAGGTGCAGGCATCAGTAACGTGTCCAGGGAGTGTGAGGCTGGACCATCACTGTGGTCTGAAGGCTGCACAGAGCGCAGGGAAGAGGCCCTGGACTGAGACACCTGCCTTTTATCTTGTGCAGAAAGGTTTCACATCTGAGTGACAAGAACACTGCTCATCAGAACAAGGAGCCACAGTCAGGGGGACATTCTTAGGAGTTTATCGACAATAGTGAACAGTATGTACAGGCTGTGCAACTACTTTTACCTAACTTTCCTAACCCTGCTGCTACGTCTTGGTGCTCCCCAGACATCCACAGCAGAGGTGGAGGCAGCCGGCTGATAGTGACACCCTGTCTGTGATGACTTTGGCGGGCCTCCTCTGGAGGGCCAAGACTTGGAAGGCTCCGGCCTGCTTTTGGGGTCCTGCTGTGTGGCAGTGGCACCCTCCTCGGCCTGTGAAGCTGGATTTGCGGAGGCACAAGAAGAGGGGATTTGGATGGGCCGGTCACTCCCTGAGTCACCTGGGTGGATGGCCAGGGAGCGTGCACCTGCTGATCCTCCTCCCTATGGGTGCCCGAGGGACCCTGACTGACTCCCTGAGCGGAAGGGGTAGCTGGAGTGAGATCAAGCTGCCCAGCACCCCTCTCACGTACACACTGTTGGAGGCCAACTATGGCATCAGCGATGGAGTTAAGCCTGCGCAGCAGTGCAGGAGTGACATCCTGGACCAAGGTCTCCATGGCAGCCGCCATCCTGCCCATGTTGACCTCGGTGCGTTGCAATGCCGGCGCTATCAGCTCAGCCTGAAGACGGACGGACTCCTCCATCGTGCCTTGCAATCTGAGGAGTGCAGCGGACATCCCTTCCTATTGTTCCCGAGCTTGACTTTGCAGCTCCAGCAACTGTGACATGATTGAGTCCAGACGCTCGTCATCGGACTCGGACTCGGCAACGTTCTGGCCTCCAGCAGTCCTCCGAGTGCCGGGACCTGGGAAGTCCCTGCCTCCACCTGCTGTGGATCAAAAAGTGCGATGTGCTCACCAGATTGTGGACCCGAGGCTACTCTGAAGCCAGGTCCCACCAAGGTGTGTTTCTCTGTGCCGGTGGAGGGTGTGGGTGAGCGCTGTGATGGGACTTCAGGGAGGGTGCCTCCAGATTCCTCTTCAGAGGTTTCTTTCGGGCTTGATTGGAGGCCCTGGGTCATGGACTCAGTTGGCTGTTTGGCAGATGTGCCTGCGAAAGCAAGGAGAGATAATTAGTGACTGGCAGTGGCCTGTGAAAGAGGACACATCACTCACACCATGGTTGTCTGATGGATGTTGCACTGCTGGATCCTCGCTTGGTAGAGCAGCGCCGACCTCACCATCAGCACAGGACCGGTCCCGGTCATCGCTGGCCAACTGGATGGCTCTGTTTTCAAATTCTGTCAGAACTTTGATCTCCGGCATCCCTACACCCGCCTGCGACCTTTCCCTCCTGTTGTGAGCCAGTTTGTCCTGCATGGATAGAGATGGAAAGAATGTATCAGGACTCCTGCCAGGCCAGATGATAGTTGTGCCAGGCCTGTCTGGGTGGTGCGTGGTCCAATGGACAGGATGAGGACAATGACAGTGTGTGTGAAAGAGTGAATGATGATGTCCCTTGTACTGGCAGTGCGTGAGGGCCCTGTAGATATGTGATGGGCTTGTGAGTTGGGAGTGATGAAAAGAGTGACTTACCCTGGTGGAACGGAGGAGTTCATTCATCCTTTTGCGGCACTGGGTAGCTGTCCTCCACTGCAGGGTGTTTGTGCTGACCACCGCTGCCACTGCCTCCCAAGCAGGGTTGGTGACTTTGCTGCCCATCCTTTGGCCAGAGCAGGAGTAGAGCACATCCCATCGGGCCTCCACGGCATCCAGCAGTCATTCGAGGGACCCATCATTGAAGTGGGGTCTGCAGTCTTTTTACCTTTGCTGGCCATGTCTCCCAGGCAGAGGCGGTGAGATGGGGGTGGTGAGTGCTTTGCTGGCGGCTGCCTTTTAAAGATGGCAGCCGGCGTGATGCAACAGTAGGGTGATGGCGGGTGAGCAAATGAGAGCTGCCCGCCATGGAAACGGCGTGTTCTGTGGGAGTGAGTATATAATGAGGTGGGCTTGGGAAGATACGGCGTGAAAACCCACCATTTTCATCGGTGGATAGGCCTCCATTTTACCCTCCCACTACCACACTTAGTGCAATTCTGGGAAATTTCCACCCAATGTTCTGCTAAACATACAGTGAGAAAAAGCCTCTTCTGTCAACTCTTTGCTAGAAGGCATTCTTGATGGGTAATCAATATTTATTCAAATGCTATCAACAGTTCCTGCAGCTGAATTACTGCAGGTAGACCAACATACTAGCTGTGTCATGTTTCAACAACGAGCCACATTTTTAATGGTTCAAAGATTTTTCCTAGGGGAACAAGATTGTCAAATATTTTTTTTTTAAATTTCAAATCAACTCTTGTGCCAAAGTAAGAATGACAGCTAAAAATGTTATGTTTTTTCAAGAATAATCCAAAGTACCTCAATGACAATCATCAGCTTTATCCTTAAGAGTCCAAATCAACCTCAATACATAGTTTCTCTAATCTCTAACTGTAAAACCCATTGTGACAACTGTATACCTCAGTGTTTGAGGCAAAATGGCAAGCTAAACAGTCAGTAATAGGTGTGTGATTATTTAAACACACAAGCTTGTACAGGTATGGAAAATGAGTTTTAAGCAATAATTACACACCACATATAACAAAACCTAATTTGCACATTTAAAAAAAAAATCACATCAGGTCCACAAAGCAAACCAAGGCACAGATGCAATTTAATTTATATAATTTGCTATCAAAAAGAATATTTGATGTCTGTATGAAACCTATTCACATTTATAGTCATTCAACTGCCCCCACTGAAGCTATTATAAGCATTATTTTAATAAGAATGGATAGTCTGTGATGTGCAAAGTGTTGCGAGAACAGCTTCAAAACTGATTCTAAAGAAATTTGCAGTAAGGAAACAACATCCTATGCCTGGTTTGGTAAGTTATTTTCTGCTGAAGACCTCAGAAGCTCAAAATCCTGGAGAATCAGTGGTAATGAATGCATTATCCATTTTGCACCTATTTCGAATCCTAACAAGACACAGTAATAGGTCTTCAATTTCACTTTCCTCTGAATGGGGTGAGTCATTGTCAGGGGGGCAGTAGCAAGGGCGATGAACATTATTGGGGGTATGGCGGGGGTGGGGGGGCGGGGGGGGACACGGTTAAACATTATCGTAGATGTGGGGGGTGGGAGTAAGCATTGTAGTGAGTGCGCAATCCTGGGAGCACAGGGTTGAGGCGATGGAACTTAACAACAACAAGGGCATTTAAAAACGGTGAAATATAGTGAAGTGAGGAAAGTCCGCAAGGAGTATGTCTGCAGATCATGACAAAAAAGTGGTTGTGGCTTTGCTACAGTTCACTTTGCCACAAGGAAGGAAATCAAAGAGAGGGCATGAAAAAAGATTAGCAAGTAAAGTTAAAGGTAACCCAAAGATGTTTTACCAATACATTAATGCTAATAGGTTAGTTAAGGAATAAGTGGGGCCTATCAAAGATGAAGATGGAAACTTGTGTGTAGATGCAGAGGCTGTGGGAAGGATTTTGAATGAATATTTTGTCTCCGTGTTTACAAAGGAAAGATGTAGATATAGTAGTCCAGGAGGAACCTTGCAAGATATTGGATGGGATAGTCATAAAGAGAGAGGAAGTACTCAAAAGGTTGAAATCCCTGAAAGTTGATAGGTCACCAGGGCCAGGTGGATTGTTTCCGAGGCTGCTGAAGGAAGTCAGGGAGGAGATAGCAGATGCTCTGAGGACGATTTTCCAAACTTGACTAGATACAGGGGAGGTACTGGAGCATTGGAGAAATGCCAACATAGTTCCATTGTTTAAAAAGGGTTCAAAGGAAATGCCAAACAATTATAGGCCAGTTAGTCTTACATCGGTGGTGAGCAAATTAATAGAATCAACCTTGAGAGATAGGATTAACTGACATGTGGAAAGGCATGGACGAGTTAGGGATGGTCAGCATGGATTTGTTAAAGGAAGGTCTTGCCTCACAAATTTGATTGAATTCTTTGGGCAAGTGACAAGAAGGGTTGATGAAGGTAATGCAGTGGATGTTGTGTACATGGATTTGAGCAAGGCATTTGACAAGGTCCCATATGGCAGATTAGTCAGGAAAGTAAAAGCCCATGGGATTCAGGGTAACATAGCAAACTGGATAAAAGGTTGGCTTTGTAACAGGAAACAAAGGGTAATGGTCGATGGATGCCCTTGCGAATGGAAAGTTGTCTCAAGTGGTGTTCCACAGGGCTCGGTGTTGGGACCCTTGCTGTTTGTGTTATATATTAACGATTTGGATGTGAACGTGGGGGGCACAATTGGGAAATTTGCAGATGACACAAAGATTGGCTGAGTAGTGGATAGTGTAGAGGATAGCCATAATCTCCAAAACGATATAGATGGGTTGGTGGAGTGGGTGGTAAAGTGGCAGATGGATTTTAACATAGAGAAGTGTGAGGTCATACATTTAGGGAGGTCAAACAGTTACAGGGATTACAAAATAAATGGGAATATACTAAGAGGGGTAGATGAAGTGAGAGATCTTGGCGTACAAGTACACAGGTCCCTGAAGGCATCAGTTCAAGGAGACAAGGTTGTAAAGAAGGCATATGGAATGCTCTCCTTCATTGGCAGAGGTATAGAATATAAAAGTAAGGATATAATGTTGGAATTGTATAAAACACTGTTGAGGCCACAACTGGAGTAGTGTGTGCAGTTCTGGTCACCACATTACAGGAAGGACGTAATAGCCCTGGAGAGAGTGCAGAGGAGGCTTACAAGAATGTTGCCAGGGTTAGAAAAGTGTAGCTACGAGGAGAGATTGGATAGGTTGGGGTTATTCTCCTTAGAACAAAGAAGGCTGAGAGGTGACTTGATTGAGGTGTACAAAATTATGAGGGGAATAGGTGGATAGGACAGGATAAAATTATTTCTCTTGGTGGAGAATTCTAGAACCAGGGGACATAGATTCAAGATAAATGGCAGAAGGTGTAGGGGGGGCCATGAGGAAGAACTTTTTTACGCAGAGGGAAGCGGGCATCTGGAATTCGCTGCCCAAGTTGGTGGTAGAGGCAGAAACATTAAACTATTTTAAAAATTACCTGGATCTGCACCTAAACTGCTGTAAGCTGCAGGGCTATGGGCCGGGTGCAGGAAGGTGGGATTAGAAAGGGCACCTGGGTGTCCTCGGGCTGGCATGGACAAGATGGGATGAATGGCCTCCTTCTGTGCTGTAACTTTTCTATGGTTCTATGGTTCTAAGGCCATCTGGATCATCTGGTCACTGGATCCAAGCTGGAGCTGACACAGGAAGTCTCTAAGGCTCCAGCATAAAAAGGAAAGGGCACAGTTTTCAAATGCCTGACTGGAAGACCTGGGCCTACATGTTTACGGATCCAGGGGGACCATCAGTGAGGACTCTCAGGGAGTCATTTCTGAGGTACCTGAAGTTCAGGGCTCCAGCATAAAATCGGCTTCCCAGAACTTCCACAGCCACTGTGAAAAGCAGTGAACATATCCGCATTTGCTGCTATTGGGATTGGAAGATCACAGACCTGGACAATTAACTTAATAGGACAAAACCAAAATTCTGCGGATGCTGGAAATCTGAAATATAAAAGAAGGTGCTTGAAATACTCAGCAGGCCAGGCGGCATCTGTGGAGAGAGAAACAGAGTTAGTTTCAAGTCGATGATCTTCTTCAAAACTGGAAAATGTTACAAGTCTAACAGGTATTAGAGACAGGGAAAGTCGTGGAAAGGAGGAAAGAACTAAAAGAAAGGAATGTGATGGGTGGAAGTCAGGAATGATTAAATATCAAAAGGGGTGATGGTGCAAAAAGAACTGGTTATGGGGCAAGTCAACAAACAACAGATAGATTAGATAAGGTGTAAATGGCAACAGCCGAATTATTACTTGCACCATCCGGCTAGACAAAATAAGATTCATTATACTACCTTGCCCTCCAATAAACTTCATGGCACTTTTAATGTATTAATAGAGAATGATGCGGAGTGGATAGTTTTGTTCATGCTTCTCTTCCATAAATCAAAGTACAGACACCAATTATGGCCAAGTTTACTCAGCCCAGACCAGTAATTAAACCTTGAATAAAAATAGCAAATGCTGGAAAATCCCAGCAGGTCTGGCAGCATCTGGGGAGAGAGAATTAGAGTTAACGTTTCAAGTCCAAAATGGCTTCTTCAGAAGAAGAGGTTCCAAAGAAGAGTCATATTGGACTTGAAACGTTAACTCTGTTTCTCTCTCCACAGATGCCGACAGACCTGCTGAGTTTTTATAGTTCAGATATCCAGCATCTGCAGTATTTTGCTTTAATTAAACTTTGAACCTTGCTGTTCCACTTGGCTCAGTAAGGTATATATCCTCAACCGTATCATAGGGTTGGGGTTGCAGGTAGGATATCTCTGGTTGAAGACGTTCCTAAAATTCAGTGCTAATTTTGTTTTCAACATGCAGGGAAATATCTCTGGGAGAAAAGCTATTCCACCACAAATCTTTGCAGAAACCACACAGTAATTGATATCTTAAATAGATATTCTGCAAACAATAATCTCAAAATCACTTTTGATATGGAAAAATTATTTTTAAATCAGGACCCTCCTTAATAATCAAACCTAAGAAGTTTGATTAATTTAAAATGGTTTTGGCTGTTTCAATCAGTTGGGTTTAATGGGCAGATTTTCAGATTCCCATTGGAGATGGGACCAGGAGCAGGAAAGCTTGAAAATTGGAGTGCAACTTGCTGAGTTGCTGGCACGCTTCCGTCTCCAGGCCATTTTTGTTCTAGCAGGAATAGGGCTTATGGGTACTGAGGGCAAGAGGAAGGTAACCTATTATGCCAAGAAAAATGGCTTATTAAGGCTACTCAGCAGAAGCCAACTGGAATCTTCCAAATGGCTTACGCAAGCCCCCCGCCCCCAACCACTGAGCCCGAAACATGGTCAGTTGATGCTGGTTCCCCTCAGCAGCAGATCGGGACTATGTGTGAGGTGGTGGGAGGGGGGGTGGGTGCTAATGCTCATCCTGCTAGGGAGATCCCCAGATCCCCCAACTCCAGCCTATTATGGCCTCCCTCTCCCTTTCTCTTGCATGTTTCTGCAGCCCCCACCTTGGATAATCGACCTGTCATTGCTAGAAGACCTCCTAAACTTCAGCATGGACACTCGCCCATTATCCATAAGTGCACTCCATGGCCACTAATTGGCCATCCCTACAAAGATCCCATTGGCGTCTGCAACTGATGCGAGATGGGATCGAGGCCTGGAAATTCTCCTAACGGCAGGGTGTGGGGTCCAAAATGAAAATCCAGCCCAATGTTTCTGTTTAAATCCTGCAATATAATTTCCTCTGGCGCACCATCGGCTAATGCATTTATACAAAATTATTTTGTGCATTATTTTAACACAGTTGTTAATTAGTTTAAAATAAAATAAACTAGTTAACAGCTGTGCAAACTAATTTAGTGTTAATGTATTAACCAGTACATTATTAGAGAAAATTAAACCCTTTAGTGCTGGTGATATTATTAAAGTAAAGCTTTGGCAAAGAAACCAAGACAAGAAATGTGAGAGAACTAAATTAAAGTATACAGTTCATGCTAACCACCCTCAGGACAATGATTATCTCTGTTGATGTTAATTTAGCTTCTCCTGAGTTTTGGGCTCAATAATTCAAGCTATAGTGGCATTGTTATCATCAGCGTCCTCGGCTGTTCAGGGGTTTCTCAGTGGAGCCGGCTGTCACAATGCAAAGGATAGTCTTGCTCCCTTACCAACCATCAAACCAGAGCTCCTTCTCCTTCCAATTATGCCAGCGCTGTTGCACAATAAGCTTTCACTTTTACCTCGTGGATATCAATTTTGAACGTGCACGATAGGGTTTCGGATGACACCTGAACATCAGCTTTTTGCAAACCTTTTCAGGGTTGAAAATGAGGAAGCCAGGTTCTGAAGGAACCCTGCCACTTGGTGATAAACATCTACTCTGCATATCTGATGCCTCCTTTCCATGGAAAA
The DNA here is from genome assembly GCF_964194155.1 of Cetorhinus maximus. Taxonomy (NCBI): domain Eukaryota; kingdom Metazoa; phylum Chordata; class Chondrichthyes; order Lamniformes; family Cetorhinidae; genus Cetorhinus; species Cetorhinus maximus. The sequence continues at coordinate 48,601,872 of NC_135898.1, forward strand.
CAGTAATGAAGGATTTGCCTATTGCAAATATGGCATTGTTATTTGGTTGAAAAATGTGTGCGGTGTAAATTGCCTGATTTATAAAAATTCATTCTCAGCATGTGGCCGCTCCTGACAAGTCTGGCATATATTGTCCATCCCTAGTTTCCGTTGAGAAGGTGGTGATGCAGCAGATGTCTACTAGGGTGGTTTGACAGGATCTTGTACCTGTGGTACTCCACTTCTTAGGAAAGAGAAAACGTTGACCCAAATATGCACAGTTCTTGGTGCAGCAGATGGTACAACTCCAGAGCAGCTTGTCTTGTGAAGCAGAGGTAGTGAAGATAGGCTTCCTCTGACATGCCCATGTGGAGGTCCCTGAGTGCCGACAGGTGGAGTCAAAATATGTGAAGAATCATTGCATCTTGTTGGCCCCTCACAGAATCCTCTTCCTCATTTGAATTTTAGAAGAATTTCAGAAATCCCAAACAAATGCCCATTCTAAGCAAATATGAAGCAAAATAAAACTGCAAATGCTGGAAATCTGAAGCATGGTATCACCGAAATACACAGCTGGTCATTCAGCATTGGCCGGAATAAGAGACAAATTGAAGTTATAAATTGGAACCCTTGCCTTTTAGTCTGAGGAAGTGTTCTACTCAATACACCAACAGTTGAAACAGCAGGAGTTTGGTCATGGAAGAAGACAGCATGTCACCTGGCAGCAAATAATACAGCACAAAAAATATAAATAAAATCAATTGTAAAATATGTAGCCATAGATTGCTGGCTTGGCTATTTGGGTGTTAATGGGGTGGAGTAGGCCCATTGTACAGCCTTCCCGATTTTCATTCCGTCGGGTGGATGATCCAGTGTGCCAGATAACCATCCAGGAGGTGAAGGCAATAACCTATCCCATTACCTACCAGAATGAAAGCTCAGTCCAAAGTTAATCCCATGGAAATAGTTTGAGGCATTAGGCGACAGATCATTTTATCCTGATCTGAACCCACAACTCTGCAGCATCGTTTTTGCATAAACAATGGAGGGGAGGTAACTTTTTGTACGATCTTCAATTTTTGAAGGGTACATGAAATATTGAGTCCCTCAGAACTTTATCAGTGCAATGTAGATTTAATTTCAATCCTATGGTCAAATGCGGCTTGGTGTTCATGTTGTGCAAGACTTCTTGTAGGCCTTTGCCAAGGCATTAATTTGTGACTTTCGGCATCACAGTCTAAGTTTTGCAAATCAAATTCTAAGGCACTTAGTCTAACGGATGATGCTTGGCTTGTGACAAGACTGGCCTATTTGTATACTTGTGTTTTATCAGCAAAGATATTCAAAACCACTATTACAGGGGGAAAAAAATTAAACATTGTTTGCAAACTCATAAGTTTGCAGTGCCCATACTAAGAAGCCAGGATCACAGTAATGGACATGAGAAAAAATATGGTTCTTTGCTCACAGCAATAAAAAAATTATCATACTGATATGATGTTCTTCAGCTGTCAACAGAGCTGCGATAACGTTGTTTGATGATTACTTTCCCATGAATGTTAAACAGCTGGCACTGCAGAGGGAAAGAAGCTTATCAGCACCTAATACTGATCTCTAATTCCTGCCCTTCTTGAACTATCCATTTTCTAACAGCATTAACTGGCAAATTTACATCCAGTCTTAATGCTGCTAAAGAGGACAGGGGATGAAGAGTAAATGACAGCAGTGTAATGAGGACTGCTTTCTTCTCCTTCCCTTTAATGGATGCTGATTTGCACAATGGTCTGTGAGCTAATATTGAGAGCCCACCTGAGCTTCTTGCCAGTACTAACTCAAGTGACTAAGGCTTTTGTGAAAGACCAAAACCACACTAAAAATGAATGTTTTCAGTATTCCTACTTTCAGAGAAGTGACCAAATCACATTACAAAAGAAAAGAGAAATGTGGTTTTAAAATACACTCACCAATAGAATTAAAATCACAATTAAGTGTGAGTTAAATTAACGGTCAAAGGGATGGTGCATGGAGGCAATAAGCATCCGTGCACTAATACTTATGCAGCATAACTTTAAAGCCTATTTTAGTGAAAAACAGCAACATTGACTGGAAATGCACTTCAGGTTGGTCAGCACCAGAAAAAAATAAAGGTTAACATTTTGGATATGACCTCTCAACAGTGCATACTGAGGTCCGACAGCACCCAACTGAACCCTCAGCTTCTTCTTTTATTTCAAATGCCAATTTACTAGCTGTGCATTTCCAGTATTTTCTGGGGTTTTGTTTGGGGTGGTGGGGGGCTCTGGGGTGGTTGAGGGGTGGGGATCCAGATACTGAGGTTTATCTTTCTTATTTTCAGTTATTTAAGTGCTGTGTGTATAAAAAAGCAACTTGGAACTAATTCTGGGAAAAGTGTTCCTTGTAATATTAGCTAAACCTAACAAAAAACAACATTTTTTTATCTTATTGATCACTTCCAAAGACTATTAGGGGAAAGAATACCTGATTTTCTGACCCAGGTTGTAAAGCCATGACCAGAGGGCACAAGTTTAGCACTCACTGTTATCCCACTGGCTCAGTGTCCTGAGACCTTATTTATGCATGGGATCCTCTTGGAACATATTGGATCTGGTGCCGTGAACTTGCCAAAGGGTACTACTGTATGCAACCTCAACCCTTAAAGGGCTGCTGCCCACAGTGAAAGGGCTGTGGACACTTAAATCCAGTCCAACATGCCCCAGCTGCTTACTTTGTGAAAGGTATGTGTCTGGATGACTGATTGCAGACCGGGGTTACCCGTTGCAGCGCTGGCTCTTGACTCCCATTCACTTTCCTTCTACCCCTGGTGAGCACTGATACAATTATCCTTATTGTGCTATCCGAATTCTCATTGTTATTCAGAAGGTATGATTTTGATACTTTGACAGTTCTGAGAGAGCACTGCAGTAGAGTCCAGCCAGGGGCTCTCCTGTAATTAGCGTTTGCTGCATAATTTTGCTTTTCAGAAAGGTTCCATTATTGATGCACTAAAAGAGGAATAGGGAAGCTGAAGAAGGCAAGCTGGCTAAAATGGTCAGAACTTCTGTTTGAGACAACATTAACCAGGAGAGACCCGCTGACAGCTTCAAGACTCCAAATATCAACAGATTTAGCCCATAATGGAGACTTTCAGCTGAATACCATCCCCACCCACTGTAAAATTCATCCATCATGGTTCACTTTGTTACTGACAAGGAGAGATGTGGGGTAATTTTCTCCCTTCCCTCATGGCTGATTGCAACAGACATATTTTAAAGAAGGTGTGTTTTAACACTTTAAATGCTGTGACTTTAAAGAACAGATATTAACAGGCGTTCTTGTAATCTTAAATAAAAAGAAAGGATAAATTTTTATTTCTCACAACGCCCAAAATGAAATCACAACAACATTCACTCTTCACACATGCTAGATAAACACACATGTACGTACGCACACATGCGTGCACACACACACACACATACATAAGAAAAGATGTTTTTTAAAGGTGTAACATGCACTTAAATTAAAGAGTAAAAGAAAAGGTTATTTCTAATCAGTCTCAAGATGGTAATTGAAATGTTGTAAGTCTTAAGGATTCTCTCTTGATGCACTGTAGAAAAATGAAGGTCAGGAGTTCTGGCAATACACTCATACTGTCCACCCTAAACAATAGAAAGCTTCTGACTTTCCAGTAAAAGTTGGCGGAACCCCTGTAGTGAAGAACTATACACTGACAGTCGAAACGAACAAGCCCCAATTCTCTGCCTAAGGTGACTTTTGAGGCAGGGTCCTCCCTTGTGCTAGGCAAGAGATGGCTTCCCTCTAGCTTTCATATCCCAGACTGACCTGCTGAGCTTCCCTTGTGAATTAATAAGGTATTGGCTATCTCCAGCCGGTTTCAGTCATGTGATGACAGTCTCAATGTATTCCATTGTCTACACAATGGGTTGAAGGCAGATGTAATTGACACACAATGAAAGGTGTTTGCTATCTCATTAACGTTCCAGCTATAATTAGCCTCAAAAAGTTGTTTAGTGGCCGTTGTCAATTTAAATGTCTTCCATTGAAATCATGAGGGTTAGTTAATCAGCATCTGAAAAAACCATTTGAATTTTAAGTAACTTCCCAAAGATACATTCAGATATGTCTCTCTCTCCCTGTACAGAAACCACACAGACACCACCTGACTCTCTGGAGTACATTTTGTGAAGGTCCAGTGTCCATATTCCATGTTGCTTATTAGAAGTAAGGTGTCATTTCCCAATAAGCTTTCTGGGCATATGACATGACTGTAACAGGCAACCATATCAATTCAGTCATATGCTGACTTGTAGCTCTCTTCCACAGCTATCAATGGCAGCCTTGGCAGAAGTGACAACTTTTTCCTACTTTACACTTACATTACTGAATACAATTCAGAAGTACTTCATTGGCTGTAAACCACTTTGAGGTGGTTATGAAAGGTGCAATATACATTCAAGTCTTTTTTATTTTATTTTCTGTTCTTGGATCCACTGTTGACAGGTGCCTCAGATAACTTTGACCTTATGATCTTATAGCCATTACAGAGACATGGTTACAAGGAGATCAAAGCTGGGAACTAAATATTCAGGGGTATGTGACTTTTCGAAAGGACAGGCAGGAAGGAAATGGTGGTGGGGTGGCTTTGTTAGTATGAAATGGAATAAGTATTATAGCAAGAAATGATCTTGGGTCTGAAGATGTAGAATCCATATGGGTGGAGGTAAGAAATAACAAGGGGAAGAAGACACTGGTGGGAGGAGTCTATAGACACCCTCCCCCCCCCCCCCCCCCCCCCCCCCACTAACAGTGGCTATTCTATAGGACAGGGAATAAATCAGGAGATAATGAAGACATGTAAAAAAGGCAGTACATTAATCATGGGTGATTTTAATCTTCATGTAGATTGGGAAAATCAAATGGACAGAGATAGCCACCAGTAAGAATTCATCAAGTGTATTTGGGACAGTTTCCTAGAACAATATGGGATCAGGCTATTTTGGATCTGGTAATGTGTAATGAGGCAGGTTTAATAAATGATCTCAGAGTAAAAGATCCTCTAGGAAACGGTGACCATAATATGGTAGAATTTAGCATTCAGTTTGAGAGTGAGAAACGTGGGTCGGAAACAACTGTGCTAAACTTAAATAAGGGTAATTACAAAAGAATGAGGGCAGAGTTGGCTGGAGTGGACTGGGAAAGGAGCTTAGCAGAAAAGACAGTTGATGAACAATGGCAGATATTTAAGAAAATAGTTCATGGTTCACAACAAAGATATAGCACAGTGAGGAAGAAGGATTGTAGGAGGGGGGCAAACCAAGCATGGTTAACCAAGGAAGTTAAGGATGGTATCAAATTGAAAGAAAAAGCATACAATGTGGCAAAGATTAGTGTTAAGCGAGAGGGTTGGGAAAGTTTTAAAAACCAACAAAGGGTGGCCAAAAAATTAAAAAGAGGGAGAAAATAAACTTTGAGGGTAAACAGACAGTAAGGGCATCTTTAAACATATAAAAAGGAAGAGAGAGGCCAAAGTAAACATAGGTCCCTTAGAGAATGAGGCTGGGGAAATAATAATGGGGAACCAGGAAATGACAGAGGAGTTGAATAAATATTTTGCATCATTCTTCACAATAGAAGATACTAATAGCATTCCAAAAATCCTGAATAATCAAGGGGCAAAAGTGGGGGAGGAAATAAAGACAATAACTATCACTAGAGAAAAAGTACTAGGGAAACTAATGGGGCTAAAGGCCAATAAGTCCCCTGGACCTGATGGGTTGCATCCTAGGATATTAAAGGAAATAGCCACAGAGATAGTGGATGCACTGGTCGTAATCTTCCTAGAATTCTTAGATTCTGGAAAAGCCCCAGAGGATTGGAAAATTGCCAATGTAATGCCCTTATTCAAAAAGGGAGGGAGACAAAAAACAGGTAACTATAGGCCAGTTAACTTAACTTCCGTCATTGGGAAAATGTTATGTCTATTATGAAGGATGTAAAGAATGTGACAGCAGAGCATTTAGAAATACATAATATAATCAAACAGAATCAGCATGGCTTCATGAAGGAGAAATCATGCCTGTCAAATTTATTAGAATTCTTTGAGGAAGTAACCAGCAGGATAGATAAAGGGGAACCAGTAGATGTAATAAATTTGGATTTCACATAGGTGATCGATAAGGTACTGCACATAAGGCTAATTTATAAGATAAGAGCCCATGGTGTTGGGGGTAGTATATTAGCATGGATAGAGGACTGGCTAACTAATAGGCAATAGAGAGTTGGGATAAGGGGGGCATTTTCAGGATGGCAATCTGTAACTAGTAGGGGGCCACAGGGATCAGTGCTGGGGCCACAATTATTTACTATGTACATTAATGACTTGGATCAGAGAAGTGAATGTATTATCGCCAAGTTTGCGGATGACACAAAAATAGATGGGAAGGCAAGTGGTGAGGATGACATTGAAGAGTCTACAGAGGGATATTGACAGGTTAAGTAAGTGGGCAAAAACTTAGCAGATGGAATATAATGTGGGAAAGTGTGAGGTTATGTACTTTGGCAGGAAGAATAGAGGAGCTGAATATTATTTAAATGGAGAAAGTCTGCAGAAAGGGATTTGGAGGCCCCTGTGCATGAATCACTAAAAGCTAGCATACAAGTTCAGCAGGTAATAGGGAAGTCAAATGGAATGTTAGCCTTTATTTCAAAGGGAATGGAGTTAAAAATAGGGAAGTCTTGTTAAAACTATACAAGGCACTAGTTAGACCACACCTAGAATACTGTGAACAGTTTTGGCCCCCTTATCTAAGAAAAGATGTACTGGCATTGGAGGCAGTCCAGAGAAGGTTCACTAGGTTAATTCCGGGTATGGAGGAATTTTCTTACGAGGAGAGGTTGAGTAGTTTGGATCTGTACTCATTGGAGTTTAGAAGAATAAGAGCCGACCTTATTAAAACATATAAGATTCTTATGAGGCTTGACAGGTTAGGTGCTGAGAGATTGTTTCCCCTTGTGGGAGAGTCTAGGACCAGAGGGCGTAATCTCAGAGTAAGGGGTCACCCATTTAAGATGAAGAGGAATTTCTTCTCTCAGAGGGTAGTGAATCTGGAATTCTTTGCTGCAGAGGACTGTAGAGGTTGGGTTGTTAAGTATAGTCAAGGCTGAGACCGACAGGTTTTTAATCAGTAAGGGAATCAAGGGTTATTGGGGAAAGGCAGGAAAGTGGAGTTGAGGATTATCAGATCAGCCATGATCTCACTGAATGGCGGAGCAGACTCGATGGGCCGAATGGCCTACTTCTACTCCTATGTCTTATAGTCTTTGAAACTGCCAGGTACCATAAGATTGATTGCAGGTCTGCTCGCATATCCATCACGGTGCCAGAGGTGAAATAATGCAATCCTCCTACTAGGCCAGCCTCATGGAAAATATTCTGGAACAGCATATTCACCACTTTACCAGCATCTTTCTTTTAAATGCTAGACCCCCAAGAAAGCAGTTGTCCTCAATGAGTGTCAGATAGACATGCAAGGGTTGCATATATGTTTGGCAACATGCAGACAGCCCAAGTTTAGTGATTGCTGGTATCCCTGGCATATCTTCTTTCGTCTGATACCACTTGAACTTGGGCAATTTAAAAACAAAAACTTGCATTAATATAGCACCATTCACATCGTAAAGCACCCTCAGATGCTTCCCATGAGCGCTATTAAATAAAATTTGGCACAGACCCAGATAATGAGATATTAGGGCATGTAACCAAAAACATGATCAAAGAATGAGGTGTTAAGGAGAAACATAGAGCAGGATTTTGCCCTTGATGGGCAGGCAGGCCCCACCAGCTCGGCCCCATCGCCATTTTGAGTGGGCGGGCAAATTAAGGCCCGCTCAGCGTGCTACCCGACGGGAAGCGCTATGCGCTTCCTGTGCGGGGGGGGAGGGATCCCCCAACTATCAAAGAGCACACTCTCCCAGAGACTAAGTGCTGTCTCAGGGAGAGCACTGAAAGTTTTTTAAACTTAAAAAATAGAAAAATTAAAAAATTTTTAAATGTCCCCATCATGTGACAATGTCACACGAGATGGGACATGTTAATAAATATCACATAAAGTTTATTAAAGTTTTTTAAAACAGACATGAAACCTCATCCCGCCAGTGAATGAGGTTTCATGTTTTTTCAGAAACCCGCTGGGGCTCCTGGCCTGCCCACCAACCTTAAGGTTGGACGGGCAGGGCCTTTAATTGGCTTAATTATCCTGTCAATGGCCTCAATTGGCCATTGACAATTCGGCGGGTGGACAGCTGATTTCGCTGTGCCCCCGCCTTCCTAAAAATTTAAATGGGACGGGATGACGTCGGGGGTTCCTCCGCCCCCAACTTGCCGACGGAACAATTCTGGCCATAGAAACATAGGAACATAGAAACTAGGAGCAGGAGTAGGCCATTCGGCCCTTCAAGCCTGCTCCGCCATTCACCATGATCGTGGCTGATCATCCAATTCAATAGCCTGCTCCCACTCTCTCCCCATATCCTTTGATCCCTTTTGCCCCAAGAGCTATATCTAACTCCTTCTTGAAAGCATACAATGTTTTGGACTCAACTACTTTCTGTGGTAACGAATTCCACAGGCTCACCACTCTCTGGGTGAAGAAATTTCTCCTCATCTCAGAGAACAGAGAGGGAGATCGGCAGAGAGGTTTCCAGGGAAATTCCAGATCTGAAGGCATGGCCACCAATGATGGAATCAAAAGGAGCTCTAGCATTAACTTTAAACTTGAGCTGTGAAGGCTGTGGGACTCTGCAGCTGACACTTATACATCCTCACATGAGTTTACGTTTAAGTTATTGTTGCAAAAGTTGCTTTTCATATTTCTTCCTTTTGAAGTTTTTCATGCTCAGTTAAATTCCTTTTAATGCTTCCATTCCAATCAGCTTTCCAATAATTTTGCAGATGGAGTATTCAGCTATTTTTGTTTCAAATTAAAAATCTCCCATTGAAATAGAAAAAAAATAAATGAACAAGGCAATTAACATAAAATTTAAAATAGTTCCTTGTGATAAACCCCATCTGTTGAATGGCAGGCTTTGAACAACCAGGGTGAGAGTGGTCCTTGCTAAACAGGTTCAGGACAGGCCAGGGCCCCTGTGCAGCCAACCTCCACTACTGGGGCCTCCGTACAAACCCCTTATGCACTTGTGGAAAGAGACAAACAATGCTGCACATTACCGAGGAGTGTCCCCTCTATGACTAAGTGGCGGACTAATCGCCTTAAGCTCAGCAAATGAGGAGGCGATCGCTTGGCTGCAGGGATTTGCATTCGCTAAATAATAATGATGATGAACAAGGAACAAAAGAAAGATTTTTTTTTTTAAATCAGCGAAAGAAGCAAAAATCAGTGTTAACATTGAAAATGAAAATAAACAAAACATGTCAACCTTGTTTAAGAGCTCTATGGGACAAAGAGTTTACCTGTACACCCATTCCAGATAGGCAAACAGAACACATTGCACCATCCCATCCAACATAAATGGGAAACCATACTATGCCTTATTAAAATCCATTTATATGCATTTCAATATTGAAATGAAACTCTTGCACAGTTGGTGCGAGTGTTCTTTAGACTGGCCTAGAGGGCCAGATGGAAGATTGCACACCATACAAAAGCTTCCTTATTGATTTCATGACCCCTACATGCATAACCCACACTGGCAGAATTGAGTCAACAGGCCAGAAAATATTAATTGCCTTACCTTGTTTGGTTTTGTGCCTCAACATAGGATTTTGGGGTCGGTGGGGAGTGAGGTGGGGTGGGGAAAATTACAAAAGGAATGAGAGCACTTGTGATTTTCTGCAAATTAATGATCTGCTATTAAATTGTGTGTTTGAAAGCTGCCATTCCATTAACAGCATGTTAATTAGAAAGATCTTTTGCTGATAGGAATTTCCAGGCCAGATTGGTCCCTACCATTAAGGCACTCAGTCAGGATCTTGTTTCTTATTTCCAGATTGTCCACACAAACCTCAGCAAAGTTAGATTTTTTTGGGCTAAAAATTCATCCGTTTTTATTTTGGGGGGGGCGCCTGCGTTGGTACAATTCACAACCAACCTGCACCCATAAAGACGAGTTGGACAGTGCTGCCACCTCAGTTAGCTGATTGTTGCATAGAGACGAGCATCTCCTGCACTGCTGGCTGTCTCTGTGCATGGCAGGGAGTCGAGCAGCTTGTGCTAATAGCATGTGGCACAACCAGCCATCTGTTCTAAAAGGCAGTCTGTCCCTCTGAAAGGGAAGCTACACTGAATTACAGGATGCTGCTGAATACTATTGTTGCAATTATAAACAAGGAAAATGGAATCCCAGGGCAGAGAGAGGGTCCAGGGTCATCGATGAGGTATGGGAAGACTTACACTTACCAACATTCTTCCCTCTCTCTTGCAGGATAAGGTGACACACAATAGAAGAGAGCTGAAGAGAGCCAACAGAGTACAAGGACACCTCTATTTCCTGAGTCCAAGGAAGGACATGTTTCTCTGCATCATGAGTTCAGCAGTGATAGAGCCCATGGTATCCAGTGTCACTGAGAACATTGAGGATGGTGGTATGTTCCTGCCTCATGTCCCCCCCTTAACATCCAGCTCACCCTTATCCCGCTATCTAGCATGGTAGCAATCTGCAAAAGATGTTACTTTGAACATCTTGCTCTCCACCCCATGCCCCCACTCCCCTCCTTGCCTCATCCCATCCTTCACCCCCGGTTTTCTGATTTCAGACACCTAAGCAGCAGTCCGTGTGCATATGCAACAAGACCTGGACAACAGTCAGGCTTGGGATGATGAGCAGCAGGTAACATTTGCATAACACAAGTGCCAGACAATGACCAGCTCCAACAAGAGAGAATCTAACCATTGCCCCTTGAAAGTCAATGGCATTACCACCGCTGAAACCACCCCCCCCCCTCCCCTCCCCCCGCCAAATATCAACATTCTGGGGGTTACCATTGACCAGAAACTGAACCAGACTGGCCATATAAGTACCGTGGCTACAAGAGCAGGTCAGAGGTTGGGAATTCAGCAGTGAGTAACTCACCTCCTGACTCCCTCAAGCCTGCGCACCATCTACAAGGCACAAGTCAGAAGTGTGATAGAATACCTGGATGAGTGTTGCTCCAACAGCATTCAAGAAGCTCAACATTATCCAGGGCAAAGCAGCCTGCTTGATTGGCTCCCCATCCACTACCTCAAATATTCATTCCTTCCACCATTGACAGTGGCAGCAGTGTGTACCATCTACAAGACACCTCACTGCAGCAACTCAACAAGGCTTCTTCGACAGCCCCTTCCAAACCCATGACCTCTGCCACCTAGAAGGGCAACAGATGTGTGGGAACACCACCACCTGGAAGTTCCCCTCCAAGCCACACCTGACATGGAACTATATTGCCATTCCTTCACTGTCGCTGGGTCAAAATCCTGTAACTCCCTTCCTAACAGCACTATGGGTGTACCTACACCACATAGACAGCAGCGGTTCAAGAAGGCAGCTCACAACTACCTTCTCAAGGGCAATTAGGCATGGGCAGTAAACGCTAGCCCAGCCAGCGAAGCCCATATCCCGTGAAAGAATAAATGGAGAGAACTGCCCAGCCCAGGAACCCCAGGAGGGGGAGGGAGAGCAACAACTCAGCACTGGCGAAGAGACTGCTTCAATTGCTCTGAAACTGCAGCCACCAGGCCAGATCCTGGCACTGCATGTATCTTGGAGGCCAGCATAAGTTTGGGGCTAGCATGTGATAAATCACCAAGTACTTGTGGGCTGCAGCCAGGCCAGGGTTGAAGGATGGTTTATTTTCCAGTTCACAGGAAGGCAAGGAGTTCTGCTGGAGGGTACTCAGAGGAGGACCTTAATGGAGCAGCACACAGGAGAACACTGCTGGGTTTGTACACCAAGTTATGTGATGCTGACCTGCCAGACAGTCTCCTGTCACTGTCAAGGGGCATGGAGCAGACCATCTCCAATTTGACAGGTGGCATCGTGGCAGAGCTTCCCATCTCCACAGCCTCGGCTCCCTCTCCCTGTCCGATTGCAGACCCAGGGGCACTGCAACTGCAATCCTCATACCTATTGCAGTCTTTGTGTGGACAGGCTCACCACATCCCCGTAGCCTCCCAGTGAAGATGCAGTACCACGCCCTGCCTAATCCAGTAAGTCACTATAACTCTTCCAAAAATACTCCAGAATACTCCCAGAGGCTAGGCAATAGCAGAAGCTATTCAAAATTACCTTACTTGCCAGTTAGGAGCCTCTCCTTCAAATAATGTTAGCACCTGACCCTTCAAGTAGCTTAATGCTTGGTCTTTAGTGAGAGATAAGCAAATTTGTCCACTGGACCTGCGTGGTCCAAATTTGGATAATGGGTATCACATCACCTGGCAGAGCTGTGAGGCCTCATGATAGGACCACTTCCGTTGCTTCTGGCACACGTAAGGCATACCCGCACAATGGTCTTCTCAAGGTGGCACACCATGTCAGAAGCAGCTAGCGGTGCAGCACACGCTGCCAGAAGGTTTTTCGGCTTCTGTGGCATCATGTTCAGTGCCACGAATGATCTGAATTTCATGACCCTCGAGTTTAATTCTGGTATGAATTCAGGACATTGATTATTATTCAGTTCCTTCACCTTCCCCCTGGTGGCAGCAAAGTGTTAATTATGTTAATTCTTCTGCCCAGACATTCTAGCTCCGGTATTCACCCCGATTTTAATCATTCCACAATTGGTGGTTATGCCTTTAGCTGCCTAGGGCCTTAAGTTTTGGAATCCTCTCCCTGGAGCTCCCACCTCTCTGTCCTTCCTTAAGACCGAGCACTGTGACCAAGCCTTTGGTGATCTGTCCATTCCCTCATGTGACTTGGTGTCACATTTTGTCTGATAACGGTCCTATAAAGCACTTTGGAACATTTTACTATATTAAAGATGCTATATAAATGCAAGTTGTTGTTGTTGTTGTTGCCCATCCATGAGGTGCTGTGGGCCATCAGCAGCAGCAGAATTGTACTCGAACACAATCTGTAACCTCATGGCCCAGCATATGCCCCACACTACCATTACCATCAAGCCAGGGGATCAACCCTGGTTCAATGAAGAGTGCAGGGGGGCATGCCAGGAGCAGCACCAGGCATACCTAAAAATGAGGTGTCAGCCTGGTAAACTTATAATACAGGGTTACTTGCATGCCATACAGCGTTAGCAGCAAGTGATAGACAGAGGTAAGCGATTCCACAACAGATCAGATCTAAGCTCTGCAGTCCTGCCACATCCAGTCGTGAATGGTGGTGGACAATTAAACGACTCACTGGAGGAGGAGGGTCCACAAATAGCCCCATCCTCAATGATGGGGGAGCCCAGCCCAGCACATTAGTGTAAAAGATAGGCTGAAGCATTTGCAACAATCTTCAATCAGAAGTGCCAAGCGAATGATCCACCTCGGCATCCTCTGCAGGTCCCCAGTGTCACAGATGTCAGTCTTCAGTCAATTTGATTCACTCCACATGGTATCAAGTAACGGCTGAAGGCACTGGATACTGCAAAGGATATGGGTCCTGACAATATTCCGGCAATAGAAAAACTTGTGCTCCAGAATTTGCCACACCCTACAGTACAGTAACAACCTTGGCATCTACCCGGCCATGTGGAAAATTGCCCAGGTATGTCCTGTACACAAATCCAACCTGGCACAGTAACTTCTAAATTCTGATCCTTGTCATCAAATCCATCCATGAGCTTGCTTCATTTTACCTCTCTGATCTACTCCAGCCCTTGCTCACAGTACATTTGTAAATTTTCCCTCCGGTTCATTACACATTTCCTTCTCTCAGCTCCTCCTTGGTGACATAGCCCTCAGCTACCATGCTCCAGAACTCTGGAATTCCCCTCTGTGTTTTGATCCCATACTACCACTCCCCCACCCCCATCACCCTCCCCTCCCCCACCCCCAATACCCATCTTCACAAGTCTCCTCAAGACTTCCCTTTTTTGCATTCAATGTATTCCCACAGTGCTATGCCACCATTTTGTGCTCATTGTCTACCATATTCCCTTCCCAACTCTTTAAAATACCTTGGGACATTACATGAAATGCACTGTATAAATGTTATTTCAAAACTGATGGCTTTATTTACACATGATTTTCATTACTATGTAGATTCCTCAAAATAAATAACAGATAAAAATAATGTATACAAGTAGCTAAAGGAGTGAGCTTTATCCTATTTAACAAAGTCATTAGGGAAATTACCTCAGTCTTTTGTGCAGAGTACAGTCAGCACATTATTGTCTTCAGTCTGTATAATATATCTCAACATCACTACAGAGCTCAATACAAGAAGACAGGAATTAATTAAATCCTTTTGGGCATCTGGTGATGCGTTATAAAAACAAACAAAAATAGTAGAAGTGATAATCTCTGCAGAGACTTCAATTAACATCAGAACGACACTTACATATAAAAATTTATTAATACACACACCATTATGTACAATCTCCATGAATAAATAGTGAGTAGCAAATTTCAAAGGCCACAGAACTAGCAAATGTCACATCACATAACTAGGAGTGCTGGGTTATGAAGGTTTTATTCCCACTTGTTTCATATTTCAAGCATCATCTTACCTGTGTCTCATTGCATGAATAAATCCTAAAGGAAATAAGAGAAAATATTGTGGATTTTTATAAAAAGCTGTGAAATTGAAATATCAAAGTGCACGGTAATTTTTGGAATTTGCCATGTGTTTATAAAGCTAGGAGAAACTTGCATTTATCTGGTGTCTTCCATATTCACAGAAATGACTATAGAACTTTAGGGAACAATGAGTCACATTTAGTGGTGGACTATTGCACATTTTGCTCTGGGGCCAGTGCAGTGTCAATAATTTAGCCCTGAAGAAGAGTCATACGGACTCGAAACATTAACTCTGTTTTTCTCTCCACAGTTGCTGTTGGACGTGCTGAATTTTTCCAGCATCCGCAGTATTTTGTTTTTATCTCAGTGTCAGTAATGATAGTTTTAAAAAGCTTTTGCAAAATGCTGTGGTATAAGTTGATTTTTTTCAGTTATTTTACTCTCTTTTTCTTGACTTTCCATATTTCTTATCACCTGGATGAATCTAGCTATGCTGTCTACTGCTATCCTCCTGGGTGATGTTAGTCTGCAGAGAATCTACATCACCAGTGGAAGGTTCAATATCTCCACCATCTTTTAGCAACAAGCAAAAACATCTCTATAGGTGTCAAACTAATCAGTTTTTTGCTTCGCAATTCATTGTCAAAACCTGGACCCCTATTGTCTTTCCACATCTTAATATCATTTCCTTTGTTTGAACTTTAAAAAAAAAGACTTGAATTTGTAAGCAGGCAGGTTGTCAGAGGAATTTTCCATTTTTTTCCCTAATTGATCCTGGGTTGTTACCCAATTTTTCACCTTCCCCTGGAGGTTACTTGGTTGCTGGTGGGAAGAGAGTGCTATATTGGGATGCATGAGGTATCACAACTATATGGGTCAGCTCATCTTTTCCTGTCTGACATTTCTGTATGTTTGAAGAACAAAACCAGTTATGATTTATGTTTTGTTGAGAAGAATTAGAATGTTTTCATATATAATTCAAGTTTTCTTTCTTTATTTGTTTATAGCTGTGAGACAGAGAGAGAGAGAGAGAAAGGGAAAATGAGAGTGAGAGAAAGAGACAGAAGGGAGAGAAAGAGAGAGATACCCAGGAACCAATCACAAACAGTTGTTCATGAAGACCAATTAGAAAGACACAAATCAGTGTTACCAGATATAGTTTTTCCACGCTGGTGTAACAGGCCCATGTCCTATCCTCGCAGTGTTGACAGATACCAGGAATGCATCAGCAAACCAAACTACACAACCCACTTCCCATTTTGCCAAATCGTGGGCATTTTTCTCTATTTGCAGCTTGTGAAGGAGGATCACAGGAAGAATGTCAGACAATCTCTCAATGGGAACGCAGGATGACTGAACTTACCCTTATCCAATCAAGGTTGGGTTTTTTCTTATTTTCAGTTCCTCAGCAATTTTATGCCACTTTTTTTTTTATTCCCAAATTAATTGTCTGATTTTACTCATATAAACGTGAAATGTGAGAACATGGGCTGAATTTTGAGGTCATTTGCCTGGCAGAAATCGGCCATGATGCAGGGGACTGGCCTTATGCCCTGTTCCCACCCCTGCTGTGGCCGCAGCAACCCCCCCACAAGGCCAACTGCTTTGGTGGCCAGGGCACGTCCCTCCCCCAGCACCTAATGTCCCACATTCATCATCTAGTATTAGCTGGCGGTCCAGCAACATCCCATATATCTAGCTGTGCTTATTTTTGAGGAGCTGGGAGCAGCATCCAGGTACTACAAATATAAAGCAGGCCACTGTTAACCCACACATGCCACACCCTCCTAGTCCTCACCACCCCATCCCTCACCAATCCCCACCTTGGCCTCACTACCCCCTTCTCCTCAGCCTCACTACTCCTGCTCACCCTTGCTAACCCCTTCAGCATCACTTGCCCCCTCCTCAGCATCACCACCTTTCCTCTTCATCCCCAATGTCCCCATCCTTGCTAACCCCTCCTCATCCTCATCAACCTTCCTCAACCTCGCCAACCCCTCCTCCTCAGCCTCATCACCCTCCCCGTCGCCATCCTCTCCATCCCTTCCCAAGCAACGGCATCCAACCGCCGCTCATTCGTCAAACCCTCCGCATACTTGCCATCCTTCTCCTCAGCCTTACTGCCCTGCCCCCTCCTCAGCAGCCTCACCACCCCTCCTCATTCTTTCCATCCTCTTCTTTATCCTCGCCACCCTTCCTTCTCAGTCTTGTCGCCCCCTCCTCCCCAGACTTGCAACATACCTCCTCGTCCATACTATCTCTCCTCAGTCTTGACATCTCCTCCTCCTCAGACTCACCACCTCCCTCGCCTTATTTCTCCGTCCCTCTCCTCCTTGATCATTTGTAAAAACACACAGATTTTAAAAAACATTTCAGACTCCACATTGAGCTGTGTTTGTGGCAAATCAATAATGTCGATTGCTCAGTTGACAAAAATACAATTAGCTTAATTTTTAAAATGTTCCTGACAATCTGTCTGTCAGCAATGAATAAAACTGTAGCTAGTTTAACCAGTTACCTTAATTAAAGCCGCACCCTCTGTATATTTTTCTAATGGGCAGGAGTGTTATGTTGGCATGAGGGCACGCGCCCGACCCAATTGGACACGAAATCGCGCGAGATGACGTCGGCTGAACGTCCCACCCTCATCCTGCGCCCACGCGACATTCCGGTCGG
Source organism: Cetorhinus maximus (assembly GCF_964194155.1). Lineage (NCBI taxonomy): Eukaryota > Metazoa > Chordata > Chondrichthyes > Lamniformes > Cetorhinidae > Cetorhinus > Cetorhinus maximus. Next base: position 48,619,244 of record NC_135898.1, read on the forward strand.
CAGACGCGTCTAAAAATCGGAAGCGCGCCCGCCGATAATTAGGAGGCCAATTAGTGCAATCACAGTTGTAATTGTCTCCGATTTTTCGTGGTCCGTCCAACCTTACGGTAGGCGAATCTGCCAGGCGGACTTTGCATTTTTCATGAAGCCTCATCCAAGGGCGGGATGAGGTTCCCGTTATTAAATTTTTAAAAAATAAAATCGTATGGACAGAATTTCTATCAGGTATATGTTGAGGTGACTGATTCTGATGCGTGGACATTTTTTTCCGGATTTTAAAAACTTTATTTATTAGTTTTAAAGTCTGCAGCTCCCTGAGGCAGCCCTCTGCCTTCAGGGAGCTTTCATTCAGTGTTTTCCCATGCCCACGCTTACATCAGCGCCCGTCCTCCTCCCACCCCCCCCAACCAGGCAGCGCTGAGCATTTCAGTGCACGCTTCATGCTGACTGACCGTTAATTGGCCAGCTAGCGTGAAATCGCAGTCGGGGGCCGATCGTGGTTGGTGGTCCATTCCCCAGTCACTCCTGGGCCTGCCAATCACGCCCACACACCAACCTAAAAACCCTGCCCTATGTAAATGAGTACATAGAAATGCCATTAATCATATCAAACATTTTGAAGATGCTTAATTTTTTTTGCAGAGTGAAAACATGAAGTTTGTGCACTTACAGCACAGGCTTCTCTTCACCAGAGTGCATTTCTATCATGTCAGACTTCAGGAGTAAAGAGGTGAGGGCAAGCTGTGCATTATTAATATTGCACTCTTTTGGAAAAATGTAATGTATTCAAAATGGATGTTATATGAGTAACAACTTTTCACAGCAAGCTACCTATACATGGGAAATATTTAATTATGGAGAACTGCAGTTTTAATCAGTCAGGTTGGGTATGACCTGAGGGTAAATATTTCATACGTTCCACTGTAATAATGAAGTTTTTGATGATGAAATAAATGAAGCAATGTAATTTATTTCAGCAGTAAATTATGCCCCCGAAATTCTTCACCATGTTCAGTATCTCTGTGGCCTAAAAACTGGGCAACAGAACCTACTATCCTGCAAATCAGGGGGAAGTGAGTTCTGATGGTTTGGCACACCAAAATTAGGGGTTTTTTTTAAAGCATTCCTGGTTCTGCAATCAGCTGAGACAGGCAAAACTGAGGGCATTCTGAGCCTGAAAACGATTGAAACTTTACCCATAAATTACTGGACATGGGGAAGAGTTGTTGGGGTTTTTATTTAAATAGAAACTACTTCTAATTATAGAATCTCACAGCACAGAAAGGGGCTAAAAGGGGCTATTTAACCCATTGTGCTTGTGCAATTGACCAGCCAGCATGAAATCGCGGTCCGGGCCCGATCGCAGGCGGCAGTCAGTTTCATAGCAGCTCCTGCTCTGCTCGCCCCTGCCAAGCCCGTCCGATGACCAGAAAATCCTGGCCATAGAAACATAGAAAATAGGAGCGCGGTAGGTCATTCGGCCCTTTGAGCCTGCTCCACCATTCGATATGATCATGGCTGATACTCAATATGATCATGGCTGATCCTCTATCTCAACTTCATATTCCTGCTCTCTCCCCATACCCCTTGATGCCTTTAGAGTCTAGAAATCTATCTATTTCCTTCTTAATTATATTCAGTGACTTGGTCTCCACAGCCTTCTGTGGTAGAGAATTCCACAGGTTCTGAGTGAAGAAGTTTCTCCTCACCTCAGTCCTAAATGGCCTACCCCGTATCCTGAGATTGTGACCCCTTGTTCTAGACCCCCCAGCCAGAGGAAACATCATCCCTGCATCCAGTCTGTCCAACCCTGTCAGAATTTTATACGTTTCAATGAGATCCACTCATTCTTCTAAACTCCAGTGAATAGAGGCCTAGTCGACCCAATCTCTCCTCATACAACCATCCTTATACCCCAGGAATCAGCTTGGTGAACCTTCGCTGCAGTCCCTCTATGGCAGGAATATCCTTTCTTAGGTAAGGAGACCAAAACTGCACACAATACTCCAGGTGTGGTCTCACCAAGGCCCTGTTAAGCTGCAGTAAGGCATCCCTGCTCCTGTACTCAAGTCCTCTTGCAATGAAGGCCAACATACCATTTGCCTTTTTAGTTTCTTGCTGCACCTGCATGCTTGCTTTCAGTGATTGATGTACAAGGAAACCCAGGTCCCTTTGTACATAAACTTTTTCCCAATCTATCACCATTTAAATGGTGCAATAGATGACCGACCATCCTGTAAAATATGAGATTGTCCCACATTTGCAGTGTTTGTCCTGCGTCCTGGGTTACCTCCAAATGTTAACGCCGTTTGTCCCATATTCTGCATCAGTGAATTTTGAGCATGCACAATATGCACCTGAGCATGCACACCATGATCTCCTCCAGGCAGCTTGCCGTCCTGTTTCCAGAGGCATCAGTGACTTGTATCGTGCCCCTGCCCCCTTCCTCCTCCGATGTCAAAGTGTCCCTTAAATCTTTCACCAACAGTTGGTCACCCTGGGTTGCTGTGCCATCTAATATGTGAAGACCTGCAGCCATAAACTTTGGCCAGAGAACTCTATAAAATATCAATCAGGATGCCATCCAGACCTGTGTGTATCAGGTAGCCAATACACTGGGCAGAATTTTCCAGCCCCTCCCGTGGCGGGTTCCCCCGCGATGGGGCCAGCAAATCATTGAAATCTCCGTTCACATCAGCAGGGCCGGAAGATCCTGCCAGTGTGAGGGGCTGGAAAATCCAGCTACTGTTCCAGGCCACAGGGATGTTTATCTAGCTTGGCATCAATAATGGCTGCAGCACATTGCCTTTTATTATTACCAACTTGTAAAGCATCTTAGTCTTTTCTCATACTGCTTCACTTCAACATATTGGGTAGCTAATTGAGTCTTTTTTTCTACTATTCAAGGTCCTGGCCAATGTTTATCTTTCAATCAACGTCACAAAAACAGATTATCTGGTCATTATCACATTGTTGTTGTTGGGAGCTTGCTGAGGGCAAATTGGCTGCCACATTTCCTGCGTTACAACAGTGACTACACTTCAGAAGTATTTCATTGGCTGAAAAGAACTTTGAGATGCTCGATGGCTGTAAAAGGCACTGCAAAAATCCAAGTCTTTTCTTTTATATCCTCGCGTTTTGCCAGATGCAATAGAATGGAAACCAGATGGCTTCTGTTACTAATGTGTATCCTCTCTGCCACAATCTTCATGCCCAAGCAATGCTTAATGCTCAGGCAGTGAAATCTACCTCAGCATTTTGAATGTTTTGTCTTCAATAAAGCTGCCAAGATCCAAAACAAATAATAGCCCACTCAGTGTTAACTCGCTCTGTCTTCTGAAAGATTGAAGGAGTACATGTGCTCAAGAGATGAAAATCTGGTCCAAATCACAAGGAGTTTCATTGTTACACCCCTGAGTCCTGGTAACTGTGCTAATACATACAGGGCAGTGGAAGTTAACATCTGTGATAAAGCTGGCAACCAAACTATCTAAGGGAGCGACTGACGCCATCAAACTGAGTAGTTACCTATGGTAGGCCAGAATTCGCTACATCCATTTCAAATTTGTCTTTAAAGCAACCAGTGCATATTGTACTGGCTGTGCCTCCTGCACCAGCTGTTTGGCCTGAACCTTTAAGTATGGCTGCCAGCCCAGATTTTCATATGTACGGCCTTCACCAGATGTACCTGCTGCAGAAATTGCAGCATAGTTTCAGCTGAGTCATTTCTGCCGACTGTTCCACAATTCCCAATGAGCCAAAGGAAAAAAAAAACTTGACTAAATAGGATTTCTCCACCTTCTTTTCCATGTTCCGGTCTATATTGCATTCCCAGATGACTATGGAGTACAACCATGCAGTGCCCACCAGTGCACTTCAACTGACTATGACCAGGGGCTGCTGCAAGTCATCAATCCTCGGTGCCTGCCTAACAGTGCCCTCAGTGCCACTTTAGGCACATCCCTGGTGCTGGCTTGGCCTATGGAAACTCTGCTGTTAGTTCAGCTTTGGAGAGGCTGCCATGGACTTTTTCTTCCACCACCACCCCACCCCCTACCTTGGCAACGTTTCTATTGGTCAAGAGGAGAGATATAGCAAAACATTTGGGAAGTCCGAGAAACTTGACGGGTCTGGTCCTCATCAGTTGGACCCATATATGGCCTTGTGGATGCCAGTATACCTCCACCCCCTTGGTAAGAGTTCTGGTATAGACCAGCAGTACCCACAGACGTTTAAGGCAAGTTTACAAACTACAAACTGACCTTCGTCCTTTTTCTATCAGTGGCACCCTCCTTCTGTGGAAGGGAGGCTGGGATGAGGGTGCTGTACTTTTAACAGTTTGCCTGACTTTAGACAAACCAAATTCCTGAGCAAAACGCACTGGAAAAATGTGAAAAATCACTTGGACTATCTTTGTAATTATGAGCTTTGTTTTCAAATTGCTGGAGGTGAAAGCACTTCAAACAGGTTTGTGGTGGTAACTGAATATATTTACTTCCCAGATGATGGCAGCTTTATCAATTCAGCCAAGTTTCAAATTGTGGCAGCAATAAACTGAACCAACCATGCAGCAGTGTCTCAGTAAACAGGAAATGAAGTATTTAACTCACTGATTGATGCTGCAACCAGGGCTGATCGGAAAATAGTAAAAACAAAACAAAAATACTTATACTGAACAAGAGGCAAATCTGATGATGGGGACACCCATTGTTAAGAGAAGTTTCATATTTCGCATTGTGTTCAATAAGATCAGTTGAGAGGATAGGGTGAAGGTGGTTAAGTACAATCTTGAGGGACAGGCCAACACCAAAAATAACTTTCATTTATATAATACATTTCGTGCAGAACAATGACTCAAGCTGCTTTAGGGAAAACAATCAAAGGAACAGGCCCTTAGCCAAGCTGAGAGAAATAGGTGAGGTGATGAACAAAGGATATGAGAGGTGATGCAAAGCTGGATATGATTGTAGAGGGAGCATAGAATGAGGCCACAGGATGAATTGAAGATGTGAACAAGGGTTTTAAATCTCTCAAGCAGGGCGATGGGCAAGTGAGATAGAGGGTGGGTCACGAAGCAAGAAGTAAACTTATGGAGGACTTGGAGTTTAATGATGTTAGGCAATATGAGGAAAGGAAAAATTGCTCTGGAGCTGTTGAAAGTATGGAGAAGACCGTGAGGAGATTTATGGTGAGGGTCGGACATATTGGAGAAGTGGAAGCAGTCTTGGTAATGGATAAGGGTTTGAACCTCAACTGTTGGTCAAACTGAAGATCTGTATGGCCTGATTCAGCCCAAATAGCTGGCTGACATGAGCAAATAGCAGAGGAAAGGAGGAAAATGGAGTAAACAGTAAAGGAGGGAAATTTATGAAAGGACTAAAAATGATGGTTTCAGTTTTGCATCTGCAGTTGCGGGAAATTTTTGATCTTATATAACTTAAAGTGTTAAGCAGACTGCCTAACAGCGTGGAGATAGCTGTGGGATCAGAACAGTGGAGCAGAGTAACATCCATTTAGATGTGGGAATTCATCTGTGCTTATGCACGCCATCGCTGAGGGACCACATATAGCTGAGGAAGATGAGGGCCTCAAGGATATATTCAGACATGACTGTGCAGGGGTGAGAGGAGAAGTCACTGGAGAAGCTGGATTTGTTGAGACAGGTAGGCGTGGGGAACCATGGATGAGCATTCCTACAAACCTAGGCAAAGGAGAAGAGTTGGAGAAGGAAAATATCATTAACAGTGCTGAGCACATTAGTGAACCAGGGCAGATGATGGTTACAGTTAGAGGTATTGTTGTTTAGGACTTTGACCAAGATGGCCTAGGTTCTGTCAACAGGAAAGAAGCCGTATTGAAGGGATTTGAACAGGGTGTTGTGGGAGAGGTAACCATGGAATTAAGAAGTGATGATATATTCAAAGATACTAGAAAAGAAGAGCAAGTTAGAGATGAAGGATGACCATTTGCCTCTTTAATGGTGCTCCTGGCTGCAATGCTGCCACAATTTTCTGCTCTCACACTAGCAAACTCCATTTTGAGGATGGGAATCTTGGGAGAAACCTGCCATGCATACATGATGAACCTGACCAGGATTGAAGATAAGGCAGATACAAAGAACTTGCACCCGAAAGAGAAGAACACCAGCTCCACAAAGCCTTTCTTTTCATTTTTCAGTTTCATTGCTGCCGTCGGGAATTCTCCTATCCGACATGACAGGAACACAGGGTGATACCAGGAAAATCAGGCTCAAGGAGAGATGTTCTGTGTCCATTCATCAATAAACTGCATACTCTCATCCATAGATAAAGGTGCTTAGGTTAATGAGCAGTGCAGTAGAAGCTTTTCTTCCCAAAGAAAGCTGAAACAACAGACTTGATGATACCAGCAAAAAGGAAATTATGCCATCTTATTAATATCACTGTAACTCTTATTCCTTTGCCCCTACTGACATCCTTTTTAAAGCTATTGCTTTGCTCCAATCAATAGCCTTCTCTGGGTGTCTATTCCTTACGGCCATCCTGTAGATAAAGGCATGTTTAAGAATTCACGATAGGGTTGTGTCTCTTCCCACAGTGAAACTAAAACAGGGCTAGAGAGTAAAGATATTGGCTCAGATTTTGCGGTTGTAATGATAGTGAAACTGTCAGCGTCCACCATTATTACAACTGTGAAACTAACACCCACTTTGCACATGTGCAATTAAATATGGAAATTGAGAAATCGGACGAGGATTTTACAGGCTCCTGGGGGCAGGTTCACGGGTGTGGGGGGATGGTGGGGCTGTAACACTGGGCGCCATGCCATTGGGCACCATTCCCAGTGCTTACCCACCTGCCTCACTGCAATTTTAGCCGCGGCAGGGGAGGCATCAGAAGGCCACCCATGGGCCAAATGAAGCCCTTAAGTGGCCAATTAATGGCCTTTTAAGGGCCTTCTCCCACTGCCGCTGGGATTTTACCCAGGGCGGGAAGAGGTCAGCGCCCTGTGCAGCCTGTCAGCTAATGCTTCCTTAAATTAAGCAAGTCAAAGAAACTACAAAAATATTTTCTTAAATTAAGTTATTATTTCTTGTTGCTGGTTGCATACTGCCAGAAGCATTGGTGCTGAATGTTGGGCCTTTAATATAAATTGCTTCCTAGTGTGCATTTGCCTGTTATGAACCTACATCTGGCTTTATCTGACTATCAAAGTTGTTCTTAAACCCCTTCTAGATACCTGAGAAGCTGCACAAAATATAGGCCCTTGTCTAGTTCATATAAAGCCTCAATCTTTGATGATTAAGAGGAAGCTAGCTTCCTCCAAAAGTGCGGCTATTAAATTAGGTCAATTAGAGATTGCTTGAAAACTTGCCAAGGCTCCAACTAATTTAGGGTTGTCCATTACTGATTGCATCACACAAACAAATTTATCAGATTATATTCCCCTCCAATATTCTGCAGCAATCATGTGCCAAAACAAACGATTGCCAAATCCCTTCAAATTGATGAATGTTAACAGTGCAAGGAGTTGCACATGTTTTACCATTACTGCAAACTAAATTTACTGCATTCATTAGCCAAAACAGAGGGCAGCTAGAGAATTCACAAGCATTAGCTTTGTATGGATGTAAGCCATTTAGGTTTGTCCACTTCTAATTCCTTTAGTTTTAAAAGATAAAGGGCAAAATTTCATTATCCCATTAGGCAACTAATATTTTGTGAAATGGGGCAGGATATTGAGTTCGGCGAGAGGGGGGGGCAGGGCCTGCTTGCCAACGCATAAAATGACACGGGATGATGTCGGGCGGAACTCTGGATGTCACCCCGCGTCATTGCAATTTTCAGGTCGGTGGGGGCGCAGCCGAATCAGCTGTGTGCCTGCCGACCTGTCAATGGCCTATTAAGGCCATTTAAAAACTAATTGAAGTAGTTAATGGACCTGCCCGTCCAACCTTAAGGTTGGTGGGCAAGTCGGGAGCCCTGGCGGGCTTCAGAAAAAGCATGAAACCTCATCCACGGGCAGGATGAGGTTTCATGTAGGCTTTAAAAATTTAATAAAAGTTGAATTAAAAGTGATGGACATGTCCCAACTCATGTGACAGTTTCACATGATGGGACATGTCAGGGAAATTTTATTTGTCTATATTTCACATTTTTAAATTTGGCGCCGATCTCCCTGAGGCAGCGCTTAGCCTCAGGGAGGTGCGTGCGTGAAAGACTGCACTCTCGGCTTAGGGAATCCCGCCCCCCCACCCCCCCCAACCTGGAAAAGGAGCGCATAGCGCTTCCTGGCGGACGTCAAGCTGGGCGGGCCTTAATTGGCCCACCCACTTAAAATGGCGGCGCACCCCCGATCGAGGCCACCAATCGGAGGCACACCTGCAAGCGCCCGCTCCTGAACTTCCCCCCCCAATGGGGGGAAAATTCTTCCCTATGGTTACTAATATGAATGAAAATGTCTTCTAACTTTTCAAAGACAATGGTATTATTTGCATGAAGAACAATTAGCCATTGTGAATGATTCAATAGGGACTTAATCTCCAAGGAGCTACATTTTCTTTCTCCAGTTATATATTCAATTATATATTCTGTTCATGTGTATTATAGGTTAGCTGATATTAAGATTTATTTGCTATTCTTGTGTAATTTAACTGCAGTCATACACTGATGCTATGCACCAGAGGAATATTACCCTTACTCCTGTTCCAGCAGGTAAAGGTGCCTCCTCTGGATGCTCCAATGTGTTAAATAATTGTCATTCTGTTAATTGGCATTTTTTTTTTTTGGAGTGCAAGAGGGGGGATGACACAGGCCTCATTAATGCTACAGAAGGAAAAAGAATTGTTCAAAATTGTCAAATCCCAATAAAAACCAGCAACACTGGCATCAGTAATACAGGAGTTCCATTTTAATTGATTACAAGATCAGGTCAGACATGCTTTACTGCTTTTAACCAGGTTTTACTGGATTTTCCTTTCAAGCCAGGGAATAGATGACATTTAAACAAAAAAGTTCATGCAGCCCAAAGGCCCGGTTTGAGAGGATGTGAAGGGGTGGGCGTGACTACGAGGAGGGTAACACAGGGTTTCTAGGAGAATCAATGGTTTTGGAAAGTGGGGAGGGGGTTGTGGGGGAGGGAAGTCCGGATATGGGAGGCCTACACTTCCCTCATAGGGTCCGGAGAAGCATCCCAGCTCATCCTGGCATCAAAATGGGAAGTTTTAAACTCAACTTAAACGTCGTCTTCGTTGCTTTGGACAGGTTGTTGCTGTCAGGGTTCCTGCAGTGGTGACCCAGCTTACTGAACATTCCATCGGGGTCCTATTGACGTTATAGGACCCCCTATTTGCATGAATGAATGAGGCTCCAGCCTAACTCAGGCGGATGCCTCAGATTCCTGAACAATCGAGTCAAAAAGGAATCCCAGCCGAGTGGGAATGAAGCGGGTATTTCAGGCCGTGGGGGTCGGTGGTGGTAGGGATGGGAGTAGTTGAAATTCCCCAATATGTTTATATCTGAAGAAATAGGTTCACATGCTAAGGTCTAAAAAGACACAAAAGATACATGGTCAAAATTAAACGTCACAAAACTTCAAGCAATTCTCTCTATCTTTGTGCGAGCGTTTCCAACCCCATGACCCACAGTCTAATCTGTCCTCCAACCCATGCTTCAACACACCCTATACTGTCCTGTTACTTAAGGCTTTGCCTGGGATAGAGGCTGCACAGTATTTGGGCATGAATTTCACAAAAACAATTCCTTTTAGGAAACCTGTACTTGATTGCTCTCCATTACTAACAAGTGCAGCCAGAAAGTCCTTTGGAGAATTGTGCTTTGTGTGCTTGGACAATCACAGTTCAGAACAGTAATTAGTTGTGACATTGTGTGCTGCTGCTGCTCTGTCTGTCTGTGAAGGAAGATCAGCCATGACATTGTGGGTTTCAGTGATTAGAACAAAGACATTATATAGTCGTCTGGTAGTACAGAACTTGAGTATTGCTGAGAAAAGAGACAAGCTGTTGAAGCTATTCATCTTGCACTCATCAGGATAGAATTCACAAGCATACCAGTTGTAAAGGGAACAACAATTTAGACTTTTTATTCATTCACGGGATGTGGGCTTCACTGGCTGGGCCAGCATTTATTGCTCATCCCTAATTAACCTTGAGAAGGTGGTGGTGAGCTGCTTTCTTGAACCGCTGCAGTCCATGTGGTGTAGATACACCCACAGTGCTGTTAGGAAGGGAGTTCCAGGGTTTTGACCCAGTGACAGTGAAGGAACGGCGATACATTTCCAAGTCAGGATGGTGAGTGGCTTAGGGGCGAACTTCCAGGTGGTGGTGTTCCCATGTATCTTCTGCCCCTGTCATTCTAGACGGTAGTGGTCGTGGGTTTGGAAAGTGGTGCCTAAGGAGCCTTGGTGAATTCCTGCAGTGCATCTTGTAGATCGTACACACTGCTGCTACTGTGTGTTGGCGGTGGAGGGGATGAATGTTTGTGGAAGGGGCGCCAATCCACAAACAGTGCTGATTAGTTGGCAAGTGAACTCTGATTGGTAGAGGCGTTGCCTGGAGAATGCACCACACAGCAGTTAACTGGCCAAGCTTTTGTTAAAATCCAAACCAGGCAGGTCAAGTCTGGTTGGTCATGGCACTGCCTGTCCCCCAAGATTTTGTTTAATTGTAAAAAGCACAATGCGTGGACATGCTCCTTCTGTGTGAATATATGTAGCTTCTAGCATGCATACGGTGTGACTTACTTAAATGACAAGGGGAGATGGTTAAACTCTCTCTTGCTGGTCATTGGATGGCACTTGTTTGACATAAATGTCACTTATCACTTATCAACCCAAATCTGAATGTTGTTCCAGTCTTGCCGTATGTACGCACAGACTGTTTCATTATCTGAGGGGTTGTGAATGGAATTGAACACTGTGGGTGGAATTTTCCATGCCCGCTGGCAGCGGGTGTGATGTGACATATGCGTAAAATAAAGCACGACCTGCTTCACGATGACATGAAGGCAAGTTGCAATCGTCAGCTCAGCCCACTCATGGCAGCCGCGTTTCCCGCCATTAGTCGGCGGGGAGCCAATTGTAATATATCAGCAAATAATTAACAGGCCATCCCGCCAGGCTCTTGGAACCCCGCCGCATCGTCCGTCCATGTCAGCGGGAAAGCACGCCGACGTGTTTCACAACAGCACACAGGCGACGTGCACTTGGCGGCCTTCACTTTGGGGGAACTGAGGTGAGTGAGCAGCAGCGTTCTCCACAACTCACCCATTGTTTACAGGCCTCAGGGGTGCAGGGGGCATGAGCAAGAGCTGGCCAGAACTCTCCTGGAAGCATTAAGGGGCGGTCACACAGGGCCAGGAAAGGGGCTAAGTACAACCATGATCACCACGTCTCTCTCTCTCTCTTTCATGCTGCAGGAGGACCACGTCAGGATCATGGATCCTGGTGATCTAGCTGTATGCCTGATGGCCTACAGAGACTGTAGAAGACGGAGGAGAGAGCGACTGAGGCACCTGGCCATGCAAAGGCAGGAGCAGCAACCTCATGAAGAAGGGGCAGCAGGGGCTTCCACACACGCTGCCCAGGAGCCGTGGCTGGTCAATGCCTAGGAGTAGACACCCAGGGTCTACGGACACCGCCTGTTATTCCTGCAGATGAATGAGAACTAGTGTCACCGATGGCTGCGCATGTCTAGGGACCTGGTGGTTCACATCTGCCACTTGCTGCAGGACTTGGCACCAAGGGGACATAGAGGGCATCCACTGCCAGTGACTGTGAAAGTGAATGCGGTGCTCAATTTCTATGCCAGTGGCTCCTTTCAGGGCTCCACAGGTGACCCCTGTGGGATTTCAAAATCCGTCACCCACAAATGCATCCATGAGGTCAGGGATACCATCTTCTCCATGGCACACAGCTTTGTGCATTTCACCCAGGATCGGGACAGCCAGGATGCAAAGGCCGTTGGATTCGCCCTGATCTCGGGATTCCCACAGGTGCAGGATGCGATTCACTGCGCTCATGTGGTGCTCAGGCCTCCATCACTACACTCAATGGACTTCATCAACCGCAAGGGCTTCCACTCACTGAACGTGCAGCCGGTATGTGACCACCAGAAACACATCCTGTAGGTATGTGCACAGTTTCCAGGGAGTGTGCACAACGCCTACATCCTGAGTCGCTCACAGATCCCTGCAGTCTTCCAGAGTCCACAGAGGCTGCAGGGTTGGCTCCTTGGGGACAAGGGCTACCTGCAGAGGCTGTGGCTGATGACACCCGTGTGGCGGCCTCAGACTGCAGCAGAGCGACGCTATAATGAGGCTCATGTAGCAGCTCGCAACTTGGTGGAGCAGACCATCGGGATGATGAAGATGTGGTTCCGCTGCCTGGTCCAGCCTGGTGGAGCCCTGCAATACAGTCCGCAGAGGGTGTCATGCATCGTTGTCATTGGCTGCGTGCTTTATAACCTGGCACTGCAACGGGGTGAGGAGCTGGCTAAGGAGGAGATGGAGGAGATGCACGTCTCCTCTGATGAGGACAACGCCAATGGGGATGAGGGTGAGGGGGTCCTTGGTGATGATGATGGTGGAGATGAGGCTCTCACATGGGCTAGACGAGGCAGGCACACTCGGGGGGGCCCTCATAGCTGCCAGATTTGTGGAAGATGATGACCACATGCAGAGAGATGTCCCCATAGATCCTCACTACGCAGTTGTGAAAGTTTGACTCCAGTCTGGCTTATCTCAGCACCAATACACCCTGTGAGAATGCTCCTGTCATGGAGATGCAGTGGAGGCCCTAATAGTCACTCGATCGCAGGAGGATGATGACCACATGCAGTGAGGACACTCTATAGATCTTCACATAGCCTCTGAGAACGTCTGACTCCTGTCTGGCCAAGGGCAGATCACTTGTGCTCCATGATCAGGGCCATCTCAGAGATACAGCCATGAAACTTTAGATGCATCTGATGCTGTGTCCGCCTTCAGCACCTCAGTCCTTCAGGAGCTGGTGCACAGCATCACTGGTCATAGATGCTGGTGTGATGGGGGCCAGCCCCACCTGAAAGGTGCTGAGAGCACACGGAGAGAATGAGAGAACTTTGTGACGCCTGCCCACTTCATTCTGGCAGCAATGACCAGCACAGCCGAGGTGCAGACATCAGTGATGTTTCCAGGGAGTGAGAGACTGGACCATCACTGTGGTCTGAAGGCTGCACATAGCACAGGGAAGAGGCCCTGGACTGAAACACCTGCCTTTTATCTTGTGCAGAAAGGTTTCACATCTGAGTGACAAGAACATTACTCATCAGAACAAGGAGCTATAAGCAGGGGGACATTCTTAGGAGTTTATTGACAATAGTGAACTGTATGTACAAGCGATCAACACCCACGGCCAGGCTGTGCAACTACTTTTGCCTAACTTTCCTATCCTTGCTGCTATATCTTGTTGCTCCTGTGACATCCACAGTGGAGGTGGAGGCAGCCTGCTGACTGCGACACCCTGTCTGTGATGACTTTGGCGGGCGTCCTCTGGAGGGCCGAGACTTGGAGGGCTCCGGCCTGCTTTCAGGGTCCTGTTGTGTGGCTGTGGCACCCTCCTCGGCCAGCTGGAGCAGCGGCGGCCACAGGAAGAGGGGATTTGGGTGGGCCTGAAATTCTTGGATTCAACTGTGTGGATGGCCCCGGAGTGTACACCTGCTGATCCTCCTCCCTATGGGTGCCCGAGGGACCCTGGCTGACTCCATGAGCGGAAGGGGTAGCTGGAGTGAGATTGAGCTGCCCATCACCCCTCTCGCGTACACACTGTTGGAGGCCAACTATGGCATCAGCGATGGGGTTAAGCCCGCGCAGCAGTGCAGGAGTGATGTCCTGGACCAAGGTCTCCATGGCGGCCGCCATCCTGCCAGTGTTGACCTCGGTGCGTTGCAATGCTGACGCTATCACCTCAGCCTGAAGAAGGACGTACTCCTCCATCCTGCCTTGCAATCTGAGGAGTGCAGCGGACATCCCTTCCTGATGTTCCCGAGCTTGCCTTTGCAGCTCCAGCAACTGTGCCATGACCGAGTCCAAAGGCTCCTCATCTGACTCGGACTCAGCAAATTTCTGGCCTCCAGCAGTCCTCTGAGTGCCGGGGACCTGGGAAGTCCCTGGCTCCGACTGCTGTGGATCAGACAGTGCGATGTGCTCACCAGATTGTGGCCCCGAGGCTACTCTAAAGCTAGGTCCGACCAAGGTGTGTGTCTCTGCGCTGGTGGAGGGTGTGGTTGTGTGCTGTGACGGGACTTCAGGGAGGGTGCCTTCAGATTCCTCTTCAGATGTTTGGCAGATGTGCCTGCGAAAGCAAGGGGAGATAATTAGTGCCTGGCAGTGGCCTGTGAAAGACAACACATCACTCATGGCATGGTTGTCTGATGGACGTTGCACTGCTGGATCCTCGCTTGGTAGAGCAGCGCCGAGCTCACCATCAGCACAGGACCGGTCCTGCTCATTGCCGGCCAGCTGGATGGCTCTGTTTTCGAATTCTGTCAGAACTTTGATATCCAGCATCCCTCCACCTGTCTGCGGCCTTTCCCTCCTGTTGTGAGCCAGTTTGTTCTGCATGGATAGAAATAGGGAGAGTGTATCAGGACGCCTGCCAGGCCAGATGATAAGTATGCCTGGCCTGTGTGGATGGTGAGCGGTCCCATGGACGGGATGAGGACAATGACAGTGTGTGTGAGAGAGTGAATGGTGATGTCCTTTGCACTGGCAGTATGTGAGGGCCCTGTGGATGTGTGATGGGCTTGTGAGTGTGAGAGTTGGGAGTGAAAAAAGAGTAACTTACCCTGGCAGAACAGAGGAGATCATTCATCATTTTGTGGCACTGGGTGGCTGTCCTCCACTGCAGGGCATTAGCGCTATCCACCGCTGCCACCGCCTCCCAAGCGAGGTTGGTAACATTGCTACCCATCCTGTGGCCAGAGAGGGGGTAGAGCACTTCCCGGCGGATCTCCACGGCATCCAGCAGTCGTTGAAGTGGGGGGGCTGCAGTCTTTTTCCCTTTGTTGGCCATGTCTCCTGGGCAGTGGTGGAGCTGGTAGCGATGAGCGCATTGCTAGTGGCTGCCTTTTAAAGATGGCGGCCGGCATAATGCAACAGCGGGGTGATGACAGGTGGGCAAACGGGAGCCCACTCGCCATGGAAACGGCATGTTTCGCGGAAGTGAATAAATAATGAGGTGGGTTCAGGATGATTTGGCGTGAAAACCAGCCATTTTCGTCAGCGGGTTGGACTCCATTTAACCCGCCCACTAACGCACTTAGTGCAATTCAGGGAAAATTCTGCCCTGCGCAACCAGTGAAAACATCCTAATTTATGACCATATTTTGGAGGGATGAAGCAGTTGAACATGGATGGGCCTAGGACCCTACCCTGAGTAGTTCCTGCAGCGATGAGCTGGGACTGAGATGCTTTGTATTCAAAAACCACAACTATCTTCCTTTGTACTAGGCATGATTCCACAGCAAAGATCTTTCCCTACATTCCTATTGACATAAATTTTGCTAAGGTTCCTCGATGCTGTCAGTCAAATTTTGCCTTTATGTCAAGGGCAGCCACTTTCCCCTCACCCCTGAAATACAGTTCATCTGTCCATGTTTGCGCCAAGGCTGTATTGAGCTGTGGAGTCGACTGAGCATTAGTGAGCAAGTTATTGGTGAGTCGGTGTCACTTGATTGCACTGTTGATGACCCATCCTTTACTTTGCTGATGATTGAGAGTAGGTTGATTGGTTAGATTGGATTTTTTTCTGACTTTTGTGGACAGGACATTCCTGGACAATTTTCCACTTTGTTGGGTAGATCCCAGTATTGTATCGGAAGACCGTGGCTAGAGGCGTGGCTCGTTCTGGAATGCTGCAGCCGGGATGTTGTCAGGGCCCAGAGCCTTTGCTGTATCCAGTGCGCTCAGCTATTTCTTGATATCATGTGGAGTGAATTGAATTGGATGAAAACTGTCTTATGTTATGCTAGGGGCCTTAGGAGGAGGCCGAGATAGATAATTTTTTTATTAATTCACAAGATATGGTCATTTCTGGCTAGGCCAGCATTTGTTACCCTAATTTCCCTTGAGAAGGTGGTGGTGAGCTGCCTTCTTGAACCGCTGCAGTCCATGTGGTGTAGGTACATCCACAGTGCTGTTAGGAAGGGAGTTTCAGGATTTTGACCCAGCTACAATGAAGGAACAGTGATATAGTTCCAAATCAGGATGGTGAGTGACATGGAGGGGAACTTGTAGGTGATGGTATTCCCATGCATCTGCTGCCCTTGTCCTTCTGGGTGTCAAAGGTTGTGGGTCTGGAAGGTGCTGTCAAAGGGGCCTTGGGGAGTTGCTGCAGTGCATCTTGTAGATGATACATACTGCTGCCATTGTGCATCAGTGGTGGAGGGATTGAATGTTTAAGGTAGTGGATGGGTGCGAATAAAGTGGGCTGCATTGTCCTGGATGGTGTTGAGCTTCTTGAATTTTGTTGGAGCTGCAGACATCCAGACAAATGGAGAGTATTCTAACACACTCCCTGATTTTTGCCGTGTAGATAATTTGTGTCTTGTATATAGTTGATTCACTTGATTCTTCTGACTGAAGATGGTTGCAAATGCTTCAATCTTGTCTTTTCACTCTGCCATCATTGAGAATGGGGGTGTTCATGTAGCCTCCTCCTCCCATTAGATGTTTAATTTTCCACCACCAATTCTGCCTGGATATGGCAGGACTGCAGAGCTTTAATCTGATCCGTTGGTTGTGGGATCAATTAGCTCTGTCTATATCATGCTACTTCCACTTTCTAGTATACGTGTAATCCTATTGGAGATCACATGCCCTAGGCTCACAATTTCCAGAGCTACACTCTGCAAGTGATTGAGCAAATAATCAGCCTTACTAAAATAGGAGACAGGAATTTCAAATATACATGTTAATGCATCCGTGACTAATATAAATATCGCACAATGAAATTTCAACTCAAATATGATTGAACAGTGCTACTTGTCACATAACATAGCTGGTACTCTTCTAGGAAAACACAACCACTCACAACATTCAATATCAACACAGAGAATATCAGAGACACATAAGATGCTGTTGGATCATTCAAGTGCCAACATGGTGCAACTATAACATAGGATTCTCTTCTGCCCCTGACCCCATCACCCAGCCCCCAATCCCTTCCACCACCAGATCTCCACTACCCCCTCAACCCACCTATAGGCTGACACCACCAACCACTCAATCAAGGATTGGCATCCCACCCAATCAATATCCCTCCACCTGACCCTTACCCTTGGACCAACTCCCCTCCCGCCATCAGCCCTCCCCCAGAGGTTGTGCTTTGTTTGCCCTTCTCTGGGCCTGGTTCCTCTCCCTCTCTCTCTCCCTCCCTCTGCAGCCTTTCCCCAATTTGCCCAGTTAACTCAGGGAAAATGCTATGGAGCAAATTTGTGTCTTGATAACACAAATTGCAAATCTTCCGTGAGGAGAGTAACACACATCAAAATTGGATTCTTCACAGTGCATGGATAGAGATTCTAGTTACTAAACAAGTTTTCTGAAGAAGATTGTTGTAGAACAAGAAGCAGCATGCATCAATAGGTTATGATGGAGTTCAAACGTATACATTTTGCTCTAAATAATGAGTTCAGACTTTGAACCTGTTTTCGATTTAATCATCTTCCACACTCTAAAAAATGTATTTCTATTTTTTTTTACCCAAGTTGAATTTGTTAAAAGGTGCATAAATATTAATTATAGTGATTATTATTTATTATAAGGAAATATTGAGATGTCTTACTTTTCATATTGCAACAATATTATTCCAGTAAAGTTAGAGAAATAGGCAATTAAACCGGTGGAGTTCCACGAGACATTGTGACAGTAAGTACAAATTCTGATGTGGGACAAAATCAATAAAGTTTTGCTGATGTTTCCATCAGGAGAAATTTATTGTAATGTGGTCTAGGTTGAACTTATTTTAACCTTCATTCTTGTTCACATTGGATTAATGTCATAAAATGTTATCAACAGTTTTTTTAAAAGGTTCAATCTCAGGAGAACACTACTCACTTTCCAAATCTGTATTATTGATAAGACAAATGCATTACTGACAACACAGAGGGTTTAAGGTTACAGTTTATAGTAAATAAAGGCTTGTAATTCACTCCCAATTCATTCACATTTGTTGCTTTATAGCTTGCATATGATTTGTGTATGAAGCTGGCACAAGCTTTATGTAGACGCTTAAGGATATCTGTCCAAGGCAACACTTGAGAGCATGATAAGTTATGTTGATAATGCAGGAGCCATGATTTATTTTAGAAAGAGTGCACGGTTTCTGTACAAATAATATTCATATACCAATCTAGACTTTGTACAATGCACTTGTCCTTACAGTTCAAGGGGCCAGTATTGTGTTAGCAAGTTGTCCTTCATTGGTAAGTTAATCAATGGTATGACCTTCTTGCAATCAAGAGACCTTTCCCAAATAATCAAAACCTCTTGGCCTAGTGCCCCCGTACCCCCAATCAAAACCCTCCACTCCCCCAGGATCGAACTTCCCACACTCACCCCCCACCCAAGCACAGAATTACCAGGTCCTGCAGCCTTCACCGATTGGTTCCATCCTGACTAGAGGCCAACTCTGCAAACAGGGGAACCAATCGATGACATCACATGAATACTAAAACTCCAAAGCATGTGGGGGAACCCAAATTCCAGGTTCCCCACCACTTTCTGACCCACCTGTCCCCACTGGTCAGTTAAGTTAAAATTCTGCCCATACATTGAGACATCAGGAATGACTGACCTACAATTTCGGACCTCGTCCCTCTGCGTTTTCAGTGCATGTGGGACAGAAAAGACCAAAAGGCCACTCCAGATAGAGGCTGGAATTTTTCGTCCCATTGGCGACAGGCGTCATGGCGGGCGTGAGTGGACAATATGCCGAGAAAGCCAAAAATCAGTTTCACAATGTCATGAAACCAGCTTGCAATTGTCCACTCCACCCGTCAATGGCCGGCCGCCTTTCCTGCCGCCACACACCGGGAAAATCATTTTAATACATCTGCGTATAATTATAAGCCCTGCTCACTGGAATCACCCCCCCCCCACCCCTGCTCTTCCTCCCACCCCCGCCATGCTGGATCACCCGAGCATGTTGGTGGAAAAACACGCCGGCCCAGAACACGTCTTGACAAGTGTGACGTGCAGAACTCAGGACTTACCGTTAGGGCCTTGCTCACATTGCGGACATCCGAGGAGCAAAAGATGTTGGAGCCCAACAGATACTGGACCCTGGAGATACCTGTGCATGCCTGCTGGGTGGATCTATAAGGACATGGCACTGCTGCAGAGCAGCTCACGGAAGGTGGAAGGTCACCATTGATGTATGGAGTCTGCTTCAGGACATTGGGGTCTTGGCCATGGTCTGCTACATAAAGTGACAATATGTGTTCACCCAGACAACCACTTGTGATCAGGAGTTCTTAACTTTTCAAGGCCAAATGCTTCCAGGTGCTGCTGTGACATCGCAGCAGCGGTGGAGACGGCCATGATTTTGGCATGGGTCCTCTGGAAAGCCATCTTGAGGGCCCCGGCTTGCTTTATCTGCCCTCTTA
Source organism: Cetorhinus maximus (assembly GCF_964194155.1). Lineage (NCBI taxonomy): Eukaryota > Metazoa > Chordata > Chondrichthyes > Lamniformes > Cetorhinidae > Cetorhinus > Cetorhinus maximus. The sequence goes on from NC_135898.1 coordinate 48,638,886, forward strand.
TGGGCTGCTCCTTCTGCAGTGACAAAGGACGAACAAGATTGAGGGGGGGGTAACAAGCAAAGAGGACTCAGAGGGAGAGGACAGCCTCTGAGATTCTTGAGTGGATGACCCAGGGATGTCCAGCTGCCGCTCCACCTCCCTTCAGGTGCCAGATGGCCTCAGCCTGACCCCTTGTGGGGAAGGAGCACCTGGAGGGACATCGAGGTGTCCCGTTTTGCACTTTCATATCCGCTGCAGGAATGCACCCATGGCTACCGCAATGGAGTGCAGGCCTGAGAGCATTTCCGCATTCTGCTGGACTAGGGTCTCCAGGGCGGCCAGCATCCCTCTCATGCAGACCTCCATACATGCACATGTAGGTACCTCTTCATCAGGAAGTAGATGGATGCACTCCTCCAACTCGCGTGCCACTCTGTTGAGTGCTTCCAACAGCGTGACGTTCCCCCACCTTCTGCTGACTCTCCACGTTGAGTTGGAAGGCCGAATCCAGAGGCTCATCATCTGACTCGGACCTCACAGAAGCCTCTTCCCCAGAAGTCCTCCGGGTGCTGGGGACCTCGGCTGAACCTGCCTCCTCCTGCTGCGGACATGTGTCCGTGCGGTGACCAACAGATTGTGAACCCGAGCCTGCTCTAGATCTAGGTCCCAATGAGGTGTGTGTCTCTGCGCTGGTGGAAGGTGTGGGTAAACACTGTGACAGGTCTTCCAGCTGCTTATTTCCAATTCTTCAATGGAGGAGGTGTCCTCTTGGCTGGAGGTGAGGGCATGGATGGAGCTGAGGGACTGGCTGGCTGAGGGTGTTGGTCGCTTGGCAGAGCTCCCTGTGAACCAGAGTAGAGATAATTAGTGCATGGCAGCAGAGTCAAAAGAGAGAGAACACTCAGCCTTGAGAGAGGGAAGATGTGGTGCAGGATCCTCACGTGGGTGTTCGGCACTGACCTCACCATCGTCACAGGCACAGTCCACATCCTCACTAGTCAACACGATGGTATGGTCAAACGTGGGCCACTCCACCCCCGGTCTGGGACCTCCCCCTGCTGATGTGAACCAGCTTCTCCTGCGTGAAAACAGATGGAGAGAGTGTGAGCAGGGCACATGGCACTGCATGGAATGTTTGTGTGGTGAGCGGGGACATGGACAGGATGAGGATGTGAGCTCCAGAGGATATGAGCCTGATGGAGATGTGAGGGTGTGTGAGAGAGTTAGTGGTGTTGTCCATTGAGGTGTGAGATCCCTGTGGATGTCTGATGGGTTTGTGATTGTGTGAGTTGAGAGTGATGAGAAGAGTGAATTACCCTGGTGGAATGAATGAGACCATTCATTCTTTTTTGGCACTGGGTGGCTGTCCTCTTTTGCAAGGCATTGTCACTGACCACCACTGCCACTGGCTCCCTAGCTAGATTGGTGACCTTGATTGCTGGTCTTCGCCCAGACTGGGGGTAGAGGACTTCACAGCGGGCCTCCACTACATCCAGTAGGCACTCAAGGGAGGCGTCACTAAATTTGGGAGCAGCATGTTTTTTCCCTTTAGCAGCCATCAGCTCCCAGCAGCTTCCTATCCCTTGAAGATTGCTAGCTCAGTGCAGCCTTTAAATATGGCACCCGGCTTACTGAATGCCTGAGGTGATGGCAGGCTGGGCAAACCAAAGGCCGTCCTGCCCGAACCTGGCATATTTCCCGGGAATGCATAATTAATGAGGCGGGAGTGGGATGATACGGCATGAAAAGTCGTCATTGCGGCCGGCGGATAAAATGTCCTTTTTCCCACCCGCTAACGTGCTTAGTGCAAATCTGGGACAATTCCGCCCAAAGTCCCTCACCTCTGTGCACTTCCCCCTGTGTCTCTTTTCTCCAGGGCCAGTCTTAGTGGTGAAAAGTGTACCAACCCAAATATGGATTGACTCGGGGAAAACTGCACGAAAGTAAAGGAAATAAATCCTTCAACATCTAACCTAAGACGGGTGATCACTGTGGTTCTTATCTAGTTGGGCTAAGTTAGGGACACAAAAGAACAAATCAAGATATATCAAGTTGTATTCATCCTTCCTCTTTTACAGTAATTTAGGGAAAGTTGCAGGCAAGCAACTAAAAATGGGTTACATTGCCCTTATCAAATCCAATGGTATAAGTAACTGTGGTGATTATATAATCACACAGAAATGTATTTTGCTGGATTTTTGAGATAGAATACTATCAGGTTCAGGGAAGCTGCTATCATTGCAATGGAAATGGGCTTTTATTTTATGCAGCAAATACAGGCTATGGTCCTCCAATATCAGTTGGTCTTCCATGTTCACACCAAACATCAGTCTCATGTGGTTCTGAGCAAAACATATGCATGACCTCATATCAATATAAATACCACACATGCTCGAAATGTTAAATAAAGGAAAAGGGCTGGAAACATTCAGCAGATTAGACAGCATCTATGGAGAACAAAACATGAACAATCTACAACGGAAACATTATCTGTTTTCCCCACATATGCTAACTGACCTATATAATCTAATATTAGCCTTGTTCTAGAAGTCAGTCATCCTAAACCTGTGCCAGGTTTACTTAAAACTAACATAATAAAGGTTTTGATCTCTGTACAACTGTGTATTTTAGTGCAGGATAAATAGATTATATGATGGAGAATCAATTAGATAAAAATAAACCTCCCTTGATGCATATTTCTTGACTCATTGCCACCTGCAACACTCACGAGTTGTGTAGCCCAAGGCCCCATGCTTAAGTTTTCACTAACCACTGAGCTCGATCGTATATGTGACATTTTATGATTGGCCCAATTTTGTTTTAATCGTTGCAGTCAGCATTTATTTACCATCTTGTTAGGGGAATAATATCTGTTGAAATTGCAGAACAAAATTACTAATTAAACAGCTACCTGTTTCCATTTCCCCAAAGGCTCAGCCAATAGCTGAGCCAAAACAGACTAGGAAAGTCCCAGGTATGAATTCTGGTCTGTATCAAATTGAGTTTAGCTGTAATGTTTCTGACAGTTGACCAGCCAACGCCCATTGTGAAGGTCCTCCGATGATGGATGAGCACTTGACCCAAGGTTTCTAGCAAACTGTGATATTGTACCCACCTGAAGTTGGGATACTTCTAGAAAAGGAGACAGCATTTTGCCTGCTCCAATAAAGGAGCATCGCGTATAGATAATAATAAAATGCATCTGCCACTTAATTGTAGCCCAAACTGTTAGAGTGAAAGATGGAGGAATTTGATTTTGAGAATTAGATTTTGGTTAGTATTATGGCATTAATACTCTTGTTCACACACTTTTTATTGTGAATTATGACAGCCCAGTAGCCCAAATTTGACTTAAAATATGCAACAGTACAAAGAGCAGTCTCACATAAGGGTAAATTTTCTAAGTTCATGCCTGCCACCAACACATGTCAGAAAACTGGGAGTGCATCAGCTGTGATTTTCCATTCAGCCATGGCAACAACTAAGATAATCTACTTTATAATCTCGACTGTGATACAAGGCAGTAACAGTGCACAAAGTTCAAGTAACATCTTAAACCCTAACAGCAAAGCTCAAGCAGTTTAGCAATTTAATATGAAATCACTAACATGTTCTTTGAAACGCACTAAAGCATTTCCTTCCAGCGCGTTCCATTACAAATTCCTCTATCCACATTTCTAATGGAAACTGTGCTCGGAAACTTGCCACACTGCACTTATCCCCAAACTCCCATGGTGGCACTGTTGCAGCTTAGGGCGGAATCATCCCAGGTTTGCACTAAATGCGGTAGCGGACGGGAAAAAGAACGCAATGGCGGCTTTTCACGCCATATTGCCCCAATCCCACCTCATTAATCATGCATTCCCAGGAAACACACCATTTCGGTAACAGGTGGGCTCTCATTTGCCCACCATGCTGTCACCTCGCTGCTTCCTCGCGCTGAGTGCCATATTTAAAGTGCAGCCACGTTCACACCTCTCAGTGCTTCCAGCCTAGGGCAGCTGCACAGGAGACATGGCCCCGAAGGGCAAGAAGACTGCAGCCCCCCGATTCAGTGATGCGTCCCTGAAATGCCTTTTGGACGCTGTATAGGCCCTCCATGATGTCCTCTACCCCCGTTCTGGCTGCAGGGGGTCCAGCAATCTCACCAGTCCGACTTGGAGGCAGTGTCAGTGGTGATCAGTGCCAATGCTGCACAGAAGAGGTTGGCCATCCAATGCAGAAAGGCGATGAATGATCTCATCCGTGCTGTCAGGGTATGGCAACCATTTCATCTAAACACACACACTCAAACCCAACACACATTCACTGGCATCTCACTCACTGCCAGCTCAAGAGACACCACCACTCATTCTCTCACACGCACCCTCCCGTCTCCATCTGGCCTCATTTCCTCTGGAGACTTTTGCCTCAGCCCTCACTATCTTGAGGACAGTTGCACAGATCAACTTGTGCCCATACACACACCCTGGGATTCCCCCTTCCCCAGAACAGCAATCACCCTACAGCCTTTCCCCTTGCCTGAGGCCACTTTACCCCCCTCCCCAAGCAAGCCATAGCTCTGCAACCATTGAAAATCCACCCCTGCCTCATGGCTGGTCTGGTAGGTAGATACCTGCCCGTGAGCCCCCTAAAAATGATGTGGTGCTGCCTGCGAAGCCTGGTGCTGATGACCACGAGTGCTGTCCGAGGTAAAGTAGACAAACAAACCTAGAAGTCCGAGTGAAGTGCAGCTCGCCAGGTGCACATTGCTTATGTACAGTTGTGAAACATGTCAGTGTGCTCGGACGATCCAGCGTGGGGGTATCATTTGGCGAGCTGGGTTTATAATGATATGCAGATGTATTATAATGAAGTTCCTGACGTCCGACAGAGGGAAACACAGCCTGCCATTGACGGGCAGAGTCGATAATTGCAAACTGGTTTCACAATGTCGTGAAAATGACTTTTGGCCTTCTCGCCATATTGTCCACTCATGCCGCCAAACACGCCCGCCGCCAACAGGCATTGAAATTTCCACCCTTAGTCTTATATCGCTCTCAGCTCTTCCCTTGTACTGCAGGGAAATTTCAATGCTTCTGAACTACTTTGCTTCCCAAAATAAAATATAACAAAGGAATGAATGAATTAACACATAACTATGTACATATATACAGGGTATAGCCAAGCTATGAGCTAACTCCATGCTTTCTTCTACACAGGTCTCTGTCCAGTCCAGAACTGACTCTAGCCTCAGGTCACGTGTATCTTTACATCACACTGTGGACGGTACTATTCCCCAGTTCCATGTCAACCCTTGCTAAACCTGATACCCTTGTGCTACATGTTTGCCCAAGTTTTCTCCCAGACTATTGTTTCTACAAGCTTGCCCACCACCAATGTTAAACTTTTAAATGGAGACTAAATTACACCTGCACACTCTGATCCAAGTATCCTCTGCCTTCTAACCCCAGTTCACCTGAAGACTACAGTTGGTCTTGGTGCATGTACATATGTATTAAAATGCTAGGTTGCCTATTTCCTGCAAGTAACTTACTTATTCCCAGTCACACATCGGATATCAGATTTAGTGTACCCTCTGACTCACCATGAACGACACTATAGGTGAGTTACTGAGGTGTATCTTATATTAAGTAAAATGGAGGTAAAACAAGTGCAAGGGATAAATGAAAAATTGGGTCTTTTTTCAGCTAGAATGCAGATTATGGGCTGAAATAATACAGGTCTTTTAAATGATGAAAGCACGGGACAGGGTAGATAGGGACAGGCTGATTGCAGCCATTAGGTGGAATTTTACGCTGGTGGAATATTACAGTCCTGCTGAAGTCAATGGGCTTTTGAACAGCTCTCCGCATTTTAGGGCCCCGCCCCCACCACAACAGAGCTGTAAAACTCTGCCCATTTAGTAGCATGGTGGCTGTGTTACTTAACTAGTAATACAGAGGCCTGGACTAATGATTCAGCAACTGAGTTCAAACCTCACCATGGGGAATTTAAATTCAGTTACTTAAATAAATTTTAAAAAGTAGTATCAGTAAAGGTAGCCATGAAATTAATGGATTATTGGGAGCCACATCTGATTCACTAGTGCCCTTTCAGGCAAGGAAGCCTGCTATTCTTACCCAGTCTAGCCTGTATGTGATACCAAACCCACAACAATGTGGTTGACACTTAACTGCCCTATGAAATGGCCTCTCGAGTCACTCAGTTGTATTTCTGAAGGTGAAAAATTAAGGCTGAGCAATAAATCCTGGTCAGCATTGTCCACATCTCATGAATTAATAAAAAGGAAAGAATGAGGCGCCATAGGCACAAGATAAAATGCAATGGACGGCAGGAGAAACTCTGTACACAAAGAGTTGTGAGTCTGTGGAATTCACTTCCAGAATTAGTGGCTGAGGCAGAAACTGTCAACATTTAAGGTTAGATTGGATAAGTGGATGAAGAAGTTTAAGGGGCTTGGAATCAGAAATGTGGTTGAGAGGTTAAGTTCTGACGTGGGTTGGTTGGCCAAATGTCCTATTTCTATGTTTTGACTTCTAAGTACTTCTTTTTCTGTTTTTTACCTTCTCCCCAAGAGGAAAGCACACATATTGAAGATTTTTCAAATATCATAGACAGATACATGTCTGGGGTCTGGTATATGATTATCGTTTACCAAAGAAGAGGACTTTGCTAAAGCAGCGTTTGTTGGGAGACTGGATGAGATAAAAAAAAATAGATAAAGTAGAGGAACTAAAAAGGTAGTAATTTAAGTCACCCAGTCTGGATGGAATGCATCCAAGGTTGCTGAGGAAAGGAAGAGTAGAAATTGTGGAGGTGCTAGCCCACTGTCTTCATCGTTAGATACAGGGGTAGTGCCAGAGCACTGGACAATTGCAATCATTACATCCTTGTTCCAAAAAGGTGAGGGATAAATCTGGCAATTACAGGCCAGTTAGTTTAACATTGATGGTGGATAAGCTTATAGAAAAAATAATCTGGGAAAAACTTGGGCAAGTATGTAATACAAGGGTATTAGGTATAGCAAGGGTTGATGTGGGACTGGGAAATAGTAACACCCACAGTGTGATGTAAAGAGACACGTGACCTGAGACCAGAGTCAGTTCTGGACTGGACAGAGACCTGTGTAGAAGCAAGCATGGAATTAGCTCATAATTTGGGCTATACTCTGTATATATGTACATAGTTAGGTGTTATCAATAAACACTTAATGTTCAACCATGCAAGCCTCAGAACCTCTTTGTGAAACCTGCTGAATAGACATAAAATGTAAAACAAAATATGGACAAATCAAGGAGAGTCAGCATGGATCTGTCAAGGACAAATCATGTTTTTCGATGAGCTAACGAAAAGAGTGGATGAGGGCCATGCAGTTGTTATGTATATGGACTTTCAAAGGGTGTTTGATAAAGCACCACATATTAGTCTTGTTAGCGAAATTGAAGCCGACGAATTAAAGGCAGTGGCAGCATGGATACAAAGTTGGCTAAGGGATAGAAAACAGAAACTTGTGGTGAATGGCTCTTTTTCAATCTGGGAGGAGGCACACAATGGATTTCCCTAGACTTCAATACTATAGAACCACCACTGTTTTTGAGATCGATAAATAACTTGGACTTGGGGATTTAAAACACAATTTCGAAATTTACAGATGAAATAAAACATTGGAAGTGTAGTAAACAGTGAGGAAGACAGCAGTAGGTTTCAAGAGGACACAGATAGCTAGTGGAATGTGTAGATACATGGCAGAAGAAATTCAACAGTCTCCAATGCTGCCTTAACTGTAACCCTCATCCTACTCCACAGTGGGTTTGTGGCTCGCTTAAGGGACTTCACTACGTTAAGTGCAAATCTTGCTGAATTATGAACAGTGGGTTCTACTCATTCATACCCACAAATATCTGAGTTAAATTGCCATTAAAAAGAAATTACAGCCCTCTTGGTTGTTGTAGGAAAAGAAAGCACAGAAGTAAATGATTGGCAAAAGAACCAGAGGCAACATGAAGAAAAGCTCTTTTTACACAACTGGTTAGAGACTGAATGTACTATCTGATATGGGGGTGGATACAGATTGAATAACAGCTTTGAACAGCGAATTCGATAAATACCTGAAGGAGAAAAAATTGCAGGAATTTGGTGAAAGAGCCGGGGAGCTCAGAACTAACTGATAGCTCTTCGAAAGAGCATGTACAGGCTCAATGGGCTGAATGGCCTCCGTCTTTACTATTCTATGATTCTACAAAAGTATGAGGTGGTACATTTTGGTAGGAAGAATGAGGAGAGGCAATAGAAGCAAAATGGTACAACTTTAAAGTGGGACTAAGGACAGAGAGACCAGGATGTGTTTGTGGAAAAACCTTTGAAGGTGGCAGGACAGGTTGAAGCAGTTAGTAAAGTTGTAATGAGGTCAGGAGCTGAGGACCATTCAGCTTCTGACCTCATTACAGCCTTGGTTCAAACATGGACTAAAGAGCTGAACTCAAGAGGTGAGGTGAGAGTGACTGCCCTTAACATCAAGGCAGCATTTGAACAAACAAGTGTGGCATCAAGGAGCCCTAGCAAAACTGGGATCAATGGGAATCAGGGGAAAACTCTCCGCTGGTTGGAGTCGTACCTAGAACAAAGGAAGATGGTTGTGGTTGTTGGGTGTCAACCATCTCAGTTCCAGGACATCACTGCAGGAACATAAGAACATAAGAAATTGGAACAGGAGTAGACCATTCGGACCCTCAAGCCTGTTCTGCCATTCAATAAGATCATGGCTGATCTTCTTGTGTTTCAAATTCCACATTGCCATCTAACCCTGACAACCTTTGATTCCCTTGCCTAACAAGAATCTATCTACCTCTGTCTTAAAAATATTCAATGACCCCGCCTCCACCGAGGCAGAGGTTTCCAAAGTTTCACAACGCTCTAAGAGAAAAAATTTCTCCTCATCCCTGTCCTAAAAGGGTGACCCCAAATTTTAAAACAGTGCCCCCTAGTTCTGGACTCACCTACAAGAGGAAACATCCTTTCCATGTCCACCTTGTCAAGACTGTTCAGGATCTTGCATACTTCAATCAAATCAGCCCTTACTCTTCCAAGTTCCTGTGGAAACAAACCCTTAGGGTTGTTCCCAAGGAGTTCCTCAAGGTAGTGTCCTAGGCCCAACCATCTTTAGCTGCTTCATCAATGACTTTCCTTCCATTATAAAGGTCAGAAATGGGATGTTCACACCTCCTCAGATACTGAAGGAGTCCATGTCCAAATGCAGCAAGACCTGGACAATAACCAGACTTGGGCTGGCAAGTGGCAAGCAACATTCATGCCACACAAGTGCCAGGCAGTGACCATCTCCAACGATAGAGAATCCAGCCATCATCCCTTGACATTCAATAACATTACCATCACTGAATCCTCCACAATCAACATCCTGGGGGTTACCATTGATCAGAAACTGAACTGGACTAGCCATATAAATACTGTGGCTACAAGAGCATGTCAGAGACTAGGAATCCTTTGGCAAGTAATTCACCTCCTGACTCCCCAAAGCCTGTCCACCATCTACAAGGCACAGGTCAGGAGTGGGATGGAATACCCTCCATTTCCCTGGATGAGTGCAGCTCCAAAAACACTCAAGAACCTTGACACCATCCAGGACAAAGCAGCCCGCTTGACTGGCACCCCATCCACAAACATTCACTCCCTCCATCACCGACGAACAGTGGTAGCAGTGTGTTGCACTGCAGGAACTCACCAAGACACCTTAGACAGCGCCTTCCAAAACCACGACCGCTACCATCTAGAAGGACAAGGGCAGCAGATGCATGGGAACACCAACACTTGGAAGCTCCCCTCCAAATCACTCAGTATTCTGGCTTGGGAATATATTGCCGTTCCTTCGCTGTCACTGGTCAAAATCCCGGAACTCCTTCCCTAACAGCACTGTGGGTGTACCTACACCACATGGACTGCAGCGGTTCAAGAAGGCAGCTCACCACCACCTTCTCAAGGGCAATTAGGGAAGGGCAATAAATGTTGGCCCAGCCAGCAAAGCCCACATCCCATGAATGAATAAAAGAATATTGAGATCTTGGGCTTATTGAGTACAGCCATAAGTGTACAAAAGCCAGAACCTTATGCCAGACCTTTTTTAAAAACACTAGCTTGACCCGAGTGTTGTGAGCTGTTGTGTATAATTCTGGGCAATAGACTTCAGGAAGGATCTGAAGGCTTTGGGGAGGGTACAGAAGAGATTTACTAGAATGGTCGCAGAGATGAAAGATTGCTGTTACCTGGAGAAGCTGAGGTTGCTTTCCTTAAAGCAGAGATGGCTAAAACTACATTTGAAAGAGGTATTTAAAATCTTAAAGATTTTTAAAAAAATAAATAGACAGAAATTATTTCCAATGGTTACAGGGTTGCTAAGTAGAGACAACAGATTTAAGGTCAACAGCAAAAGACTCACAGGCAAACGGAGAAAAATGTTTTTACACAGTGAGTGGTCATGATTTGACATCCACTGCCTGATAGAGTGGTGGATACAAATTCAATAGTTGCTTCAAAATGGAATTGGATAAGTATTTGAAAAATTTGCATGGGTCTGGGGAAAGAGCTGGGGAGTGGAAGTAACTGGATTGCTCTTTGAAAGAGCAGGCACAGGCTCGATGGGCTGAGGGGCCTCTTTTTGTGCTGTACTATTAGATGATTCTATCATTAACTTCAGTACATGAAGCACACATTCCATTGAAAATGCACTGTAACTACCTGTAGTACTTATTACTCCGATACATGGTGCTATGCTCAGAGAAGAATGAGAGGATTCTCCTTGTGTTCTAGCTAACATTTATCCCTCAACCAATACCAACATCTAGTTATTTATCTACTTGTTTTTTGTGGAATCTTACTCTGTACAAATTGGCCGCTTCATTTGTGTATATGACATGGAATGGACTCAATGGGCCGAATGGCCTCCTTTTGTACCATAATGACTCTGATAACAGTGACTACACTTCAAAAGTATTTCATTGGCACTGGCATATCCTGAGAATATAAAAGACGGTATTAAATGCATGCTCTTATTTAATTTTTAAAATGAAGATTAATCTGGGCACTAAGAAAAAATAGCACGTGACAAATATTTTCACAAAGCATTTGGAAAAGCAACAGCCAGTGTGAATTGTTTACTCAGCCATTTTCCATTATAATCTAGCCATGTGAATTTATAACGGAAAAGGTTGCATGAAAAATGGAAGAAAAATGTAACAACAGGAAACCAAGTGGTTCAGATAGGAAATGTGTGCAGAAGTTGGATTTGTAATGTACATGTGTTATATATATATAGGAGTTTGTTTGAAACATTTAATCATATTTTGGCATTTTTATTTTAACCGCAACCTTTTTCAAAACCAATAATAATGAACAATGGTTTTTCACAATGCATTCAGGTGATTTAATCTGACATTAATCACTCAAATTCTCACAAGTGTGACACCAAGGTGAATGCTATACATTTAAACAAATTTCAGCTGGTAACCAAAATTCTTGGAAACTAGACTGAAGCTGCTCAACGGGATTTGCATTTCTGTTTTCAAATTCTGAGTGCACTGTGGAATCAGATCGCAGATCCAACTTGATGTTTACACTCCAGGCAAAACAGCTCCACTCTGATGCTAAAATTAGAATATAAACACCCTCAAAGACCAACATTCCAAAAATTCCCTTTCTTAGTCTTTGAATTAAAAATGAGCAACTCCCTGGTTGTGTTTTTATTCTCCCAGCAGGTAATAATAAGTTCTAGTCCTAAAATATTTACCTCCAGAGGTAAAGGGTGGAATTTTAATTCTTCCCCCTAAATGGCAGTAATTGGGAAGAGGCAGTTAAAATGAAATAAATGTGCTTATCCCATCCCAATCGGGCTAACTGCAATTTTAAATTTCACGCTGCAAGGATACCCACCCAAACTAGCAGAGCTCTTCATTAAATATGCAGAGTGGGCTCCAATTACATCATCGAGACCCTGCTGTAATATTAACCTGAGGCCAACTGAGGGATTTGAGTCTTTCCCAAAAGGACATAGTTGTCTGCATCTGAAACCAGAACCAGAAGAGGGCCAGGAAAGTACTGTAAAAAAAAACACCTCTGGTCCTCTGGGTCTTAATAAAGAAATCTTAGGCTTCCCTGCTTCGGAAATTTTAATTCCCTGAATAAAATATACAGGCAGTTGCTTACATTCATTCAGAAGTGTCCAGTGTAATGCACTCACATATGGAACAAAATCCTTTGTAGCGTATTTAACTTCCATTAAGGTTTTTGGGGAGGGAAAGAAGGTTGCAATAACACTGTATGAAAGCAAAGCAACTACTTTCTATGTAGTTGGCATTGATGTTTCTCAACTAAACCCCAAAAATTCTAACAAACTTGTAGCTCTAACAATGTCACCTTATGTTTTTCCAGGCAAACAATTTACTAAGCTGTATCAATTCCCTCTGTTAAAATAGGTTTACTTTTACTGGAATGCCTTGACATCTTTATACTCAATCTTTCCCCACTTCAACTTCTGATAGGTAAAACTACCATCCTGTTATTGTATCCATCCTAGTTCTGTGCTCTGTTCATATGTTGAAGAGTCAGATTTACTGAAGGAAAGGAGATTCAATTATTACCTCACACTAATAAAACTGAGCGATGCTTCTCTTGTGCAAAATCAAAATATGGTCGATAAATAGTCGCTTGGTAGTACAGAACTTGAATATTGCTGAAAAAAGGGACATGCTGTCAAAGCTTTTCATCTTGCACTCATCAGGATAGATTCACAAGAATACCAAATCTAATGGGAACAACAATCTGCATGAGAAGATTGGATGGACAGATGGACAGACAGAGGAACAGTATATATACAGTGAATATATGTACTATATAAATATGGTAGATACTTGAAGTCTAAAATATAAACAGAAAATGCGCTACAGGTCAAGCAACATCTGTAGAGAGAGGAACAGAGGTAACATTTCAGGTCAGTGACTTATGATCAGAATTGATGAAAGATCTCTGGCCTGGAATGTTAATGATGTTTCTCTTGTACTCGACAATAAATTATCACAAAGACACTAAGGACACCGCTAAGGTAAATTCTATTTAATCGGAGGGTTGGTGACACTGTCACGATCCCTGTCGGGAAATCATAAACTAAAATAATCAAATTTACTAAATGACCCTCAAATGAGAAATTACCAACAAGATTCCACTTTATGTAGTTTTTACTTAAACTTGACTCAGAATAAGCTTAAATTAAAAATGAATTAACAGGTAAATGATATTTCAAATAAAAAGGTAAATTTCACTTTAAATAGTCTATAGAAGAAATATACATCTTGCACAACCAGAAGTATTCCTCTTCAGCATGTATGCACAGTACACAGTTCCACAATATGCTGTTCTTTATTCGTGCAGGGCAGGTCTGGAGCCCTAGCCAAAAACAGCTTTCAGCTCCAAGTTTCATGGGTATGATTATCATCAACAAGGCACGCTTCTATGAATTCCCTCTCCTTTTGATCATGACAATCCTGATGTTGTAGCTTCCTAGAGTTCCTTTTCAACCAACTAACCAATAGCACCCCAGGCCACTTCTGTGAATACACCCAGTTCCTTAGTGTCTCTGAGCAATTCACACAGCTTTCTGGGTTTTATACCATTTTAGCCAGCTCACACAGTACTGCAAGAGTTCCTGCCTCCTTTTATATGAAGCAGAAAACTGACCTCTTTCTGAGAGTGATTTTCATCTTCTCCTTACAAGAACTCAGTGTGTTCCTCTTTCTGCTTTTTCTTTTTGTCTGCATCTGGGCCTTCACCCTCCAGCTCTTCTGTTTGTAGCCCTCCTTTGTGCCTTCTGCTTTCATTTGTGTCTGTAGCTCTCCTTTTTGCCTGCCAGCCACATGGCTGGCAAATGTTAACTTCCTTCCTGTCCATACTGCTTCCAGGCCACCAGGTCACATGGATCAGCATTTCTTATTATCCAAGTAAAATACGATGGGTCCCTTTACAAATGATACAAACTCTTAAAATACCTTTTCAAACATTCTTAAAAAACAATTACAGATTCCCTAGTCATTTTAAAGAAATTACAAATATCCCTTACTACACTGATTCCAGGTCAAAAGTAATCACAAAACATGCAATGGTTCTTGGGTTGAGGTAGAGTTAATTGCATCTTTTAAAGGAAAACTGGATAACTGTGTGAAGCAATGAGGAGAGAGTGGGCCGTGGGCTAGTCTTGAAATGCCCCAAATAGCGACTGCAGGAACAATGGGCTGAATGGTCTCCATCTGCGAAGCAAACTTGTATGGTTTTATTAAAATAGAGTCCCAAAACACCATGGGCAGCATCCCAATGGTTATGTTGGGATATTTATACCCTCTAACACTGATATCTGCTTTAGTTTCCAGGGTCATTGGGAGAGCACAATATTTACAAGGGGCATGGGGTAGGAGACCATACGAGCCCCCAACCCCCCACCCACACAGCCGACCCCCTCCACAAGGGAAAAAAATCGTATGAGATGTGAAACGCCAGCCCATTTGAGATCACCCTCTTTTTGCCCACTGATCAAAGTTAGTATACCTCCACAGGGTGAGGCAGTGCATACACTGCTGCAGTCCACACATGGTGCAGGAGTACAGCTAATTGTGACAGTCCATACACAAGATGCAGCAGTGTAGCTAGAACAGAAAGACTTGAAATGCAGTCACTGTTACAATGCAGGAAATGCAGCAGGAAATTTGTGCACTGTTAGCTCCCACAAACAGCTGTGTGATACAAAAATAAAAATAAAAATACCTGGAAAAACTCAGCAGGTCTGGCAGTATCTGCGGACAGACCAAAGCAAGCATTACCCAGACCTCCCTGTCGCTTGCCATTTCAACACTCCACCCTGCTCTCATGCCCACATGTCCGTCCTTGGCTTGCTGCATTGTTCCAGTGAAGCTTAACGCAAACTGGAGGAACAGCACCTCATTTTCCAACTAGGCACTTTACAGCCTTCCGAACTGAATATTGAGTTCAACAATTTTAGATCATGAACTCTCTCCTCCATCCCCACCCCCTTTCCGATCCGCCCCTTTTTTTCCAATAATTTATACAGATTTTTCTTTTCCCACCTATTTCCATTATTTTTAAATGTATTTCCATCCATTCTTTTATCTCTACCTTTTAGCCTTTTTCGATTCCTTCACCCCACCCCACCCCCACTAGGGCTATCTGCTTGTCCTGCTTTCTACCCTTAATTAGCACATTCCTTAGATAATATCACCACCTTCAAAACCTCTTTGTCCTTTTGTCTATGACATCTTTTGGCTATCTCCACCTATCACTGGCCCTCTATCCAGCTCTACTTGTCCCACCACCCCACTTTAAACCAGCTTATATTTCACCTCTCTTCTATTTTTACTTAGTTCTGTTGAAGAGTCATACGGACTCGAAACGTTAACTGTGTTCCTCTCTGCAGGTGCTGCCAGACCTGCTGAGTTTTTCCAGGTATTTTTATTTTTATTTTTGTTTTGGATTTCCAGCATCCGCAGTTTTTTGCTTTTATCAACAGCTGTGTGATGATGACCAGATAATTTGCTTTTGGAATGTTGATTGAAGAATAAATATTGGCCAGGACATTGGGGATAACTCCCCTGCTCTACTTCAAAATAATGCCATGAGATCTTTTGCATCTATGAGAGAGGAGACGTGGCCTCAGTTTAATGTCTCATCTGAAAAAAACCACCTCTGACTGTGCAACACTCCCTCACTACTGCACTGGAACATCAGCCTAGCGTTTTGTTCTCAGGTCTCTGGAGTAGAACTTGAACCCACAATCTGCTGACTCAGGAGCAAGAATACTACCATCTGAGCTGCAATAGCTGCTCCAGTATGCACAAGGTGCAGCAGTGCAGGAAATTGTTACAGTCCATATACGATGCAATTAGTTGATGCAAGAAGCCTAGCTGCCACAAGCGTTAGTTTGGCTGACTGGTAGCATTCTCACCTTTGAGTCAGGCAATTCTGATATTATACTGTCTGCCTATTCAGGTGGACATAAAAGATCATGTTACATTATTTGACCAATAGGGAATGCTGCCAGCATGCTAGCCAACATTCACCCTTCAATCAATACCAAAAATAGATCAACTGATTATTAATTTCATTGCTGTTTAAATCAAGTGCTATATTTGCTTACAAAACAGGGACTACATAAGTTTGTTCCTTCTTAAGCCCATACAGAATGCAGCAATTCAGTTAGCAGCTGCAGCCCACACACACAGCTTAGGAATGTAGTTAGCTGCTACAGTCAATACATAGGTAGCATGATTTCAATGCTGAATTAAGTACAGGGTTTTGCTCTTTTTCAGATGGTGCTACGACTTTTCCTTCCCTCCTGAGCTGTTAGCCTGACTTCTAATAGGACAGGTTTTCAATCCTTTAAAAATGAATCACTGAGAATAGCAGTTATTGACTGCAGATATTAGAACCATTAGAAGCTTACAACAAGAAG
This sequence comes from Cetorhinus maximus, assembly GCF_964194155.1. Lineage (NCBI taxonomy): Eukaryota > Metazoa > Chordata > Chondrichthyes > Lamniformes > Cetorhinidae > Cetorhinus > Cetorhinus maximus. The sequence continues at coordinate 48,655,387 of NC_135898.1, forward strand.
GAGGCTACTTAGCCCACTATGTATGTACCAGCTTTTTACTGGAATAATATACTGCCCTGTTCTCTCTCTGCAGTCTTATATCTTTCTCTGCTTCAAATATTTATCTACATTTACCTTATGAGAGATAATAATTTCTGCCTCAACCACCTTTTGTAGAAAAGCATTCCATGCCCCATCAAATCTTTCAACAGACACATTTCTCCTGGGATGCCTTCTTAATTTCTTCGTCCCAGTTTTTTTTTGATGACCCCTCATTAGAACTCCACAACCAGAGGGGAAAATACTGTTTAAATTATGTTTTCAAAATCCAATTAGCATAACATTGCCCAACATTTTTCCCTTAAATTTAAGAAAAATATTTTTATCCTCTGGCATGACAGGAGACACAATCTGCGATTTCTCCACCGTTTATTTTTTTAAACACTTTTGACGATATAAGAGCAGAAAATGCTGGAAACACTCAGCAAGTCAGGCAGCAATCCATGGAAAGAGGTAGAGGGTTAATGTTTTGATTAATTCTCACCGGATTTCCAACATCTTTAGTATTTAACGTTTAAAGATCATTGGGTTCATTACTTTTGCTCTGCGCTTGATATCTAATTTTACTCCATCACCAGCAAAGGGACGAAACCTCAGCTTCCGCAAAGCTTCATCATTTCATAAAGTTGCAGAAGGCAAGTTAATGCTGCAGAAGTAAAACATAACTCTCAGCTTGTTATGCCATTTGCATTGTATTTGCACTGGGGATTGCAGTGGTGTTTGTTTTGTAGAAAAATCAGACTTCATCTTATTTACTACCTTGCCCAAACTCACTAAGCCATCAAAAAAGAATCATAAAAATGGTGTCATTTGTATAGAACTCAATAGCAAATAGCCTACCCAAGGAGAGATGTACAATCAATTCTTAATAGGGTTTTAAACCCAAAATGTAAATGTAAAAAAGCCTTAGCTCTTTCTTCCCTTGTCTCCCCCAGAATCTCATCAAGCCCCCAGTGCTTTGTCTTCCTAACTCATTTATCTTAAATAAAAACCTTTTCTCCATATAATATTGCTCACCGTCACTCTCAACCACTTCATGACTCAACACCTCCCTGATGTCCTAAAATAGTGAAAGCGTAAAGAATATTGCTCCCTAAAATTAGAACAAAATTAGAAGAGAGTTTGAGCACACAGGAAAGAGTCAGCATTAGCAACACTGCATACCAATCTGAAAATCCTAAAAATGTTGTTTCAGAATAGATTACACCATCTATTGTTGGGGTTCATGGTGTGTCCATATATAGGTTGGCAATATTATGCTGTAAATACAGCCTCATTGTTTACAAGTGTCATCCATGAATGACTTGACGTTACTAATCCCAATAAAAATTGATTTAAGCAAATGAATTATACCATCATAACTAATAGGTGCAATGGCAACCTGAAAACAATTAGGTAGAGGATTGTCAGAGGAAATGCTAATTTAAGATCTTTTTCCCCCTCTACCACCTTTTAAATTGTAGGTATGCAAGGCAGACCAAGCTACCAGCTCATTTCATGAATTATCAACTTGTTGAAAATTTGTATAGCCACATTACACATGCAAATTGCTCTGGCTGTGCAAATACCACTTGGAGATGATAAAAACATATTAATGATGGCTATAGAAGGAGGATTTGTTTCACTGCCTCGCCCGGGTCAAGCAATACATGTATTTGACGATTGTGTGTACCCAACTTTGTTGTAATTATATCAGTAAATTATTCTCCATAATCTTATTATTTTCCGTCTGTCTCCTTGTGCCCAGGATAATTAGCCTTCTTCACTAGTCTAAAAACAATTCAGTTTGCTGGCCAGGAAGGGCAAAGCTCTATGATCTGTTTTGGGTTTTGCTTTATTCCCTGTATCCTTGGACTCCTCTGCAAATTAAAAAAAATCATAGACCAAATATTATCCACGCATGGCATTCAGCACAGAATTAGCAATCCCTGAACCGCTGCATTCGCTATTAGATATCTCAACTACTTTGTACATAATGTATTAATCTGTGCTAATGAATTCTGCAACCCCTGACCGGGGTGAGATGACAAAAAAATTATTACCACTTTCATAGATATGCTTTTTTCATTTCAAACTCAATTCAAATGCTTCGTATAAACAGCCTGCTGTACAAAGATACCTCATATAATTATGGTTTTTAGATGATTAGTTTATCTTGCAGCGCTTATTTCCTCTTATCCTCCAGAGTCCGAACTTAACTGCAGGCTTGGAGTTTTGAACTTAATTCCTCTCTAACATCAGAACCGAAATTAGAATTGACCTGAATATAATTGACAGATGTGACACGCTCTGCATTTCAATGATGCGCTTGCACTTTGCTTAGAACAGCCGTGTTGGTATAAAACGTACACAGAAGCGAAAAAAAAGAACTGATAAGATCATCTCTAATTTACAATTATAAAACGATCGTGGTGAGATATCGATTTTACAAAGATTAAGATGTCCAGATGTGGTTGAGCACAAACGAGGAATTTAAAAGGGATCGGCGCATCATTGTTTTATTCCAATGATTGCGGAAGTCACCAACGTTACGACAAACATGTTTGGAGCTTTCAGATGCTTCACGTTATTCAAATTACATTATTGTAATTTATGCAGATAGCTTCAGTAACAGGGGGCAGCATTTGAAAGGAACAAAAAATAGAAAGGGGTGTTCGGAAGTCTGTTCCCTCCTTCCAATCTTTCTGCATGAAGTCTGTGGCAGCCAAGTCCTGGGCACGCTGTACCATTTCTACAGGGGGCACTTAAACTTGCTGGAAAAATGTACAGGAAAATAATTGATTTGATGCAAATATTAATATAGTTGATGTCTTCCAACCCCTAGACAACTAGTGTTGCAGGTCAGACATAAAAGAATATTCCAAGTTAGGAATTCACAGTGAACGAAAGGGAGCTTATGAGCAATATTAAGAAACCACGCTTTCTTTTACTTATAAAGTATTGTAAAATACAACGGATGTACATTATATTAATAGGAGCAATTCTTTGATTTGGAAGGTGATTGGTATTGTATTGTTATATGATTTTAATATAACTTAGGATCTATATGCTCATGCGTATGCATACATAAGTATCCAGAGTGCCACATCACTCACAACTAGGACTATGTATGGACCTCTGTATCAGTCTACAGCACTTCTTAAAAATTCTTTTAAAGGATGTGGATATGGCTGGCTAGACCACCATTTATTGCCCATCCCTAGTTGCCCTTGAGAAGGTGGTGGTGAGCTGCTTTCTTGAACAACTGCAATCCATGTGGTGTAGGTACACCCACAGTGCTGTTATGGAGGCAGTTCCAGGATTTTGACCCAGCAACACTGAAAGAAAGGTGATATAGTTCCAAGTCTTGGCTTGGAGGGGAAATTGCAGGTGGTGGTGTTCCCACGCATCTGCTGCCCTTGTCCTCCTAGGTGGTAGGGGTTGCATGTTTAATGTCAAATCAGCCTTGGTGAACTCCTGCAATGCATCTTGTAGATTGTACACACTGCTGCCACTGTGCATCAGTGGTGGAGGGAGTGAATGTTTAAGGTGCTGGATGGGGTGCCAATCAGGCGGGCTACCTTGTCCTGGATGGTGTCAAGCTTCTTGAGTGTTGTTGGAGCTGCACTCATCCAGACAAATTGAGAGCATTCCATCACAATCCTGACTTGTGCCTTGTAGATGGTGAACAGGTTTTGGGGACGCAGGAGGTGAGTTACTCTCTGCAGAATTCCCAGCTTCCAACCTCCTCTTGTAGCCACAGTACTTAAATGGCTAGTCCAGTTCAGTTTCTGGCCAATGGTAACCCCCATGATGTTGATAGTGGGGGACTCAGTGAGGGTAATGCCATTGAATGTCAAGGGGAGATAGTTGGATTCTCTCTTGTTGGAGATGGCCATTGCCTGGCACTTGTGTGGTGTGAATATTGCTTGCCACCTATCAGCCTAAGCCTAGATGTTGTCCGGGTCTTGCTGCATTTGGACATGGACTGCTTTAGTATCTGAGGCATCGCGACTGGTGCTGAACATTGCGCAATAATCAGCGAACATCCCCAGTTCTGACCTTATGATGGAAGGAATGTCATTGATGATACAGCTGATGATGGTTGGGCTGAGGACATTATCCTGAAGAACTCCTGCAGTGATGTCCTGGGACTGAAATGATTGACTTCCAACAACTACAACAATTTTCCTTTGTGCTAGGTATGACTCCAGCTAATGGAGAATTTTCCCCCTGATTCCCAATGACTCCAGATTTGCTAGGGCTCCTTGAAACCACACTCGGTCAAATGTGGCCTTGATGCCAAGGACAGTCACTCTCATCTCATCTCTTGAGTTCAGTCCTTTTGTCCATGTTTCAGCCAAGGGGGTCTGGAACTAAGTGACCCTGGAAAAATCCAAACTGAGCATCAATGAGCTAGTTATTGCTGAGTAAAAGTCACTTGGTAGCACTGTCGACGACCCATGCATGAATTTGCTGATGATCGCGATTGGACTGATGGGGTGGCAATTAGTTGGGTTGGATTTGTCCTGCTTTTTGAGGACAGGACATACCTGGGCAATTTTCCACATTGTTGGGTAGATGCCAGTGTTGTAGCTGTACTGGAACAGCTTGGCTAGGGGTGTGGCTATTTCTGGAGCACAAGTTTTCAGTACTATTGCTGGAATATTGTCAGGGCCCATAGCCTTTGCAGTATCCAATGCCTTCAGCTGTTTCTTGATATCACGTGGAGTGAATCAAATTAGTTGAAGACTGGCATGCTGGGGACCTCAGGAGGAGGCCAAAATGGATCATCCCCTCGGCACTTTTAACTGAAGATTGTTGCAAATGCTCTAGCCTTGTCTTTTGCACGTATGCTGGGCTCCCCATCATTGAGAATGGGAATATTTGTGGAGCCTCCTCTTGTTAGTTGTCCACCACCATTCAAGACTGGATGTAGCAGAGCTTAGATCTGATCTGTAGGTTAGCTCTGTCTATCACTTGCTGCTTTCGCTGTTTGGCATGCAAGTGGTCCTGTGTTGTAGCTTCACCAGGTTGACACCTCATTTTTAGATACATCTGGTGCTGCTCCTGGCATGCCCTCTTGTACTCTTCATTGGATCAGAGTTGATCCCCTGGCTTGATGGTAATGGTAGAGTGAGGGATATGCCGGGCTATGAGGTTACAGATTGTAGCTGTATACAATTCTGCTGTAGCTGATGGCCCACAGCACCTCATGGATGCCTAGTTTTTAGTTGCTCGATCTGTTTGAAATCAGTCCCATTTGGCTTGGTGGTAGTGCCACACAATACAAGGGAGGGTATCCTCAATGTAAAGACGGGACTTTGTCTCCATAAGGGCTGTGCAGAGTTCATTGCTACCGATTCTGTCATGGACAGATGCACCTGCAACAGGTAGATTGGTGAGGATGAAGTCAAGTAGGTTTTTCCCTCTTGTTGGTTCCCTTAGCACCTGCCATAGACCCGCACTAGCAGCTATGTCCTTTCAGACTCAGCCAGTTCCGTCAATATTGGTGCTGCTATATGAAATGCAAATACTTACCTTGACTTAAAGTTGGTGGCTGGGAACTCCAGTTCCTAGTGAGCCTTGGGCTTTTCACGCATGCACCGGCTGCGAAATGGCCGGACATGTGCAGTTCTTTTGCTTTTGCATCTTCAAGCTGGGAATTAGCCCCGTGCACCTGTGTGAAAGCAAAGTGAAATGGCGCCAGACTGCAGATCAGGTGACCTGACAGGTGCACCATTACCAAGAAAGTGTCCCAGGGAGCAGGACACGGGGAGGGGAACAGAGAGTGGTCCCATAAGAAAGTCCCAGGCAGGATCAAAGACAGGATTCAGAAAGAGGTTCCTAGAAGTCAAGTTAAAAGAAAGGAGCAGAGCAATAGGCTCTGTGTTAAAGAGAGAGCTGCAAGGAGCAGACTTGAAGCAAGGTGGGCTTGAGAGAAGCCCTGAAGATCTGAGGAGGCAGTCAAAGTTTGGTGACTCCTTACTGCAGGCCTTTTGAGCAGTAGTATTCTGCTTGGCATGGCTAAAGATCTGAAATTGTGCTTTGGAGGTGAAGCTTGAGTGTACTCGGAGATCCAGGGGAAAGAAATCTCAGAAGGTGAGATTGAAACCATGGAGGTGAATCTTTGTTGAAGCTATCTTGAATGGGGGTGACATTTGGAGAGAATTCCAAGGCAAGTTTTTCAAATGTGGAGATTGGAAACCCTCATGAGAAAGACAAAGTTTCGGTGAGACTGGTTGGTTCACAATGTGACAAATGCCTGGGTGGGTTGTTGAGAAATCCATGGAATCTGCTTTGGTCACATCTGTCGTTTACTTTAGAGTATTGTTTGTCTGACCACAGTTCATCTGTTTATTCGCACATACCTCATGCTTACCCTGAATATTAAAGTATAAGATAGGTATTGTAAATTGTTTAATCTTACTGTATTTGCATGTGTGTGTAAGATATTACTGAAGTAAAGGAATAGTGTGATTTGAATCATTTTCTTGTGTTGGTATTGAGATCTTTGTTTTAAAAGGTCATCAGCAGAGTCCTGTGAATTTGTTCAGTGACTTTCCTCCACAGTTTCTAAGTTAGGATCTAGCAAGTCAAGTTTCATCCTGGGATCTGACTTGTCCAGTGTTAACATCAGCTGGGATCGTAACACTACCGAGCCACTCTTGGTGATGGACATTGAAGTCTCCCACCCAGAGTACATTCTGTGCCCTTGCCACCTTCAATGCTTCTTCCAAGTGATGTTCAACATGGAGGAGCACTGATTCATTAGCTGAGGTGGGATGGTACGTGGTAATTAGCAGGAGGTTGCCTTCCCCATGAGATTTCATGAGGTCCAGAGTCAATGTTGGTAACTCCCAGGGCAACTTCCTCCCGACTGTATACCACTGTGCCACCATTTCTGGTGGGTCTCTCCTGTCGGTGGGGCAGGACATGCCTGGGGATGGTGATGGTGGTGTCTGGGACATTGTCTGTAAGGTATGATTCTGTGAATATGAATATGTCAGGCTGTTGTTTGTCTAGTCTGTGAGACAGCTCTCCAATTTTGGCACAGGCCCTCATGTCAGTAAGGTGGACTTGGCTGGGTCAACAGTGCTGGGGCACCATTGTCGCTTCTGGTGCCTAGGCCAATGCCAGGTGGTCCATCCGATTTCATTCCTTTTAGACTTCATAGCAGTTTGATACAACTGAGTGGCTTGCTAGCCCATTTCAAAGGGCAGTTAAGAGTCAACCACAATGCTGTAGGTCTGGAGTCACATGTAGGCCAGACCAGGTAAGGATGGCAGACTTCCACCTCAAAAGGATGTTAGTGAACTAGATGCGTTTTTATGACAAAGCACAATGGTTTCATGGTCACATGGTGATCTGAGAAGTATATTCAATGCAGTGCCAGCATTTGAGTCTAAAAATGATTATTTCAAACTGCTGGGAACCACAAGATGGTGGCAGCAGGTGTCTGTGAGTAAAACCAAAGAATGACAATGAAATAAATACTGAATTATGTTGAGAAAAATCAACCCGAATTAGTGCCAGAGAGAGAGAGAAAAGCTGAATGAAATGTGTGAAATCGAAAAGGCGGCCCCACAGCAGCAATGAATGCACAGTTCCAGCTCAGAATGAACTGAGAGGCAATTAAGGAAAAGGCAGCAGGGTTGATGCAGTGAAACAGCAAAAAAGAATGTATACCAGGCAGAGAAAGGTGTGCAAGAGCTGTGGATGATCACATGAGTTCTCAGACAGCAGGAAATGACCTGCATATGGAACAAACTATAAAGCTGGTGGAAGGTCCAATCACTGGAAAAGGATGTGCAGAATAAGGAAAGAAGATGGTAAAGTAGTTACAAAGGCAGAGCAACAGAGCGATTGAGAAGGAAAGGAAACAAAAATCATACACACCCTGGAAGATGATGGTGAGTTTGAGAACACAATAGACATAGGAACCATACACTGCATGAAATGGCTAGATGCAACAGTTCCCAGAGAAAAGAAATTCCCATAAGCATTCAAATCTGTAAGCTCCCAATGATAAATCTGAAGCTTGATAGCCGAGCAACATCATCCCACTCAAACTACACCAGAAGATCTTTCCTGAAAATTTGAAAGGAAGTGGGTACTCAAAGAAAGATGTTCTGAAGCCGAGCAATATCATGCTGAAGGCATGTGGTGGAAATGAGATTCGACAACCCAAATCAGAGGGACGCACAAACAAAAAGATGTTAACTGCATGCTCTATGTCACTGAAAGAGATGGTCTTACTTTCCTGACGTTGAATAGTTGCAAAGAGCTGCAGCTGATCTCATTAAACCTTGAGGTGAATTGGAGTCACTGAGGATTGAACATAGTACTTCACTGAAAAACACCCTCGAAACAGAACCAAGAAAGTGATTGCCAGAGTCACAGGCGCCAACAGATTGGGTAAATTCCATTGTTTCGAGAGATAACATGCAAAGCCAAATTAATGGCTTGCAGTTAGATATTGAAATTCTCAAGGCCAATATTGAAAGACATGAAGAGCCCTTGACGGAAAAGGAAAGGGAACTAACTCCGAAAGTTCAGGCAACTAAAGAAGATTTCCAGAAACTTACAGCACTCCAAGACGAATAGTCAGAACTAGAGAATAAAGTTGCTGACCTGGAAAGACTGAAGGCTGAGCAGGGCCTAACGTGGCACACTGAAAATAAGGAGCATATGGAAAAGTAACTGCAAGCAGTACAGTTAGCAGAGGCGACATCCAAGAGGGAGATCTTGAATCTCAGTTCAAAACTTCAACAGTACATGCTTCAAACAGAAGAGCTGGAAAAAGAAAAGAATGACAGTGCTGAGTTCAGACAGCAAGTTAGCGAAACGCAGATGGAGCTTAACATTATATCACAGTCAGGGAATGATTTACTGGAGACCAATAATTGTGAGAAGTGCTGGAACATTTAAAAGGGGAATAGCAAAATGCAGGAAGCCAAGCAGAGCAGGCACAGCAGGAAGCTGAGAAACTGGTGGAAGGCAGGCACATAGATGGTTGGAAAAGAAACATAAGCTGCTGAATCATAATGCAGTGCCTCTCTTCAAAGGCCAAAGATTGGCTGCAGCATGCTGCTTAACTCAGATGAAGAGGCACAACATTTTACCACCTAAGTTATACTGTGAATAATGGTTTTGAGAAAAGAAAACAAAGTATAAAAGACTCTTAAGGTGTTCAATTTAATTATAAGCACCAATCATTAATTTATTTTTAGTTGAGATATAATATTTTAAAAGTTAATGATTGGAACAGATATATTTATATAAAGAGGCATTATTTTTTAAAGAAACAAGAATGTTATATTGTTATTTTATTGCAATATAGGACCATAAGACGTAGGAACACAAGTAGGCCATTCGGCCCATTGAGTCTGCTCCACCATTCAATGAGATCATGGCTGATCTGTATGATTGAGGAACTATACATTAATGCATATGTATATATAAGCATCCAGAGTGCCACATCACTCACTACTGCTCTACAGTCTGTCTATTGAACTAACAATGTATCAGTCCGTAGCAGGTGGTGTGATTTGAGAAATGCATTTGATGAAGCTACAGCGTTTGAGTCTAAATATGTGATTATTTAAAACTTCTGGGGAACACAAGACATAACAACTGGGAATACTGGGTTCTCCTTATTTGTGAAAGATGACATGCCAGTGTCCTACAATTATCTGCATTTTACATTGTTGCAGAAACAGTAGCAACACATCAATTGACAGCCATTTTGAGTGCATGTTTTGAGGTGAGAAAGACACAGCATACATGTTTGGAGAACTTGATTGGCAAGATTTCAATATGCAGTCCACAGCTTAGTGAATTATTAAAATAAGCAAAACACTGTTTCCATGTTGGTTATTTCTATGGGACAACAGTACCTAACTATTTTAGATCATTTTATGATCAGTGAAGAGAAATGACTGAAAGGAAAACCTAATTTTTGTTATAGCCCACCAAGCTACCAAAAATCTTAGTCGCATGTAAAAGTGTTTTAATTGTGTAGCATCAGGGTGCATATCATTGGTCAACTAGTTGAACAGAAAAAGTATCGAAGCATTGGAAGCCATGCTGTGTAACTAAGTGCATTGCCTTTATTTCCCCCTAGAATGGAAGAACCCGGGTGGTACTTGAATATTCCCACAATCATACTCTTGAAGGTTAAAAGAAATGCGCAGTATATTTTCCTGTGTTCACTTCGCAAAAAGTAGCTGCAAGTTCAATGTTTAGAACAGGTTTACTTTTTAGCTAAAAGTGATTGCAGAAAAATACATTCCCATGTGTGGGTCCTGCAGTTCTGACTGTGATCCAGATCATGAAGTTTAGTCAAGGTAGCTGTGAGGAGCTTAATAACTGCCCTTATGATCCCTAGTCATATTATAATTCAGCTACGGGAATAAAAAAATAATTATCACAGGAAAAAAAATTAGTAATAAGCAATTAACTAGTGAGCTAAAACACTTAATATTTTAAGATAGTTTTTGGCTTTGGTTAAAAGCCTTCTAGCTCTGTATAATTATTCTTTTTTCCCAATATTTGAATTTAATGCTGAAAATCCAACATTCTTACAGTGCACCTGCTGGTTGTTGTGTTTTTATAATGATATAAAGGCACTAATCACTCATAAGGGATTGGGCAAACACATTGTTGGTTCATTTGTGCCTAGTACATGAGAATAGATATACAAGGGTATAAAGCTTGAAAACGCCAGCAGCAGAGATGTCTATGTGTGCTCTGCTTAAAAGCAAAAGTGAAACTAAACTGGATCGGATGGCATACCTCCTTTCTGGTGATGTCATGCTCTTTATCCTTTAAAGTCATATTATGACACTGGTTGCCTCAGGCTGCTGCTATTTTCAGTTCCTATTGGCTGTAAGTTTTCCACACACCCAAAATCATTTAATCAGCAAAGGCATGATGAGCTAAATGGCCTCCTTTGGTGCTGTAACATTGAACTACTGAACTATTCCAAGATCGCAATTGATGATGCATCAATGGCATCTTGGTATCTCAGTACATCATTTCTGTCCAAGTGTGTTTTTTGTAGATCAGTAGTGGAAAGTTAAGTATTGTTGCTGATCTAGTTTATACCTCTAAAGGATTGTCAATGAAAATAAAGAAATAACAATCATACTGAATAATTACTTTATGTCAGTATTTAGAGTAGAGAAAGAAGTCAGCTTGTCAGACATCCCAAGATAACAATGATTGTATCAAGACTGGAACTCAACAAAATTAGCATCAACAAGTGCCCAAGGCCAGATGGTTTCCATCCCAGGACTTTAAAGGATTTAGGTGAGAACATCGCAGATGCCCAAATTATGATTTTCCAAAGTTCTCTCAATTCATGAATTTTTAGATTGAAAAATTGTGCTTGTCAGTCTATTATTTAGAAAAGGTGAGAGAGGAAAATAAGAAAGGAAAAGTTATCGGCCAGTTAGCCTGATAACAATAGTGGAGAAAATGCTACTATATTATTAGGATAACAGGGACTTCAAAAATCATATGATTGGGCAGTGTTAATATACATATATGAAAGAGAAATTGTGTTTGGCAAGTCTGTTAGAGTTTTTTGAGGTTGTAACTAGCAGGGTAAATAAGGGAGAACTAATGGAGTAGTATATTTGGATTTTGAGGTTATTGCATAAAATTAGGGCTCATGGCTTTGGGAGTAATGTATTAACATGGACTGAGGATTGGATAATGGAGAGAAACAGAGAGTAGAAATTAACGCGTGATTTTTTGGGTCATAGGCTATAACTAATGGGTTACCACAAGATTCCTTGCCTATAATAGAATTTTTACAGTACAAAGGCAAGCCATTTGGCCCTGTGTTTATTCTCCACATGAACCTCCTTCTATCATAGTTATTTATGATCTATATCAATGACTTATGGACAGATAAGTCCATATGGACTCAGGGACGGATCCATGTTTGCCGACAATGCAAAGTTAGGTGGGAAAGTCAACTGTGAGGAGGACACAAACAGGCTGCAAAAGGATATGGACAGGCTAAGTGAGTGAGCAAGAACATGGCAGATAGAATTTAGCATGGAGAAAAGTGAAGTTATCCATTTTAGTCGAAAAAAAGAAGAGCAGGATATTTTTTAATGGTGAGAGATTGGAAAATGTTAGTATTCAGAGGGACCTGGGTGCCCTTGTACACAAACCACAAAAAGTTAACCTGAAGGTGCAGCAAGCAATCAGGAAAGCTAATGGTATGTTAGCCTTTATTACAAAGGGATTGGAGTACAAGACTAAAGAAGTCTTGCTGAAATCATATAGAACCTTGGTGAGGCTACAGCTGGAGCACTGTGTATAGTTTAGGCCTCCTTATCCAAGGAAGGATATATTTGATTTGGAGGGACTGCAACGACAGTTCAGTAGACTGGTTTCTGGGAGGAATGCATTAATCTATGAGAAGAGATTGAGTTGACTAGGCCTATACCCTCTAGAGTTTATAAGATGTATTTATGATTTAGCTGTAAATATCAAATAATGGGAATCTTCACAAACGTATCCCGTGCCATTACACAGTCACAGGAGGAATCATTAATCCACAATATTTTGCAGCAAAAAATTACATGCTGCAATAAACAATGAGCAATGTTGCCTGCTGAACTTAATAGTTATGTGGAGTAATAAATGATCCACTTCTAAAATTATGTTTATTGCTCAGAGTACAGATCTTTACTTGCCCTGCACACTAAAGCTGTTCTATCTTATAATTGATACATAATGGATACAAAGACATGATACTAATTAGCACACTAAAATGCTGCAGTAAGACAGACTAGCTACTGAACTGGAATGTTACCAATATTTTCAAGCAGTTTTTAGCATTGGTACCTTTAAATTTAATTTCTACAGCATTTATTTTTCTCTAAAACCTATGACAATATATCTTATAATGGCTCTGCAGAGCATACAAATAATTAGTAAGCACATTTTAAATGTTTATAAACAATGTAAAAAGAAATTCTGACATACGAAGATACGAACATACAATTTGGGAGCAGGAGTGGGCCACTCGGCCCCTCGAGCCTGCGCTGCCATTCCGTAAGATTGTGGTTGATATGACTGTAACCTCAACTCCACATTCCTGCCTACCCCTGATAACATTTCACCCCCTGGCTTATCAAGAATATATCTACCTCTGCCTTAAAAATATTCAAAGACTCTGCTTCCACCACTTTTTCAAGAAGAGAGTTCCGAGGACTCACTACCCTCTGAGAGAAAAAATGTTTCCTTATCTCTGTCTTAAAAGGACAACCCCTTATTTTTAAACATTTTGACCCTTACTTCTAGATTTCCCTACAATGGGAAACATCCTCTCTACATCCACCCTGTCAAATCCCATCAGGATCTTATGTGTTTCAATTAAGTTGCCTCTTACTCTTCTAAACTCCAGCAGATACAAGCCTAGCCTGTCCAACCTTTCCTCAAAAGACAGCTAGCCCTTTCCAGGTATTAGTCCAGTAACCCTTCTCTGAACTGCTTCCAACGCATTCACATCCTTAAATAAGGACACCAATACTGTACACAGTACTCCAGATGTGGTCTCACCAATGCCCTGTATAACTGAAGCATAACCTCCCTACTCTTGCATTCAATTCCCCTCAAAATAAACAATAACATTTCATTAGCTTTCCTAATTACTTTCTGTACCTGCATACTAGCCATTTGCGACTCATACACGAGGATGCCCAAATCTCTCTGCATCTCAGAGCTCTGCAATCTCTCACCATTTAGATAATATGCTCCTTTTTTATTCTTCCTGACAAAATGGACAATTTCACATTTTCCCACATTATACTCCATTTGCCGGATCTTTGCCCTCTCCCCTAACCTATCTATAAGACCATAAGACATAGGAGCAGAAGTAGGCCATTCAGCCCACTGAGTCTGCTCCACCATTCAGTGAGATCATGGCTGATCTGATAATCCTCGACTCCACTTTCCTGCCTTTTCTCCACAACCCTTGATTCCCTTACTGATTAAAAATCTGTCTATCTCAGCCTAGAATTTACTTAACAACCCAACCTCCACAGCCCTTTGCGGTAAAGAATTCCACAGATTAACTACCCTCTGAGAGAAGAAATTCCTCCTCATTTCTGTTGTAAATGGGCGACCCCTTACACTGAGATTATGCCCTCTGGTCCTACACTCTCCTACAAGGGGAAACATCTCAGCATCTACCCGTCAAGCCCCCTAAGAATCTTATATGTTTCAATAAGGTCACCTCTCATTCTTCTGAACTCAAATGAGTACAGGCCCAACCTACTCAACCTCTCCTCGTAAGAAAATTCCTCCATACCTGGAATCAACCGAGTGAACCTTCTCTGGATTACCTCCAATAACAGTATATCTTTCCTTATATCGGGGATCAAAACTGTTCACAGTATTCTAGGTGTAGTCTAACTAGTGCCTTGTATAGTTTTAGCGAGGCTTTCCTATTTTTATTCTCCATTCCCTTTGAAATAAAGGCCAACATTCTATTTGCCTTCCCTATTACCTGCTGAACTTGTATGCTAGCTTTTACTAATTCATGCACGGGGACCTCCAAATTCCTCTGCGCTGCAGCTTTTTGTGGTCTTTCTCCATTTAAATAATATTCAGCTCCTCTATTCTTCCTGCCAAAGTACATAACCTCACACTTTCCCACATTATATTCTATCTGCCAAGTTTTTTTCCCACTCACTTAACCTGTCTATAGCCCTCTGTAGACTCTTTGTGTCATCCTCACCACCTGCTCTCCCACCTATTTTTGTGTCACCCACAAACTTGGTGATAGTACATTCATTTCCCACATCCAAGTCATAAATATATATTGTAAGTAATTGTGGCTGCAGCACTGATCCCTGTGGCACTCCATTCATTTCAGGTTGCCATCCTGAAAATGCCCCCCTTATCCCAACTCTCTGGCCAGAATTTTGCCCTTGGTGGGCAGTCGGGCGGGCAGCCGATTGCCGCCGCCGAAACGGGCCACGCCGCTATTTTCTGCGGATGGGCCAATTAAGGCCAGCCCAGCAGGTTAGCGACTCCTGTGGAGAACGGAAAAATATTCGCAGAGGCAGGTGTGCTCAGACCGCAGGTTCCAATGGGGAGCTGGGGCACATTAGTGGGGTGGTGAAAAAGGCATATGGGACACTTGCCTTTATCAATCGAGGCATAGATTACAAAAGTAGGGAGGTCATGTTGGAGTTGTATAGAACCTTGGTGAGGCCATGGCTGGAGTACCGTGTGCAATTCTGGTCGCCACATTATTGTAGTGGAGGGGGTGCAGAGGAGATTCACCAGGATGTTGCCGGGATGAAACATTTAAGTTATGAAGAGAGGTTGGATAGACTTGGGTTGTTTTCGTTGGAGCAGAGAAGACTGAGGGGCGACCTGATCGAGGTGTACAAGATTATGAGGGGCGTGGATAGGGAGCAGCTGTTCCCCCTAGTTGAAGGGTCAGTCACAAGGGGGCATAAGTTCAAGGTGAGGGGCAGGAGGTTTAGGGGGGATGAGAAAAAACTTTTTTACCCAGAGGGTGATGACGGTCTGGAATGTGCTGCCTGGGAGGGTGGTGGAGGCGGGTTGCCCCACATCCTTTAAAAAGTACCTGGATGAGCACTTGGCACGTCATAACATTCAAGGCTATGGGCCAAGTGCTGGTAAATGGGATTAGGTAGGTAGGTCAGGTGTTTCTCACGTGTCGATGCAGACTCGATGGGCCTAAGGGCCTCTTCTGCACTGTGATTCTGTGATTCGGGTCAGGTACCTCTGCACTCTCCCCACTCCAATGGCACATAACATGCCATGTGGCACTCCTGAGGCCATCTGACCAGCCTGTCTAACGTTTGGGCTTCCTCTTGACTCTTTTCCACCCCACCAATGTTTGTCTCCTTGAAGGGTGAGCAACTTATGAGGCCGGGGGGGAAAGGGATGAAAGGTTCAACTGGCTGAACGCTAACTGATGCACTGTCCTTGTTGTTAATTTCAGCATCACCACCGCATGGCCGCGCCCAAAGACACCGCAGCCACCATCCTCCCCCCACCCCCCCCGCCCCCACCCCCAGACGTGAGGCCCAACACGTGCAACTTGTGGCACATCATTTCAGCCAGCCAGGCACCAGCGCAGACACACACACCTCAGTGGGGAATTCACGTTGGCTAGTGTCCCGGGGCACAGTGGAGAGGGCACTTCACAATCGCTGGAGGAGATGGCACGGACAGAGAGTGCCGTTGGCGCCAGCAGCCGAAGAGCTGCAGGAGAAGAGGCACATGCTGAGTTGGGCAGTGATGATGTGCCTCTGGAGATGTCACCAATGCAGCAGCTGCAGGACAAGCGGCAGGAATCGCGTTTGCATCTGGCAGGGTTGCATGAGGGTATGCTTCAGTTGGTCTCTGCGATGGAGGAGTCCAGGCAGAGTGCAGATGAAGGCATGAACCTCAGGGCAGAGCTTCAGGCTTCCTCCAATAAGAGATTGGCGACTCTCATGGAGAGGGGGTTCGATCAGATGGAGAATCTTCTGATTGGGTTACGCTCTGACCTGCAAGCCCTGACAGCGGTACTGGCCACGGGTGGTCATTCCTAATGTGGGAGATGTTGTGGGCACCAAGCGTCGGCACTCGGTGCCCAGGCAACTGCGGTGAGCAGGGAGGTCAAAAGGGACCTCACGTCGGTGCAGCAGCCGCCTGTTGTCGCTGCGAGCTCCGCTCAGGGCGCTCCGGATGAGGGCAGCAGCTCCTCCGCCCCTCTGCCAGTCAACGTTTCTTCCATTGAGGCTACGACAACTGGGGAGGTGCCAGTTCTGGAACTGGCCATTCCTTCCCAGGCGGGGCCATCGCAGGCTCCATGGGCCAGAGGACGCCCGCCAAGGTCATCGATGCCAACAGGGCAGCAGAGTCAGCAGGCTGTCCCACAAGCCACTCCGAGCGATGGGGCGGCACCTAGATGAAGCACCTGCAAACGAAAACATAGGGCACGTTCGGCACTCAACAGGTATGTCACTGGTGATTTTATGTTGGCCTTAGAATGGGGAAAAATATACTTATGTTTGCAATGGAGACGTTTCTGTTAATGTTGGACATAATAAAGTTTCTGACCATGGCTGAGGGTGTTTCCTTTGTGCTACACTTGTCTTTTTCACAGGCATATCATGAGTGTTTGAGTGGACATTGATGTTTCTGCACTAAGCCCTTAGTTGCAGCTGATGAGGTGGAAGATGTAGCACCTAAGTGCCACTTGTGGAAGCGCCAGGCAATGCTGCTCCTGCTGATCCATGTGTGTGGAGTTAGCTGAAACTTTGTTGGATTAAATTGTCCCAGGTGTCCCTGCCTCCTTGGTGTAAATGCGGGTCGTTGTTGTAGCCCTCATCATCGCCCTGTGCTTCCTCATCCTCTGAGCCACTGCTGGATTCATCATGTGCAGCCTCATCCAGGGCATCAAGGTCTTCATCGTCAACTGCATCCTCCCTTTCCAGCGCAAGATTGTGCAGAGCACAACATGCTACCACCATCAGAGATGCAATCTGGGGGGTACTGGAGTGCGCCCCTGAGTGGTGCAGGCAACGGAAGTGCATCTTGAGAAGACCAATGGCTCTCTCCACCACAGCCCTTGTGGTGCCCTGGCTCCTATTGTACCGCTGCTCAGATTCTGTTCTTGGACGGCGTACTGGCGTCATGAGCCACCTTCACAGGGGATAGCCCTTGTCACCCAGCAGCCAACCAACCAGCCGAGCCGGAGCAGTGAAGAGCCCCGGCACCTGGGAGTGTCTGAGGATTTAGGCGTTGTGGGAGCTGCCTGGGTACTTTGCACAGACTTGCTGAATCAACATCCTGTGATCACACACTATCTGCACGTTCATGGAGTGGAAGCCCTTCCTGTTGATGAAGGCACCGGGCTCACCTGCTGGCACCTTGATGGCCACATGTGTACAGTCTATTGCACTCTGGACGCGGGGGATGCCAGCAATGGCTGCTAAGCCTCTGACTCGCTGTGCCTGAGAAGGTCAATGCCCGTCTGAACAGAGCGTCTGTAACCTGTTTGACATCAGTGTGGACAGCTGATTGAGAGACACCACAAAGATCACCCACCGAGCCCTGGAAGGAGCCAGATGCATAGAAGTGGAGGGCAACTGTGAGCTTCAGAGCTGCCGGCATGGGGTGTCCACCCACACAGTTAGGGGAGATCTCAGGGCAAATCATCTGACAGATATAGTTGACTGTCTCCCTTGAGAGTCGGAGCCTCCTTCGGCACTGCACCTCAATCATATTTAGGTGGCTGCTTCGCCGCCTGTATACCCTGGCAGCAGGATAGTGGCATCTTCTGCAGCCCCTTGAACCTTGGACAACCTCTTGGCCCTGCGCCCCTTGTGCCTGCGCCTGGCCTCCCAAAGGTGGCTCCCCTGGAGGCTGATTGTCCAGTCCTGGCCTTCTCCTTATTCTATCCATCTCTTCCTCCTCACAGGAGCTGCCTCCAGTGGAGATGTCAGAACCCATATCCCCAGGCTAAATGGAGGCCTCCGGAAAGCTGCAGGCCCGAGAAAGATTACTGTCTGCAGACTGGTTTCAAAGTACACAAAAAGCTTGTGGAAATCGATGAGAACTGCTAACAATCACACAGTCAACTTTAAAACACTTTCAGTAATTAAAACTTCATGGAAAACATGAACAACCCCTCTGAGTCCACATATCCCGACACTGCATGAGTTCATTAAAAAATCTCCTACCCGCCTGCCCGTGCGCTGACCCGAAGTTCGCATGGGCCCCTCAAAATCCTCGACAATTGGCAAGTTCAGGGCCTTAACGAGACCTCTAATTAATGGCGGGTGCGCGTTCCGCTGCTGTGCGCGCCTGCCGACTGAAATATCGCGATGCCGCGCCCGCACATCAGCCAGAAAATTCTGCCCTCTGTCTTCTACTAGTTAGCCAATCCTCTATCCATTCTAATATACTACCCCCAACACCATTGGCTCTTATTAAGTAGCCTTATATGCGGTACCTTATCAAACGCCTTTTGAAAATCCAAATATATTACATCTACTGGTTCCCCTTTATCTATCCTGCTTGTTACTTCCTCAAAGAATTCTAATAAATTTGTCAGGCATGATTTCCCCTTCATGAATCCATGCTGACTCTGCTTGATTTCTAAATGCACTGCTATTATATCCTTTATAATAGACTCTAACATTTTCCTAATGACGGATGTTAAGCTAACTGATCTATAGTTACCTCTTTCTTGTCCCCCTCACTTTTTGAATAAGGGTGTTACATTGGCAGTTTTCCAATCCTCTGGGGCTTTTCCAGAATCCAAGAACTCTTGGAAGATTACTACCAGTGCATCCACTATCTCTGTAGTTACTTCCTTTAATATCCTAGGATGCAACCCATCATGTCCAGGGGGCTTATCGGCCTTTAGCCCCATTAGTTTCCCTACTACTTTTTCTCTAGCGATGGTTATTGTATTTATTCCCTCCCCCCCTTTTTCCCCTTGATTATTTCGTATTTTTGGAATGCTATTAGTGCCTTCTACCACGGAGACTGATGCAAATTATCCGTTCAACTCCTCTGCCGTTTCCTGGTTCCCCATTATTATTTCCCCAGCCTCATTCTCTGAGGGGCTTATGTTCACTTTGGCCTCTCTCTTCCTTTTTATACATTTAAAGAAGCTCTTGCAGTCCATTTTTATATTATATGCTAGTTTACCCTCAAAGTTTATTTTCTCCTCTTGATTTTTTTTTTTGGTTGGTTTTTAAAACTTTCTCAATCCTCTGGTTTACCACTAATCTTTGCCACATTCTATATTTTTTCTTTCAATTTGATACTATCCTTAACTTCCTTGGTTAACCATGGTTGGTTTATCCCCTTCCTAGAATCCTTCTTCTTTACTGGGATATATATTTGATGTGAGGTATGAACTATTTTCTTAAACATCTGCCATTGTTTATCAAACACCTTTTCTGTTAAGCTCCTTTCCCAGTCCACTCCAGCCAACTCTGCCCTCCTTCCTTTGTAATTACCCTTATTTATGTTTAGCACAGTTGTTTCTGACCCAAGTTTCTCAGTCTCAAACTGAATGCTAAATTCTACCATGTTATGGTCACTGTTTCCTAGGGGATCCTTGACCCTTTGTAGCCTCCTTATGTCCTCTTCACAACTTACTTTCCTACCTATCTTGAGTCATCAGCAAATTTTGCAACCACGCCATTGGTCCCTTCATCCAAGTAATGTATATAAATTGTAAAGAATTGAGGCCCCAGAACTGGTCATTGTGGCACACCACTTGTTACGTCTTGCCAACCAGAAAATGACCCATTTATGCCTACTCTGTTTCCTGTTAGCTAGGCAATCTTCTATCCATGCCAACATGTTACCCACTACACCATGAGCTTTTATTTTCCGCAATAACCTTTGATGTGTCATCTCATGAAATTCTTTCTGAAAATCTAAATACCAGTTCCCCTTTATCCATAGCACATTTCTTGGTCAAAGAGCTCCAATGAATTGGTTAAACACGATTTCCCTTTCACAAAACCATGTTGACTCTGCCTTATTACCTTGAATTTATCTAAGTGACATGAAAGCATAAGATTACAGTAATGAGTATTAATCTAATTTTGCTATTGTTCTTCTTTGTCTTCTCCAATAGGAAGGATGAGTCTGACTCTCATAGCTGTATTCTTGTCAAGGAGTAGCAGGTGTTATTTTCAGATGAAATATTAAACCATCATCTTGTCTATCTTTCTCCAGTCATCCTGATGGAGGTTAAAGCTTCCATGGCACTGAAGAAGAACAAGGATATCTCTCCTCAATGCCCCTCAAACAGCACCACTAAATACACATTAACCGGCCATTTGTCTTATTATTTTTAGGGACTTACTATGTGTGAAATGATTGCCGCCTTTTTGTACACATATCTGAAGCAGTTGGAAACATTTCCAAGCATTGTGATAAGGCATCATATAAATGAACACCTTTTTCTTACAGTAGATCATTCTATGTACAGTCCCAGCATTTCAGAGCATTGAGCTTTACTCCCAAGCACTCCACTTGCCTCTAGCATTGGCACAAATACTAGCACCCAAGGTGAGCTTTAGGTTGGGGCACTGGGGAAACACAACTTACAGGAATGTGTCATGCCAGTAAGAAGAAATGTGCGTGCACATGTTACTTGTTAACAGAATGTGGAACGGATTGGTATCCGACTGAGCCTTTAATCAGACAGAAGTTAATACGGGAGCAAAACACTTTTGCACATCCTTTGAGTCAACCATTTGTAGTCTGCAACAAGTTGTATAGCTCAGTCATACCACCTGAGCAGAGATGCTAAGGCAGGTTGCTAAGCTTTCCCCAGGCTTTTTAAAAAATGTATTTATGAGATGTGGGCACCACTTGCCAATCCCTAATTGCCCTTGAGAAGGTGCTGAAGAGCCACCTTCTTGACAACCAAGTGGCTTGCTAGACCATTTCAGAGGACAGTTAAGAGTTAACCACATTGATATGGGTCTGGAATCACATATAGGCCAGACCAGGTGAAGACAATTGAAGACAGCAGATTTTCTTCCCTAAAGGATATTAACGATCCAGATGGATTTTTACCATAGTTTCACGGTCACTATTATGATACTATCTTTTTATTCCAGATTCATTTAATTAAATGAATTTAAATTCCTCAGCTGGCAATGCTGGAATTGGAATGATGACTCTGGTTCATTCATCCAGGCCTGGATTACTTATCCTGAAACATAATCACTATGCTCCCACAATCTGCTATGCAATTGGAACATGTACCATTATTATCCATATCTCCAGACTACACATGCATGTAAAAGTGCATGTTGCCACAGAAATTCAAAGTCCCTGAGTTAACTTTACCCCAGCACCAAGACAAATCATTGATATGGATTGTGAAGAGCTGGGGCCTAAGCACTGATCCTTGCAGTAGCCAAGTCACAGCCTGCCGACCTGAGAATAACCCATTTATTCTTACTCTTTGTTTTCGCTAACAAATTCTCAATTCTTTCTTTTTCTGTCTGGGTATCTCCTTCCATGTCCACTAGCTTGGCTCTGCTCTCTCAACATCTCCAAACCTGAACTTTGACTTTGACTACCAACTCCAGTTAATGGTTGGGACTGTGACATTGATCGATTTGCCTTAATCAAAGACCCTGACTCACTTTGCTCTCCTGGTGGATTCTGTAATCCATCCAATTTCAGTTTCTTTTTGACTTTCATTTTCTTTCTGATTTTCACTTTGGGCTGGTTTGGGCAGAATTTTCTGTTCAACGTGCGGGGAGTGGGCCCCACACATCCGCGTGTAAAATGACGCACGGTGATGTCACCACGCACCATCGCGATATTTCGCTGGACGCGCACCCGCCATTAATTAACAGGCCACTTAAGGCCCTTTAGCGTTCGATCGATGCCAATTTTTCAGCACCAGTGCGATCTTTGGGTCGGCACATGGGCACAACAGGCAGGCGGGTAGGACACATTTGTATTAACCTCATCCACGGGTGGGATAAGAGGGCTCTGTGGCGTCGTGAATCTGCTCTGTGAAGTATTTATTGTTGAAAGTTTTTCAAACTTGCCTGTGTGATCTGCAGTACTTCAGAGCGCATCCTAGCTGCTTTTTCTGGACTCTTAACCTTTAGGTCAGCACTCTGCAGTGAAGAATCTCTTCTAGGCCTGCAGGTTTCAGGAAGCCTTCCCTTAGCCTGGGTATGGGAACTGATTTGTCCACTGGAGGCAGCTCTTCTGAGGAGGAAGGAAGGGCTAGAAGGGGAGGTGGCCAGGAGTGCACATACAGCCTCCAGGGGAGCCACCTTTGGGAGGACAGGTGCAGGCACAAGGGGTGCAGGGCCAAGAAGTAGTCCAAGGTGGAAGGGGCCGCAGAAGACGCCACCATCCTGCTGCCAGGGTATACA
Organism: Cetorhinus maximus; assembly: GCF_964194155.1. Taxonomy (NCBI): domain Eukaryota; kingdom Metazoa; phylum Chordata; class Chondrichthyes; order Lamniformes; family Cetorhinidae; genus Cetorhinus; species Cetorhinus maximus. Next base: position 48,678,339 of record NC_135898.1, read on the forward strand.
GGCAGCAAAGCAGCTACCTCAATATATCTGAAGTGCAGTGCCGAAGGAGGCTCCATCTCTAAAGGGAGACAGTTAACTATATCTGTCAGATGATTGGGCCTGAGATCCCTCCTAACGGTGTGGGTGGACACCCCATGCCAGTGGCTCTGAAGGTCACAGCTGCCCTCAACTTCTATGCCTCTGACTCCTTCCAGGGCTCGGAGGGTGATCTTTGCAGTGTTTCCCAATCAGCTGCCCACACTTGTGTCAAGCATGTTACAGACGCTCTGTTCAGACGGGCATTGACTTTCATCCACTACCGTTGGGATCAGGCAAGTCAGACACAGTGAGCCAGAGGCTTCGCGGCCATTTCTGTCTTCCCCCGCATCCAGGGTGCTATAGACTGTACACATGTGGCCATCAAGGCGCCAGCAGGTGAGCCCGGTGCCTTCGTCAACAGGAAGGGCTTCCACTCCATGAACGTGCAGATAGTGTGTGATCACAGGATGCAGATTCTACAAGTCTGTGCAAGGTACCCAGGCAGCTCCCATGGCACCTACATCCTCAGGCACTCCCAGGCGCTGAGGCTCTTCAGTGCTCCGGCTCGGCTGGATGGTTGGCTGGTGGGTGATAAGGGCTATCCCTTCAGAAGGTGGCTTATGACGCATCTCCATCATCCAAGAACAGAAGCTGAGCAGCTATGGTGGAGAGAGCCATTGGTCTTCTCAAGATGCGTTTCCGATGTCTGGACCGCTTAGGGGACGCACTTCAGTACTCCCTCGATCGTGTGTCGGTGATAGTGGTTGCATGTTGCGCTCTCCACAATCTTGCGCTGGAAAGGGGGGACGCAGTGGACGATGAAGACTGCGGCTGCACACGATGAGTCCAGCAGTGAGTCCGAGGATGAGCAAACACAGGGAAAAAGAGGGGTTAGACACCGACCCAGGACTACTCCATGGAGGCAGGGACAACCGGGATGCTTTAATCCAACGAACCTTCAGCTAACACACCACAGATGCTGGGCTGCCACCTCGATACTTGACACCTAAGGACAAAATCAACCAGGTCAGCAGCACTAACTAAGAGCCTTGTAAATAAAGCTGAATGCCCAACGAATCACTCATTACACTTTTGTTAACCATCCACATGCAGAAGAAACGAGGCACCCTCAGCCATGGTCACACATCTGCATTTAATGTGTGAAGCAAAAGAACTTATCAGAAAGAGAAAACAATAGTGTTAACAATCAAAAAGAAATCATAAGGACCTCATCTCGGGCCAACACAAAAGCACCAGTGAGAAACCCGTGGTGTGCCTAAGGTGCCTTATGCTTTTGTTTCCGGGTGCTACGTCTTGGTGCAGCCCCATCGTTTGGAATGGCAATTGAAGCAGCCTGCTGACTCTGTTGTCCTATTGGCCTTGATGACTTTGGCAGTCGTCCTCTGGCCCGTGGAGCCTGTGCTGGCCCTGCCTGGGAGGGAGCTGCCAGTTCCACAGCTGGCATCTCCCCAGTCGTCGCAGCCTCACCGGATGCAATGGTCACTGGCAGAGGGGCGGAGGAGCTGCTGCCGTCATCCGGAGTGCCCTGAGAGGAATCCACAGAGACAACTGCTGCGCCGACATGAGGTCGCTTCGGACCTCCCTGCTCACCGTGAATGGATGGGCAACGAACTGGGAAGCTTGATACCCACACTATCTCTGACACTGGCAGTGACCAGCTGAGATCATTGCCAATGTGAGAGCTTGCTGGTCAGAGCGCATCCTCAGGAAGCCCTGGCAGGTCTCCTGGAGTAGGCTATCCACGAGAGTCGCCACTCTCTCCATGAAGGATGCATGGCGCTTGGACATGAGGCTCATTGCTTTGGCGATAGTCCGCATAGACTCCTCCACCACGGACATCAAGCCAAGCATAGCCTCATGTACCTCCCCCAGATGCTCCCTCACACCCGGCAGCATTTCCTGCAACTGCTGCATCGTGGACGACTCCAGAGGCACATCATCAGGCACCGACTAAGCATGTGCTCGGTCCCCTGAAGTCCTCCGACTGTTGGCACCATGGGCACTCTCTGTCTCCGCCAGCTCCTCCAGCGAGTGTGAAGTGCCCTCACCACTGTGCCCCAGGACACTAGCCGATGTTCTCTCTCCTACCGAGGTGCTAGTATCTGCGCTGGTGCCTGCCTGGCAGAGATTGTTATGACGCTGGTGAGACTTTAGGGCCCTCAGGTGTGAGAGGGGGCCTCTGCTGCTCTTCCTCCTGACCCTGCTACGCTGATGCTGAAAGGAAGAACAGGGATATTGGATAAGTTAACATGGAGACAATGACAAAGTGCATCCCTATCCCCCGGATCATTATGCGCTCTTCCTTCCATAATCAATGGTCAAGCCATGTTGCAAAATTGAATCACTTAACATTCAGCAGTGCTATGGCTGTTGGGAGAACAATGCTGACCTCACTGTTGGACAAACATACCTGGCCGTGGCACCCCAGCCTCACTGACACCAGTGGACCTGGGCGCATGGCGCCTCTCCAAATCCAGGGCCTCCTACTCAAACCAACTGAGAAAGGCTAACTGCACCTGGCCACCGCCACCAGTCCTTACACGCTCTGCAGCATTATGAGCATTCTTCTCTTGAAATTGATTTGTGCAAATTGTTCATGGACTCTCTTCACACACGGCCCACCCCAACCAGAGTGGGACATATCAGGTTCCAGTGCCTCCTCACCCCGCTGCTGCCGAACACTCACACAAAGGTGCTAGGCCTGTTCCCCCCCCCCCCACTCCACCACCCACTCAGGCTGACCTCAGCGTGCGCACTATCTGCTTGCCCACCCAGCAAAGGAAAAATGCCTTCAATGATTCAATGTAGCCACAGCACTGAGACTTGGGGCGGGGGCAACAACTACCCCCGCCGCTGAAAAATACAGGCCCTAGTCTCTTTACAGCAACTCCAAACACATACTTCTCCTGATCACCTCTGGTTTTATTTACCATGACCTTCTAGCCAGCACTGAATTCTCTAAGTTTCATGCCTCAAGTATCATGACTCATCTTCACTTTGTCTTGTTTTTCTCTTACTTCGCTATTGATGTCAAGCTTAAGCAAACTAAATCTTGTCCTAGGAGTGTGTTTAAATACTAACTCATAAGATGAACAGCCTGTTGCAGACAGTAGGGTTATCCTATAAGAGAACAGAAAATTGCCTAGCCTGTGTCAAATAGAAACAGGGAAATTGCTCATCACCTAGCAAATTGTTATGGACAGGGGAAAGAGGCAAACTGAACTCCTTTTTCTCTCTGTCTGCTCATAAGCAGTGTGTTTTAATTTCTCAAATAGGCTGTGGCATGTTTTACCAAACCCTTTGTTTGTGAAATCAATTTTAATGTGACTCACAGCAAACTCTCTTTAGTATTAAATCAGAAGTATTGTTTATTCATACATTCGAACCTGGGCTGTCACAACTACATATACACACACACACATGCACACAAGGAGGGGATAGGAAAGAAAAGAGTTTTGCAACTAGGAATAACTTAGAACAAAAAAAAACCCCCAAAGCTAGGAATATTAATTCACATCAATGTTAGAGTCTGAATGTCAGAGTCCAGTGAGGGTTGTTTTACACAGGATTTAAATTTCAGCTAGCTGAAAGCAGGAGTTGCTGAATTCCTTCAAAGTTGGTGATAACGTAAGATGAGGTTGGCATACAGATACAAAAACAGAAAATTCAGAGCTCTGATGAAGAATTGTACAGACTCGAAACGTTAACTCTGTCTTTCTCTCCACAGATGCTGTTAGACCGGCTGAGCTTTTCCAGCATTTTCTGTTTTTGTTTCAGATTTCCAGCATCTGCATTATTTTGCCTTTATCTTGGCATACAGATACTTGGTCCACTCTACAGGCAATGGCAGGGATCTTCAGACTTGAGTCAAGATTGCTGTCAGCTGGAGTCCTGCTTTGATGTTGACAGGCTGGATGTTAACAGCAGACTGCCCTGGGAGTCCAGGAATTTAACATTAAAACTTTCCAAAGGCCAGAGAAGCTTAGATCATGTGATGTTGTCCGTTAATGAGTCAGTTTCAGGCTAACAATTGGTTTGTATGTCTCTGGTCAAAATTCATTGTTCACCTTAGGAGAAAGATGATGGCTATTAGCGCCTCCGCAGACATAACAAGTTTCGATAGCTCTCCCTACGTTATAAGTCCAGGCTGTGGAGACAGACCATCTGCTGCTCCCTTGTTTTGTTGAATATGTCCACACAATGACAGGTGTGAGATTCCACAAGGATGAGGGTTGGCTTTGACCTGTAATTACTGTTGGAAGTTTCCAGAACTGCCGCCAACTTGCAAATCATGTAGCCTCTAGCAGCCATGTTTTTGGCCCAGCAAAATCCATTTTTAAACAAGCAGAAAGTAAGGTTTGATTTAAACAGTTTATGATCTCTTTAATGTTTTATGGACATGACAAAATACTTCTGGGAAGATCTCTTCACAACCTGTACACTTCTTTCTGCAGCAGCATTCAGTACTGGCTGATATGATGGTATTAGAGTGTTTGATTCCATTCTTAATCAGAAATTTTTCAAACTCTTAACGTAAACTATGGACCATCCTCTGACACCAACACCTCTAGCAACCCAGAAATTGCAAACCAACTTCTCAAAATGTCAAATTTTTTTTTGCACTTGTGGTATTCAACATTATCCACTTGCTATAGCTATTGGCCAAAACTAGGTACTCTTTCCCTTCCACCTCAAAGAAATCAACATGTACTCGATTTTCTTGTCTTTGACCATGAAATTCTTAAAAAGTCATGGAAAGATTAGTTAGATCATTTCTCATTCTGAGACGCACTTTGCAACTTTTCGTCAACTCTTCAATACCTCCATCTGTCTTTTTATTTACTGCTACTAACTGTGCATAAGGCACCGGCCTAGCCATACAAAATGTCAGCTGTGCATTGTCCTTTGTTTTGACTTCAGTCCTGTGATGCCTAATTTTATCATTTGGTTGTCCTTGCTCAAAGACCATTTTTTGCTCTTTTAGCACTTCCACAACGTCAGACATACTCTTACTGACCCCTACTGTAAAGAACTCAGTCCAGTTCAACCATATTTTCTTAAGCCAGTATCTTCCCATCAGGGAGATTTGGTTACCTCCTACTACTACCAATGACAAATAATAGGATGCATCATTATATTCCACTCTAACACTAACTTAACCTAACACTGGAATAATTAGTCAATTTCACATCAGTTTTGTGTAAGGGCATGTGACTTTGGGATTTTTACAATCTTTCTGAGATAACAGACATGGCTGCAGCTGTATCAGTGATGAAAGCAAGTTGTGAAACTCCAACTTTCATTTTGACCGTGGGTGAAAAAACTTCATCTTCAACGCTATTACTCTCATCTTCTGTGTGATATTTTTCTTGCTCTGAGCACAACTCTTGATCTTCCTGCTCGGCAACATCAACTTCCATTTCTGCATTTTTAGATTTCCTAAACTAGCTTTTTAGATCTACCGCAACCGTGGCCCAGTGAATGGCTGCAACCTGGAGCATTGCTGTTTCCTCTACTCCTGCGTGCCATCTAGATATGACGGGCTATCCCACAGGCACTTTAATGGGAAATGGGGACATTTAAATGGTTGGTGGCTACCAATCTAAACTTTTGGTGGCATCTAAACTTTTGACTCTGTGAACTTGGCCGCCATGGCCTGGATCTTGCTGGAATCTGGTGGACCTCCCCTCTAGCCCAGGAAAAGAACTCCCTCACAATTTGCAACCATCTCTTTCTGCTATTGTTGTATGATGTTGTTATGTACCTGCATGCCATTGTAATGTAAAGGTGCTTGGCAGAGCAAGGATTAATGTGAGACTGGAGAATAACACCACCCACGGTATGATGCGTAGAGAAGAGCCTAGAGAGAACACTCTGGAAGCAGCCTAGCCTGCACGGTGAGCAGCTCCATGCAACACATTAACCTGGGACCTGTAAGCAGTTAAAGGTTAACAATAAAGGGTTCATATTTAAATGTACAACTCATGTGGTAGCCAACACCATGTTACAATATTGTTGGCAGTGGTAGGAGCTCCTAAAAGATTTCTTAAGAGCCCATATTTTAACAGCTGTGACATCATTGTAGGCTTCCTTCCACATCAGCTTGGCCTGGATTTTATTGTTCTTTAGGTCTCCTACGAACATATCTCTAAGATTGAATTCTATGTTTGCGTCATACCCACAGTGGCGAGTTTCTTTAATTCGAGAATGTAAACTGCAAGTCTCACTTGGCAACTGCTTCCTTTCACGGAATGCAAAGCTCAATGTAATTTCATTCTTAGCCGTACCATAATGATTCCAGGGTCCATTAATTTCAAAATGGTCTGTATTACTGGAGTCTGGTGAGCAATATTGGTTAGTCACCACCTCAAAAGCATCTGGCCCCCATCATGGCGAGGAAAACATTTATTGTATTCTCAGCTCCTATTTTATTCACTTTCAACCGAATAACCTTCATTCAGAATTACACCAGCCCTCTTTGTTAGGATTGAATTCCCCCATTGTCCCCAAGTATGCCTTCAGCGCCATTCCTTTCGATTACATACCGTGCTGAATCAGTGTTCACCTGAATATTATGCGCACATGGAGCAATCTTTCAAATCGGCCAAACTTTCTGAAAATCAACTTTAGAATTTCCAATAAGTGAGCCACAATGTTCTTTACGCTTAATTTCTCAAATGAAATGTAAAAGAAAAAGAATTCCATCCCATCCTTTTTTTTTCATCTTTCTGTTGTGTTTTGCACCAATATTAGCACATGCTCAACTGCAGGTGGTCATTACCGAACAACTTTATTTACACCTCTGCAACAGAGAGGGAAGTATAACAAAATACTCAGCTAATACTAGATATTAGAACCTCTATTAAAGAGAGATCACGAAGTGGGTTTTGCAGAGATTTAGCAATCATTTGTGTATCTAAGGTTGACAAGTATCTATTAAGCTGCCCTTTAAATCTATGGAGAAGGGAAAAAGCCAATGTTATTGAATCATTTGTGAATTTCTGTTCCATTTTCCTTACTTTTTAAACTGGTTGCACATGCAGAGTGAGACCATGTGGAAAGTTCAGGTGAAGTAGCATTTGAGGGATAATTGAACGAGAGCACACAGATGTAATTACAGAGCTACATTATTTATAACGGAATAAAAATTACAGAAACAAAGGAAATTGTTACTTGGAGTATGGGAGTATTTCTCCACAGCAGGCTAATGAACTGGGAGATGCAAAACATGAGATGCTGGTGCGCAGCCACTGGTGAGAGGGTGGTTTAAAACATGGCATATTTACTATTTAGTGCCATTACAAATGTGAGCATATAAATTTACAATGGAAAAGTTCACATAAAAGTGAGACAAAATTGCAACAATAGGATTTAAGGTTTTATAGACAGAAAGTAGGCACTTTTTCTTAGACCCCCCTACCCCCTAAACATGGATTTCATCTTGAGAGCCACCCATAAAATATTCCTCCCATCCACACTTAGCTTCTAAATATTTAGAAAGCAATGTGGATGGGAGGAATATTTTTATGGGTGGCTCTCAAGATAAATCCATGTTTTAGGGGGTAGGGGGTCTAGAAGAAAAGTGCCTACTTTCTGTCTATAAAACCTTAAATTCCTATTGTTTGCAATTTTGTCTCACTTTTTATGTGAACTTTTTCCATTGTAAATTTATATGCTCACATTTGTAATGGCACTAAATAGTAAATATGCCATGTTTTAAACCACCCTCTCACCAGTGGCTGCGCACCAGCATCTCATGTTTTTGCATCTCCCAGTTTCATTAGCCTGCTGTGGAGAAATACTCCCATACTCAAGTAACAATTTCCTTTGTTTCTGTAATTTTTTATTCCGTTATAAATAATGTAGCTCCTGTAATTACATCTGTTGTCTCGTTCAATTATCACTCAAATGCTACTTCACCTGAAACTTTTCCACCATTGGTCTTCCTCTGCATGGTGCAACCATTTAAAAAGTAAGGAAAATGGAACAGAAATTCACAAATGATTCAATAACATTTGGCTTTTCCCTTCTCCATAGATTTTAAGGGCAGCTAATAGATACTTGTCAACCTTAGATACACAAATGATTGCTAAAATCTCTGCAAAACCCACTTCGTGATCTCTCTTTAATAGAGGTTCTAATATCTAGTAATAGCTGAGTAATTTTTGTTATACTTCCCTCTCTGTTGCAGAGGTGTAAATAAAGTTGTTCGGTAATGACCACCTGCAGTTGAGCATGTGCTAATATTGGTGCAAAACACAACAGAAAGATGAAAAATAAAGGATGGGATGGAATTCTTTTTCTTTTACATTTCATTTGAAGAAATTAAGCGTAAAGAACATTGTGGCTCACTTATTGGAAATTTCTAAAGTTGATTTTCAGAAAGGTTTGGCCGATTTGAAAGATTTGCTCCATGTCGCATAATATTCAGGTGAACAATGATTCAGCACGGTATGTAATCGAAAGGAATGGCGCTGAAGCATACTTGGGGACAATGGGGAATTCAATCCTAACAAAGAGGGCTGGTGTAATTCTGAATGAAGGTTATTCGGTTGAAAGTGAATAAAATAGGAGCTGAGAATACAATAAATGTTTCCTCGCCATGATGGGGGCCAGATGCTTTTAGAGTGGTGACTAACCAATATTGCTCACCAGACTCCAGTAATACAGACCATTTTTGAAATTAATGGACCCTGGAATCATTATGGTACGGCTAAGAATAAAATTACATTGAGCTTTGCATCCGTGAAAGGAAGCAGTTTCCAAGTGAGACTTGCAGTTTACATTTCTCGAATTAAAGAAACTCGCCACTGTGGGTATGACGCAAACATAGAAATTCATCTTAGAGATATGTTCGTAGGAGACCTAAAGAACAATAAAATCCAGGCCAAGCTGATGTGGAAGAGAACCTACTATGATGTCACAGCTGTTAAAATATGGGCTCTTAAGAAATCTTTTAGGAGGCTCCTACCACTGCCAACAATATTGTAACATGGTGTTGGCTACCACATGAGTTGTACATTTAAATATGAACCCTTTATTGTTAACCTTTAACTGCATTACAGTCCCAGGTTTAATGTGTTTAGCATGGAGCTGCCTCTCCGTGCCAGCTAGGCTGCTTCCAGAGTGTTCTCTCTAGGCTCTTCTCTACGCATCATTACCGTGGTTGTGGTTTATTCTCCATCCTCACATTAATCCCTTGCTCTGCCAAGCACCTTTACATTACAA